>NC_047093.1:119758473-120088172 GCF_902459505.1 Geotrypetes seraphini | reverse complement strand
CTATCAAAAGCTTTTTCAGCATCTAATGAAATAGAGAATGCTGGGTCATTAATGGATTTTGTCAAATATAACATGTGATGTGCCAGTCTAGTATTATGAGATGAATGTCTTTGAGCAACGAAACCTGTCTGATGCATATCTATAATGAAAGGGAGAGCTTTAGCCAATCTTAATGTTAATGCCTTAGTTAGAATTTTTCCATCCACATTTATTAAAGAAATTGGTCTATAATTTGAAACCAAAGTGGGATCTTTATTTGGCTTAGGTAAAACTATAGTTATTGATTCAGCCATAGTACCTGTAATACAACCTTTATTTAGTTGTGTCTGATATAGTTTTAATAAATAGGGCATTATAATGTTTTGAAATGATTTATAAAACTCCACTGTATAACCATCTTCACCTGGAGCGGATCCAACCCTAAGGGATTTCAAAGCTGTATCTAATTCTTTTAAGGATATTGGTTCTTCTAAACTTCGTTTTATATGTTCAGGAATTTTTGGTCCTTTTATTAACTTTAAAAAATCTAAACCATCCTTTTCCTTTTTCGAATAAGGCTCAGAAGAATACAAATCTTTATAATATTTTAAAAATTGTTTTATAATGGGATCAATTTGAGATAAAATTTTACCATTCTCATTTTGAATAGCAATTATTTTTGTTTTTCTTTTTTTCGCTTTAAGATAATTTGCTAGCATTCTTCCTGCCTTATTCGAATTTCCATAATACAAAGCTTGCTGTACAAATAAATCTTTTCTAATAATTTTTGAAGAAATTTCATTATATTTACCTTTAGCTTTTAAAAGTTCTTGTTATGTCAAATAATCCCATTTTTCAATTAATTTTGATTCTAGAGACTTCACCACTTTTTCCAATTCTGTAAATTGTTTTTTTTTTTTTCTTTTTTTTATTTGCAATGCTGAATAAGAAATAATTTGTCCTCTAATATATGCTTTAAAAGCATCCCACAAAGTCTCTATTGAAATTTCTTCTGTATCATTAATTTGAAAATAATCTTTTATTTTTTCTAAAAGATTTTCACAAAAATCAATATCTGTGAGCAATGTATTATTTAATCTCCATATAGGTCTATTTCCATTCTGATCTATTATTTTAATTTCAATCCACACTCCGGCATGATCAGATAGTATAATTGGATCAATGACAGCCTGTGTGACTTGATGTACTAATTGATTAGAAACAAAAATGTAATCTATTCTAGAAAAAGAATTATGAACCTGTGAGCAAAACGAAAATTCCCGACCATCAAAATGAAGAATACGCCAAATATCTTTTAAATCACAAGATTGTACCAAATTATCAAGGCCTAATGATTTTATAAATCTTCTCGGACTTTTATCCATCAGTGGATCCATAACAGCATTGAAATCCCCTGCTACTACTAGATTTGAAGTAGCAAGTGGAAGAATTAATTGTTGCAGAGTTTTAAAAAATTCATTCTGGTTCGAATTAGGGGCATATATATATTGAAGAGCGTCATGGTGGTATTTCCCATGTCCATTTCCACATATATCCATCTTCCAAGAGGATCAGCTGCCTTAAATTTAAATGAAGCAGAACATTTTTTATTTATTAATATAGCAACACCAGCTTTTTTTCCTATTGCTGAAGAAAAGTAACATTGTTTGACCCAATCACCTTTTAGCTTTATAGATTCGTTATTTGAAAGATGGGTCTCTTGTATGCAGCATATATCAGCGTTCTGTCTTTTTAAAAATAATAATGCTTTTTTTCTTTTAATCGGGTGATTGAGACCATTAACGTTTAAAGATATTATCTTAAGACCCATTATGTATTAATATAATTTGTAATGTAACATCCCAATCTTCAATATTTTTTTTAATCTTTTTTTTCCCACATATAAGATAAAATAAAGAATTACCTATTGTACACAGACCCTTGAAATTTAATACCCCCCCTATTTCCTCCCTCCCCACCCCATACATATACAAATACTTGGAAATGCAAAATTAGATCAGGTTTAACATCACTCCTTACAAGCTATAAAATATTTTAATATCACAAGCTCCATAGTAATAATATAAATACTACTATTAAAATTCAACAATTTATATATCTTTGTTTTCTTATTTATATGAATACTTTTATTTATTTATCCAAATTTTGTTATGTTCAGCTAAATTAAATATATATAAGATATTTTGAATTTATAAAAAGGATAAGATTATTAGAATACTTTAAGCAAACATTTTATCTTTTATAACTTCAATCATTCATCTCATTCATTATAATTTCTATTCTATGAGATACATTCATCTAAAATTAAAAGGTAAAAATTGTGAAAAAAAAAAAAATAATTAAAATCTATCATAACCCATTCTCTTACTCATTCTTATTCCTATTTTAATAGGTCAATTGAAAACTTTAATGATTCCTATCCATAAACCTTTTTCTCTATATCCGGTAAAGAACTGTATCTTATAGAGAATGGATTCAGCTTATATCTGAATCATAAAACATATTCTTACTATGAAGTTATTATTATTTTCTTTGTAAATACAGTTTATTTCATTCTATATTTTATATCTAATATTAAATATATTTTCATTCCGTATAGTTCCGTTGGTATGAATGCCTTTTTTTTTTTCCTTCAAGTTTCCTCTTCTTCCTCCGTAGACGTGATAACGTGAAAACAACCTTTTTTTTTTCATTTCCGGTGTAGTTCATTTTAAATGGAAAATTGCTTGATTTTTCACGGTTGCAACAATTTTTTGGTATTTCAAAATTTCAGTTTTATAAATGGTTGCAACTGAAGCAGGCTATTCAGAAAGGGTTCCCTGAGTGGCGTAATTTTAAAATTTTTTATAGTCTGCATTTCCTCTATTTTCAGGCAGACATGCTAGGACATCAAGCTTCCAAGTGGTATAAATTAATATCTGAACTTATGAATAAGAAATCCAAAAACGCTTTTAGAGATATTTGGAGCATTGAGATTAAGCAGTATATTTCTGTATCTCGATGGCCACGTATTTGGTCTTGGAGGATGAGGTGTACAGCTTCAGCATCTATGAAACAAACTTGGTTCTTTTTGTTACATCGTTCTTTTTGGACCCCAGTTAGATTGAATAAAGTTAGATAATTCTAGATCTAACAGATGCTGGCACTAGTTCAACATTAGTTCAAAAAAATGGAAAAAGGACCAAACAAAGGACAACCAAAAGGAGCACAAAGAACACCAAAGGGAGTGTCACCGTGTAGTTAGGAAAGCTAAAAGAGAATATGAGGAGAGACTGGCGGGGGAAGCGACAAACTTCAAATCGTTCTTCAGATATGTGAAGGGGAAGCAACCTGCAAGGGAGGAAGTGGGGCCTTTGAATGATGGAGACAAAAAGGGAGTGGTAAAGGAGGAAAAGAGATAGCTGACAGGTTAAGTAAGTTCTTCACGTCAGTCTTCACGAGGGAGGACACATCCAATATTCCGGAACCGGAGGACATCGTACATGGGGATCGGGATGAAAAGCTGGCCCAACTAGAGGTAAGCCAAGAGGATGTCCTCAAGCAGATAGACAGACTAAAGAGTGACAAATCACCAGGTCCGGACGGCATTCACCCAAGGGTACTCAAGGAACTAAAGAACGAAATAGCGGAGCCACTTCGCCAAATATGTAACCTGTCCTTAAAAACTGGAGAGATCCCGGAGGACTGGAAAATTGCAAATGTCACGCCCATCTTCAAGAAGGGTTCAAGGGGGACCCGGGAAACTACAGGCCGGTGAGCTTGACCTCGGTCCCGGGAAAGATGATGGAAGCGCTGATTAAGGACAGCATCTGTGAACACATAGAAAACAATGGACAGCTAAAGCCGAGTCAGCACGGCTTCTGCAAGGGTAGGTCATGCCTCACAAACTTATTGTACTTCTTCGAGGAGGTAAACAGCCAGGTGGATAAAGGGGAATCCATCGACATCATTTACCTTGACTTTCAAAAAGCCTTCGACAAGGTACCAAACGAAAGGCTGCTTAAAAAGATGTGGAAACATGGAGTGCAAGGGGAGGTCCACCGATGGATCAAAAACTGGCTGGCAGGCAGGAAACAGAGGGTTAGAGTAAAGGGCCATTACTCTGACTGGCAATGGGTCACGAGCGGATTTCCGCAGGGGTCGGTGCTGGGACCGCTCCTGTTCAATATATTTATTAATGACCTGGAGGCGGGAACAAATTGCGAAGTTATTAAATTTGCGGATGACACCAAACTCTACCACAGGGTAGAAACCATGGAAGACTGCGAAGATCTGCAAAGGGACCTAACGACACTAGAAGAATGGGCCAAAAAGTGGCAAATGAGCTTTAACGTAGGGAAATGCAAGGCCATGCATGTAGGGAAAAAGAACCCGATGTTCAGCTACAAAATGGGGGGATCACTGCTAGGGGTAAGTAACCTTGAAAGAGACCTGGGAGTGATGGTAGACACAACCTTGAA
The DNA here is from genome assembly GCF_902459505.1 of Geotrypetes seraphini. Lineage (NCBI taxonomy): Eukaryota > Metazoa > Chordata > Amphibia > Gymnophiona > Dermophiidae > Geotrypetes > Geotrypetes seraphini. The sequence continues at coordinate 120,083,712 of NC_047093.1, read as the reverse complement.
GGCGTCGGCACAGTGCGCCACAGCCTCAAGAAAAGCAAACAAAATGTTGGGTATCATTAAGAAGGGTATCACGACCAGGACGAAGGAGGTCATCCTGCCACTGTATCGTGCAATGGTGCGCCCGCATCTGGAATATTGTGTCCAGTCCTGGTCGCCTTACCTCAAGAAGGACATGGCGGTACTTGAGGGAGTCCAGAGAAGAGCAACTAAACTGATAAAGGGTATGGAAAACCTCCCATATACTGACAGACTGAAAAAGCTGGGGCTGTTCTCCCTGGAAAAGCGGATACTTAGAGGAGACATGATAGAAACCTTCAAGATCCTGAAGGGTATAGAAAAGGTAGACAGGGACAGATTTTTCAGATTATGGGGAACCACAAGTACAAGGGGGCACTCGGAGAAATTAAAAGGGGACAGGTTTAGAACAAATGCCAGAAAGTTCTTTTTCACCCAGAGGATGGTGGATACATGGAATGCGCTTCCGGAGGCTGTGATAGGCCGGAGCACGTTACAAGGCTTCAAAGAAGGTTTGGATAGGTTCCTGGCGGATAAAGGAAATGAGAGGTACAGATAGGAGTAGATGTAGGTTTAGGGATAGTCTGAGACCACTGCTCAGGCAATGGGCCTGATGGGCCGCCACGGGAGCGGACCGCTGGGCGAGATGGACCTCTGGTCTGCCTCAGCGGAGGCAATTTCTTATGTTCTTATGATATTGATTTTTTGGAGATCAATTTGGGGACATATTAATAATATTTTAGAATCTGAGATTCCGTTAATAATAATAATAATAATAACAACTTTATTTTGTATACCGCCATACCCAGAGAGTTCTAGGCGGTTCACAGCAGTTAATAAGATTACATACAAGATAACATTGGAATTAACAATTTTTTGGAATGTACATGTCGTTGAAGTTCACAGGGAGATACAAGGAATATACAAGGGGTATACAAGGAATATATAAGGAATATAATACAAGTAATATACAAAGAATATGCAAGTAATATACAAGGAATATAGTACATGGAATATACAAGATTGTACAATAGTTGGTTTTTTTTTTGTTGTTGTTATAGGGAAAAAAAAACATACCGGTCAGGGAAGTTAATTGGTTTGGAGGGTACCTTGGGGGGGGGGGGGGGGAGAAGGATTAGCAGCATAAAATCTATTTTACTCTTTTGGAATCTCTCTAAATACTTGTGACCTGGGTCAACCACTGCTGGAAACAGGATACTAGGCTTGGTGGACCTCCAGTCTCTCCCAGTGTTGCAACTGTTTTGCTCTTATGATGTTATGGTACTGTACCGTTGATGATTGAAAAATAAGATTGAAAGATTATGAAAGTGCTAAAGCTTTAAATGAGGATTCACCATACAATATAAGCAGTTTATATTGACATGTGTACCTTGGACTATGCAACACTGGGAGAGTCAATTTGGGGATGGATTGTGTTGCAGCAAAATTTGTTCCACGGTTGATGACCGATGACTAGAAGAACAACCAGAAATTGTGCACAAAAATCACAATGACAGCTCTTCCCTCATGTACCTTAATTTCCTGACTTGGCCCCAGCTGACTTCTTGTTTCCTAAACTTAAATCTATACTGCAAGGAAAGTGATTTGACACCACTGAAGTCATAAAGCAAAATTTGATGAAGCAACTTTTGTCGATTCCTGAAGATCTATTTAATGACTGTTTCCAGAAGTGGAAATGACATTGGGAAAAGTGTGTATGTAGGGAAGGGGAAAACTTTGAAGATGACCCAATGGAATAAGTTGTAGGATTGTTTAATATATTTTATAAGATCAGTCCTGGAATTTTTAACAGACCTCTTATGTTGCCAGGAGCTTCTCCTATGTTATACTTTCTCTGGCAAAGAATCAAGATCCAGTCCCAACATGACTAGACTCTTCTCCTTAGGTCACACTGTTCCTATAATGAGCAGTTGTTGGTCAGACTTACATACCTCTGTTCAGTTCATTTAGCATGTGAACAAGTCTCTATCTTTCTTCTATATAACAGCGGACAGCTGTTGCCCAGACTCACAATACATTTGCTAATTCTTCTCCTTCCTCTCCTTCCATAGTTCATAGATATTCCAGTGAGCTCCTGGTGGGATTTCACTTGTGGCTCTTCTACATATTTCTTGCTGGACCAGCTCCAGGAAATAAAGGACATGCCTCCTCCCTAACTTGGAATATTATACTTCCCTCCACAAAGCTCAAGCTCAAATCTAGTTGGACCACTTCCTCAGCACAGACCTCTTTCTATTCAGATTTGTTTCACACATTTTGAGAGCAGAAATCTCAAATATTCTTCCTGAAACTGCAAAGGAAAGAGCATTTTGGCAGCATATTATAGATGAAATCATTTGAAGAGGATTTATATATGCAAGGTTGGACTATATAGGGTAAGGGATAGAATGTAAAGTAAGATTAATATCTCTGACCTGTGGGTATTGATATATCTGGAACATATTGTAGAATGCATATGTATCCTCATTTGTAAAGCCTTCAATGATGGCAGCCACTGTGCGAAATGAATTACACTTGAAATTTACGATTGTGCTCTGTCCTGCCAAAATTTTTAAGGCTGATTTAATTATTTTCCTTGTATATGTAAAAGTCTCTTTAATATGGAGCCCCAGTGTGATGGTGGGTAAGAGGTCTGAGTTGTTGTTAATTTCCTCCACCGCAAAAACAAAGGCCAAGAAGTTATAGTTAATATAATTTAAAAATCTGTAATGACATTAAGATCATAATTTCATAACAGTGTACCTGAAATATTTGCAAAAATATACATATTTATGCGTATTTGTTTTTTTAATAAAATATCAGAATGCAAAAATAAAACAAAACAAAACTATGTTCTCTTTTACCATGCAGTGTGAAAAAGAAACCTGGTATGCTGAAGCCACTTGTAATGCTGCCAGGAACATGCAGCTTTTTCTATTTTTTTATAATGACCATGAGCTAATATCCCCACTAAAGCAAGGCCATTAGATTGTGAGCCCTTCTAGCCCCTCTTTTGCACATAGTATGAGCTCGCACACTATTCCTGAGCTAATCAGTTAGCAATGCACAAGTGCTGATGGATTCACGTAGCTTTGTCTACACTCTATTCCCTACAAGTATATCTTATAGAACATGAGAACAACCATACTGGATCAGACCAGTGCTCTCCTGTTTCCAAAAGTGGCAAAATCTAGGTCACAAGTATGTTATGTTAGTATATGTTAATCAGGTTCTTTGTACCCTCTCTACCTATTCAGTTCAATAATAATAATAACTTTATTTTTCTATACCGCCATAATCTTGCGACTTCTAGGCGGTTCACAATGAAGATAAGCTGTACAGTCAGCGAATTACAGAGTATAGATAGAAGTGAGAACATTCAGCGATCAGTGAATTAGAAGGTGCCAAATGGTTAGGAGAAAGATGTACATAGGTTGTTGAAAAGAGTTAACTTAATTTTCATATTACATTGAAAAACATTGGGCATCAGCAGAAAGCTGGGTACAATTGTGAGGAAGACATAATAGTAGACGGAAAAAAATGGGGCTTCTAATTGAGAGGAATAACGGAATATGGGTGAGGTGAGGTAGCTTTGATCGTGTAGGGAAAAATCTGGCTAGGACATGAATTTCTTAAATAAGGCGGTTTTTAATTCTTTCTAAAAGGTCTGATTACATTAAAGAAGTTGGTTCAGTTACCCAGGAAGTTACAATGGACAGTTTGACACAGACATTCAATAGATTTGGAAGTTCAGGTAGATCAGTACGATTATTAATACAATTATGTTGTAGTTACAAATACATAATTACAAGTTACAAGTCAAAAGGAGCCTGAGAAGTTTCACTTCATGTACAACATCGAGATTACTTTATGTACTGTGGTGCCTTGCCCATTAATATAGGTGGGTAAAACATGAAGGCTTTTTAAAAAAAATATATCTTTATTAGATTTTCAAACTACAATTGTGCAACAAATAATTCATATACATAAAATATCACAAGACAAGCACAATATACAATTAAATATTTCCCCACCCTCCCACCCAATACTCAAATAAAATAAAACCCACAAGAAACTATCCATATATACCCTGAATCAAGTTCCAATGCAACTCCCTCCCCCCCCCAACCTACCAATCAATTATTCTTCCTTACAAAATTTAGCCAATGGCTCCCAAACATCCATAAACGTTCTGTAATGCCCTTGCTGTATGGCCATGAAGAGTTCCATTTTAAAAATGAAATACAGAGATTCCCACCAAAAATTGTAACTTAATCGATCCAAATTCTTCCAATTCCTTAAAATGAGCTGTATGGCAACCCCTGTCATTATAAATAGAAGTTTGTTATTTCGATTAGATATTTGGCTTTTAGCTCTCATCAATATATCAAATAAAATGGTGTCATATGTTAATGCCACTGGATTTTCCAATATTTTGTTCACTTGATTCCATATGGACCTCCATAATTTAAGTATCAAGGGACAATAGTATAATAAATTATCCCTAGTCCCAGCTTCAAGACGACAGTGCCAGCATCTATTAGACTTTGAATTATCTAATTTCTGTAACCTAATAGGGGTCCAAAATGCTCTATGTAATAAGAAAAACCATAGATGCAGACACGTTAAAAACGCAAGCGCACCTTTGTAAAAGGAGCTCTAAGTCCTTAATATTTTGTTCTAAATTAGTGAATTCTAGCTTAAGTTGCATCCTAACATGAGCTGATTATGAGATAATTTGCCTTCTCACGGTAGCTTTAAAAGCATCCCAAAGTATTTCTAAATAGATTTCCTCTGAGGCATTAAGTTGAAAATATTCCTTCATTTTTATTTGGAATTCCTCAATAAATTATGCATCTGCAAGCAATTCATTATTAAATATCCAAACAGGTCTATTATATTCTTACTCCTCAACTTTAAATTCAATCCAAACTCCACCATGATCTGCCAAAATGATTGGATCAATAGTGGCTTTTGTGATCTGTTGTACAAATGTGTCTGATACAAATACATAATCTATATTTGAAAATGATTTATGGACATGGGAATAAAAAGAAAACTCCTAAGTATTATAATGAAGAATCTGCCATATATCCTTCAATCCACAAAATTGAACCATATTATCCAATCCTAATGATTTTAACATCCTACTAGGTTTTTTATCCAGCAATAGATCAATTACAGCATTGAAGTCCCCTGCCACCACTAAATCAGAGGCAGACAGTGGTAGAATCAACTGTTGTAGAACCTTGAAAAATTCAATTTGATTTGAATTAGGGGCATATATGTTAATGAGCTTCAGCGTATGTTTCCCCTCGCTCAGGTTTACTTGAACCAATTTGCCTAAAGGATCAGCTGAAAGGAATTTAAATGTAGCCAGACATTTTTTATTAATTTAAATAGCCACTCTCACCTTCTTGCCTACCGTAGGAGCATAAAAGCAATGTTTAACCCATCCTTTTTCTAATTTACTTGATTCTGAGGCATTTAAGTGCGTTTCCTGAATGTAATATATATCTGCATCTTGTTTTTTCATGGAATTAAGAGGTTTTTTCCTCTTAATTGGATGATTAAGGCCATTGACATTTAATGAAAACAATTTCAGCGTCATGTATATTCTAGCAAAAATGGGATCCGAAAATATAATTCAACACGCTTAACCCTTACTAGCATTATATAAACATTACACATCCTATAAATAATCCCTCCCCCTACTACAGAGCACCTATTTAGTTCTTTAACTCAAAGACCCTTTCAGGCCTTCTTTAAGTTCTTTTCCAAATTCAACCTTGTATCCCTTACAGATTACTACATGAATCAACTTCTCATATGACACTACTGATTAATGATTTATAATATATATGAGATAATCTTTATAACTTATCAATTTATCCCAAAATAAATTATTGCTCTGAAAGTCATTAAAAACTATAACTCTAAAAATAAATAACAAACCTTAAAAAGAGCCACAGAAACCCTCCTCCCCGCTCAATATCATTCCAATACACCCCCATTATATTCAGTTAATATTACCAACATTACCTATATCACTCTACAACAGAACAACCCGTATGGACAAAAATATAAATCATTCATTGCATTTGATCTATTAAAACACAGCCTACCAAAACAAGTTCCCCACATACCAAGCAATCTTTTCCATATACTCCAATCACTCTCACAAAATTAAATCATCAACTTAAATTAATAACCAGTAATAAAAGTTACTCAAAAAGCTATTTCATTCACATTCATGCACTGTCAAACACAAATGAATAAATTAATATTGAAAGAGTAAATAATCCAAAGAGACTATAAAGAATCATTATATTCCATATCTGCCCCTCCCACCTGTCTTACAAAACTATTCATCCCAACCCCCACCTCGCTCTCTACAAAGGTTCCCCTTAAACATCCATACACTACCAACCACACACCAATATATGCACATTGCCAATCTACAACAGAACAACTTCCAAACTGACGTGTCTTTTCCCTATTTAATACATTTCCAAGCATTAGAAATACAGTCAAACCAAACTCCAAGACAGGGCTCTCAATGAGGCAGAGTGAACATCCTGAAGGGTCTGCCAATGCTGCTGCTTCTCCTCCATCGCCCAGTGTCAGTCTGCACATGCCGGATCCAAGCTTCATGCTCTTTTACCCTTCCATGTGCTGTTTTTTTCCCTCCCCTTTTTGTCCCAACCAAACTGCTTCCTGTTCATTCCTCCACCATTCGGGATGGTAATGCTTTCTAAGGGTCATAGGGGCCTGGAGCTCGGACATTCTCCTCTCCCCTCTGCAGCAAACCTCCCTGCACCTCTTCTCTCATTCTGCCTCCTCCCAGTTTGCAAACACCAACGGAAATCGCAAGAAATCCACTTCCCATTTGGAAATCAACATGAAGGCTTTTAAAAAATGAGGATTATTGAGCATTAAATTCACATCTAAAAACAGGTCAAGAACTCACCTGTAGCTGCACATTGTTTGATTTCCACCATTATTTTAATAACTTATGATTCACAGTTTTGGAGACAACACAGAATAGTCTGAGGGGAAGTGGCTTTTATAGACTCTTGATACAGTAGGAGGGGCATTGGATTTTTTTATTTAGCCAGTGTGTTTCCAAATGGCTAGTATCATGAATGTGGCATTGGAGCCCACTTTTTGCATTCTAGGCATTAACTTCCAGCTTAGGGAACAAAGAGGAGAAGTGCATGCCATTCCTAGTGTTAGGCAAGTTGAATGTTGTAAGGGTGTTTATAGTTCTTTAGAGTGATTTAGAGTGTATATGAAGGGGGTTTTGTGATCTTGCATGTTTCTGATGGTGTGTTTTTGTGAAGGTGGGAACAGCTTTAAAGTGGTTTTCTAGATATTCAGTGCTACTACTGATGTTTGGTGGAGTCATCTAATATAATAAAACGGTAAGCCGCGTATGCACACTTCCTATGCGTGCATCCGTTTTCCGTGAGCTATAGCACACATAGGAAGTGCGCATGCGCGGCTTACGGTCTGGCCTCACGCGAGGTAAGACAAGTGTCCTGCACGTCCTTCCCTGCTCTCCACTTGCGGAGCGGCGGCTGCCGGCTGCTAGCACCCCCTGCCCTCTCCGTTGGCTCCCGGCCCCAGCGGCGTAGGCAGCACTATAAACACACTGCTTCGCGCCCTTCTCTGCCGATTTCCTCTGCCGCGTCTCTGATGACATCATCGGAGACAGACGCGGCAGAGGAAATCTGCAGTAGAAGGCCGCGAAGCAGCGTGTTTAAAGTGCTGCCTACGCGGCTGGAGCCCCCGAGGTTTGTTGGCGGTGGGAGGGTCAGGAACAGGCCGGATCGACAATGGCAGTAAAAGAAGGGGGAGGGGCCGAACAGAGCAGGGAAGAGAAGGTAAGAGAAGGGAAAGGGGTAGTGGGGGAAAATGCTGCTACTACTTCTACACAGGAAAGGGGGGGTAGGAGGGAAATGCTGTTGCTGCTGCATAGGGAAAAGTGATGGAAATGCTGCTGCATAGGGAAATGGGGAAAAATGACAGACAGACACCGGGAGGGTGGGAGACAGAAAGAAAGAAAGACACAGGGGCAGGGAGAGGGACAGAAAGACAGAAAGAGAAAGGGGACCAGAGAGAGAGTCAGCGGGAGAGGGAAAGGGGGCTGCTTTGGGGGGAGGGGTGTGCTGGGGGGAGACAGAAGGGGCCATGGAGATATAAGGAAAGGGGACAGACAGCTTTGCTCTGGGGGGGAGGGGGAGACAGAAGGATACAGACAGCGGCCAAGGAGAGAGAGATAAAGAAATACAGACAGACACATCTATTCTAGCACCCGTTAATGTAACGGGCTTAAAGACTAGTTATATATATATATATATATATATATAATCAAATTCTCTAACATATTCTTCCATTAAACCCTGGTTACTTAACATGCCATCACCAGATTACAAACAAGCGGGTGCTGTAAATTATCAAGGGTTGTGGACTCTCCTTGAGTCAGGAATCTTCTTAAACCAGGAATTATTGTGAGCTAGCTGTAGTAGAGTAAGTTTTGATTGAGGTAATTTTATTCTAGTTAGATTGGTGGTTAGATATTTAATCATCTTATGTATTTTTCTAGGATATCGGCAGCAAGAATCCCCTGAAGCAAGTTGCCTTAAATCGTGTACCAATGTTTGGAGTTGAAAAGGGCATATATTGTTAGGACTATTTTTGAATTTTCTGGGTTCTCTGCATTTACAAGTTGGTGGTGACTGCTAACAACAGAAAGTAAATAGGAAAAGAGAGTCACTTGATTAAAGGCTTACATCATAAGATCAGGAGCTGGAATAGCTGCGTTATATAAGGTTTTATAAGCAACTCTGATACCTCTCTTTCAATTAATAGAAAGCAGTTTTTTCAACAATTTGTTTTGACGTTCATTGCAACTCTAGGGAGTGATAGTAATTTATCTATTCACCTTTCCCCATTTTTCTTTTGACTTGTTGAGGCCATTTGGGACAGTGTGTGAGAAACCCAAATAGAAGCAACGTTTCATGCTACTGATCCCATGGCAAACAATGGCTTTCCTTAATGTCCATTTCAAAAAACAGACTATGAACTTTTCTTCTTTGAATGAAAAAAGTATTTCCTCCTATTGGTTTAAAAAGTATCTCCTTTTAACTTCATTGACTGTCCCCTAGTCTTTGTTTTCAAAGTATTCCCATGTAATGGAATTTAGTGTCTCCTGGTTTTTGTTCTCTTTGAAAGAGTGAAAAATTGATTCTCTCTTACTCTTACAGGGTATATATTTATCCTTCACTGATAAGTCTCTTACTCTAAAATTTGGAGAGTTCACAAAAGCAAAATATAGTTTCACAAACTGTTCACTCTTTCTATCCAAAAGAACATTTTATTTGGGAATCAGTGCTTCCCATTCAATCCAAGAACATAGCACCTTTGTAATTAAAATGATGAAATATTTTGACTCCTACCAGACAGAACTTAAAGATCTGGGCTTTATTTCATACTCCAAAGAAATTTAACACTGCTTTGCCACCTCTCTATCTTCTGTCCACCCACCCACCCCTCCCTCTTCCTGTGATACTATCACTGAAATGCTTACATATTTTCCTTAAATATACTATTTGTCACAAATTTCATCATAAAATGCATTGAGTTACCATTTTTCCATTGTTTTTGTTTTATTTCTGTTACCTTGAAAAGTGGCCAACACAGCCTCCAACCATTTCAATACATACACAAAGTCTTACTTAGCAACTCAGTGGAGTAGTCATGGTAGGAGGTACCCCCCTCCCCTTCTGCACACCCACACTCCTCCCATGCCCCTATCAAACATTTGTCTATTTTTCTTTCCATATCTCTTTAACTCTTTGCCAGCACTCCCAGCACCTGCAACCTCCTGCCCACACTGGTCTTGGCTCTGTTTATCAGCATTACCCCACACCATCTTACATCTGATCAGCTAGTGATGCTTCAGTTTCAGTGGCATTAACCAGTCAAGTAGTGCTGAAAATCCAGGAGTAGCCAGCTCATCAGGAATTAACAAGGCAGGAGTCTTTCATGATGTGAAAGTTCTTCTTTAGGGTCCCCGCCTAAATGGTCTTCATTTTGTAAAGTTTGCGCTTTAAATGTGACTGCACCTGCTATTTTGGGTGGTTGATTGAAAATTGGAAATGCCCTGCCTTCTTGTGAAAATTTCATGTACATTTGCTGCTTTTCTCATCTTTTCAAAGCACCCCTCTGAGAAAACCTACTCACTGGCTGCCTAAAGGTGGAAGAAGAAATGTACTTTTCACTGGGCAGAGGACATTTTCAAACAGGACTATCAAGGAATGTTCATCTGTTTTAAGATTGACAAAAGTGCAAATATATTAAATTTCAATTTTAAAAAATGATAACATATTAGCAGTGTATGGAAGATTATTGCTTGGCTAGTAAAAATTCACTTGCTACAGGTTATCATGAGTTTATGTGTTCAATGATAAATAAAAATATTCATAGACAGAATGAGGACATCAAAAACTCAGATGTAATTATAAATTTAGTAATATCATATAAAAATGAAGGAAAATGTAAACTCCTTATAAAACATAGACTACAAAACATCTTTCATACAAGTACAAGTTATATTTCCAACAGCTAGTCACAGAGCAACTCACAAACACTTCTGAAATGGGAGGTAATGCACAATGCTACTTACCCTGAAGAATTAAAAGATATGGTGTTGGTAAAGGATTTAGTTAACTTAACTGCATACTGTTGAACAAATCCCCCAATTATAATGTCCCCATCCATGTAGTAGCCATCTTCTGAAAAGTCCATGTACAGCTTTGGACATTGGCTCTCAATAGGCTTCCAGAGATCAGTGTAAAATATGAATAAAATCAAAAGGGGATAAGCTGCCATATTTCAAGGTAAGGAACAACTGCTCTTCCTGCTCTGTCACTTTGGGAAATTTCTAGTGGAAGATTCTGCACGTCATAGTGAAACCCATCTTTTTAAATCTATATATTATGTATTATGCAAGAAGTTTCAAATTGACACTGAGAAGACTCTTTGATGGACACAGGTCACTTTATGATTGGACCAGAGAACTTCATCCTGATGTTGATGTGAACGCTGATTCGAGCGAGTATCCTGCAGCTGTGTGGGCATCGTGTGATCTTTATAGGTCTCTGCTCCTGAAAGGTTCAGCCTCAGCGGATTTCATCTACTGACTTGGGCATTTGATATTAAATATAGATTGTTTTTATAAACTTGTTTTTCTGAACATGACCTTGTAAGATAAATATTAATTTCAAAGGAGTGCTTTGTGAAGAGTGTAATAATAACAGCAAGGGAATTGTGCACTTGATTTATAATACTTAGAAAATAAATAAATTAGAAAATGGATTTCGATGATTAGAATCTACCAGATATTCAACCCACTGAAGGCCATGACAGGACTCTCTGTATATAGAATCATATTTTCTGTCTTAGAGCTGAATTTGTCAGTTGTTTAATTATGAAAATACTGAATTTTGAGGGCAACCTTGTGAATTTGTTCACAGGTGAATGGTTCTTTAGTCATATACAAATACGCATGGCAAAAAACCACTTTCCTATCTGTGTTATGGTCCTTGACACTAGAGAATGACATGGGGAAAAAATCTGTCCCCGTCACCGCCCCGTCCCCGGCCCACCATCCTCTGCACCGCCCCGTCACCGCCGTTACCTTCACCGCCCCGTCACCATCACTGCCATCCCTTTCACTGCCCCATCACCGCCACTGCCATCCCATTCACCGCGCCGACACCGTCCCCGCAGCATCCATAAAAGCCTTAGTACTCTAATATTTAGCTTATTCCGTTCTTATAAATCAAAGTTCCTGCTGCTGAACTAGAGAAAGAGATATTCAGCTGGCAGGGCTTTGTTTATAAATATTTATCAACACAACTAATATACCACTTTATCCTAAAACAAAAAATAAATAAATAAATAGAATAAAAGCAAATTAGACTATTGCTCTAAGGAAATGCTGATAAATTGGAGGAACTGAGTAATAAGTTGTGCAACTTGACTGCTCAGCTGAAGATTTCTAACTGCAGATTGGAAAATGTTGAAATCCGAGTGGGAAAAACTGAAGCAATTCAAGTTCAATGCCAGCAGGACCATGTGGTAATTCAAAATCTATCTAAGCAAATTGAATATTTTGAGAACAGAAATAGAAGATGTAACGTGAGAATTTTGGGTTTGGGGGAGGAGGCTGAAGGATCTGACATGCCTGCCTTTTTAGAACAGCTGTTACCAAGCCTGCTTCAGGTATGGCAGTTGCCATGTAAGACATACCAGAAACCCTGAAACGTGGAGGCGACTATCAGATGCTAAAAAGATATAATGGAGGAACGGGAGGTAATTGTCACATCAATGAATATCTGTGCAGTTGATATCGGTGCTGGTAGCATACTAAGTGCTCATTCTCTCAACCCCTTCTCTGCAATGAACTGCATTGTCAAGGAGGCATTCCTGAACAAGGGATATACACCTCAGAAGCTACCGGCCACATGTTGGTCTGGAGGTCACCTTCATAGCTCCAGACCAATGTCAGGCCTGCTGTTGTGGAGGCATATATCCCTTGTTCAGGTATGCCTCCTTGACAATGCAGCTCAATGCAGAGAAGGGGTTCAGAGAGACACTATCCGATTCTAAGCATAATGTATGCTTCATAGTTGCACGTGTCACCCTCTATCCTATGTCATATCATGTCTGCTACCTCTCAAAGCTCACTTTCTTGGCAGCTGTTCTGGTATGCAACCTATTGCGACCCAAAATGTGGGTGATGAGATACCGGTCAGTCCACTGTGTCAACAAATACATCAAGGCCATTCAGTGTCACCTGCATATGCCGGCCACCTTTTGTTTAGATGTATACCGGTGTAACTGTACACAGAAAATAGTTTACATATATGTTCACACACTGGCCTGATCTGTCTCCCACTTAGTCTTACTGGGTTGGGTGGGGGGGGGGGGGTTGATAGGTAATTGTGTATGTAGTATGCAACCAATGCACGCTATGGTAACCTTGAGTTCATAATCTTACTGCACACGAGTCGCACACAGCATGGTGCTGAGGGCATAGCCCAGGAGGTGGTGCAGGACATATGCCTATAGGCAGCCAGGGAGGCAGTGGCAGAGGCAGAGCAGGAGGTGGAAGGCTACTCTGCGTCCGAGGGAAGTCTGCAACCTGAGGATGTGGTTGAGGTCTCTGATGTGGAGGACCAGGCCCAGGTGGTAGAGGCGGAGTTGGAGGCACAGGTGGTGGCGGAGGTGGAGCAGCAGCATGTGGTGGAGGAGCAGGGAGCATGGGAGGTTCCTGACTTCTATGAGGATATGCCTCCTCTTGAAGGGGATGAATAGGTGGTCATGGAGGCAGCAGCCTCAGCCCCACGCCATGATGTGCAGCCAGCGGCCCCAATAGTTCCTCCCCCTCCTGAGGCGTATGGAGAGCTGCTCAACATGGTGGGACAAATACGCAGTGAATTGCAGGAGGGGAGGCGTGAAACTATGCAGACTCTGCAGGAGATTATAAGTCTTCTGCGCCAGCTGGTTGAGATATTCAAGGAGCCAGTGTAGGGGGTGAAGGGGCAAACCTGAGGGCCAAGCTGTCAATGGGCCATTGAGGCACCAATCATGTTACCAACAGTGTCCCTGACAGCTCACAAGTAGCTGGCAGAAATCCAATGACTGAAAGGACATCACACGGCCTGTCCTTCACATATTCAGGAGACTTTACCTACTGTATCTCATTGGGACATACTTGGATGTTAACCTACTTGATGGTACTGGCTGTCGTGTACAATGCTGTCACCATATGCTCTGCCAATGATTGCAAATGTTGAGATGTGATGTACAGATGCAAACTGTACAGTGATGGTTAAGGTGTGCAATAGTTGCACTGAAGGTGTGTTCCAATCCCATGACTAGGGTAGGAAGACATGCATATGGTGGGACAGTGTTAAACGCAATAAAGGGTACTCTCCCCATATCAGTGGAAAACAGGTATCCATTGAAATGAAAAGACCCTACCATCAGATGGGATGTGGTGAGGTGGCCATAAAGATTGACACTGAGAAAGTGGGAATTCTAGGCTGCATTTCTGAGGTCACAAATAGCTTCTATAACCTATGGGCCAATGGATGATGATGTAACCAGGCCAGGGGTACAGGGAGCACCATTGAGATTAGAAGCCGCAACCTCTGGAGACAGAGGCTGCTGCAGCAGGACAGCCCTCACAGATATTTGTTGAACCTTACAAATGAAAAGGTATGTGAGGCTCAGAACTGCTTGCTTACTTTGCACAGGTTGGAGCAGTGCTAGGCATGTTGGTGCAATTAGCAGGCATGTGCCATGTTGTTACCATAAGTATGATATTGTATGTTCTCATAATGCGTACATATTTGTATGGCGATTGTTCTATGACAGTCTGTTGTGACCAGGTGTTCTACCATTCATGTCTACCTCAGCAAAGGTGTATGCATTTATATTTGAATCTTGACTACAAAAACAGATCAAAATAAATACCAGATATCTACCTCTGAACTGGGTATCATGTGTGATCCCTTGATATCATGTCACTGACCTGCACCTAACAAAAGGGCAGGCAGGCAGCCAACTGAAAGTGGGAACGTGGCCATCTTGTAAATAAGATCTGGATGAGACCAGGACCATGTCACTTGCAGGACCTGAGACAGAGGTTGTGTTAGTCACAGTTCAAGAAAAAGGGGAGAGATGTAGAGTTCCATGATTTGCAATGGATGTAACACCTGACTGTCTGAATAGCTTCCCCTCTTTCTAGAGGCCTGTGCCAACCATTGACTGAAGGAACATTTTATGATTGAGGACTCATGTAAAAGGGAGCTGGTGACTGCTGTGCAATGCTGCCGATCATATGCAATCAGTTAGATCCCATAAGAGCTACACATGTGCAAGGTGAAGCACTAGGAAGCTGACCAGTGGCTGGCCTAGGCAGGGATGGAGGACGAGGAGAGGGAAGAGGTGTTTTCCAAGAAGCTCACCCAGTCTTTGCCCTTACCCTGTTATGGCCCCTATGCAGATTGCTCCCCCCTGCTTGTCTAAACGCTGTTTCAAACAGGCTTTCCAGAGGGTAACCAGCAACGTGAGGCCCAGACATTTCTATAAGCATGTAAAATATCATCGATGAAGCAGGAATACTTGCTTACCTGAATACAGCCACACGCTTGAAAAGGCAAACCATGTAATGTGTAACATCCAACAAACGGGTTAGGATTGCTTCAGTAGATAGGACGGTGTCTCTGAACAGATAGGAGATGGACGTTCGTGCTGATGCAAACGTATCCTGGGCCCCTGGATTTAAATGTACCAATAAACGTGGCCTAGACGTCTTTCGGATTTGTTCATAACCGACCAGATGGACGTATTATGTCAAGTCGTCCAGCGGACGGCTTGTTGGACGTACTTAATTACACAGAAACATAGAAATAGACGGCAGATAAGGGCCATGGCCCATCTAGTCTGCCCACCCTAATGACCCTCCCCTACCTTTCTCTGTGAATAGATCCCACATGTCGATCCCATTTGGCCTTAAAATCAGGCACGCTGTTGGCCTCAATCACCTGAAGTGGAAGACTATTCCAGCGATCAACCACCCTTTCAGTGAAAAAGAATTTCCTGGTGTCTCCGCGCAGTTTCCCACCCCTGATTTTCCACGGATGCCCTCTTGTTGTCGTGGGACCCTTGAAAAAGAAGATATCTTTTTCCACCTCGATGCGGCCCGTGAGATACTTGAACGTCTTGATCATGTCTCCCCTCTCTCTGCGTTCCTCAAGAGAGTATAGCTGTAATTTATCTAGCCATTCCTCGTACGGGAGATCCTTGAGTCCCGAGACCATCCGGGTGGCCATTCTCTGGACCGACTCCAGTCTCAGCACATCCTTGCGGTAATGTGGCCTCCAGAATTGCACACAGTATTCCAGGTGGGGTCTCACCATGGATCTATACAATGGCATAATGACTTCAGGCTTATGGCTGATGAAACTCCTACGTATGCAACCTAAGATTTGTCTTGCCTTGGATGAAGCTTGCTCCACTTGATTTTCAGTCTTCATGTCCTCATTGATGATCACCCCTAAGTCTCGTTCTGCTACAGTTCTTGTTAGGATTTTGCCATTAAGGGTGTAAGTCTTGCATGGATTTTGGTTGCCCAGGTGCATGACTTTGCATTTTTTGGCATTGAAGCTGAGTTGACAGGTCCTAGACCAGCGCTCCAGTAGGAGTAGGTTGTGCATCATGTTGTTGGGCATTGAATTTTTGTCTGTTGTGCTTTTGCCCACTACATTGCTTAGTTTGGCGTCATCGGCGAATAATGTTATTTTACCTCGGAGCCCTTCTGCCAAGTCTCTTCACCCCATCATTTCACTACCCTCTGAAGCCTACCTCCAAGCCAGTTCCCAACCCATTTCGTCAATGTGTCGCCTAATCCTATAGAACTCATCTTGCTCAGCAACCTGCGGTGTGGTACGCTATCGAATGCTTTGCTGAAGTCCAGGTATAGGATGTCCAGGGGCTCCCCAACATCCAGTTTCCCCGTCACCCAGTCAAAGAAGCTGATCAGGTTGGATAGGCATGATCTCCCCTTAGTAAATCCATGTTGACCGGGGTCCCGTAGATTCTCCTCGTTCAGAATTGTATCCAATTGGCGTTTGATTAGAGTTTCCATTAGTTTGCTCATTATTGATGTGAGACTCACTGGTCTGTAGTTTGCTGCCTCCATCCTTGAGCCTTTCTTGTGGAGTGGAATGACGTTAGCCATCTTCCAGTCCAACAGGACGCTACCTGTACTAAGGAAGAGATTGAAGAGCACGGATAGCGGTTCCGCCAAGACATCACTCAACTCCATGAGCACCCTGGGGTATTGGTTGTCAGGCCCCATTGCCTTGTTAACCTTGAGCTTTGACAGCTCGCAGTAGACACTGCTGGGCATAAACTTGAAATTACTAAACGGGTCAACTGAGTCAACCCTTGTCTTTAACTGAGAGCCAAGTCCCGGCGCCTCGTGGGTGAAGACTGAACAGAAGTATTCATTTAACAGTTGGGCTTTTTCCGAGTCCGTTTCTACATAGTCACCCTCTGGTCTCCGTCTGGTTTCCCGCCTGAGTTTTTATTTCTGTCACTGATATACCTGAAGAAGGATTTATCTCCCTTCTGGATGTTCTTTGCTAGAGACTCCTCCATGCAGAATTTGGCCTCCCTAACTGCTGTTTGATGGCTCTTGACTTGGCCAGATAGTCTACTCTAGAGTCCTGTTTCCCTGATTGTTTGTAAGAGAGGAATGCTTTTTTCTTCTCCTTGATGAGGTCCGAGATCTCTGCAGAGAACCACTGTGGCTTATTGTTCCTTCGCCGTTTACTTACTGATTTAACATAGCAGTTTGTTTCTTCCTGTATGGTGGCTTTCAAAGTCGACCATATGTCATCCACGTTATCGGTTTCTGCTTATCTTTGCAGCGCCTGGCGAATGAAGTCTCCCATGTCTTTGAAGTTTGTGGCCTTGAATTTGAGGACCTTGCTCAGTGTGGTAGATTTAGTGAAACCTTTCCTGAGATTGAACCATACCATGTTGTGGTCACTGGAGTCCAATGTGTCGCCCACCGAGACCTCTGTGACACTTTCTCCATTGGTAAGTATCAGGTCCAGTATTGCCTGATCCTTTGTTGGTTCCAACACCAGTTGCCTGAGTCTTGCTTCCTTCATAGAGTTTATTAGCCTCCTGCTGCTGCCGGAAGCAGAGGAGAGTGTGTCCCAATCCACATCAGGCATGTTGAAGTCTCCTAACAATACTGTGTCAATAAATACATCTAACCTCATATTATCAAAAGTGTGGGTACTTTGACACCATGGCTCCCAAACCAGTCAAAGCTCTGTCCCGAAAGCCTAACTTCTCCCAGGCTCAGACAGAAATGCTGGTGCAGGAGGTGCACACACACCACCAGCAGCTCTTCTCTCCCCAAGAAGAAAGAATTGGAGCATACTCAAAGAGCAAAGTCTGGACAGCAATAGCTCAGCGCCTCAATGCAGTCCACCGCCATAAGCAAGATGTGGAGGACTGCAAGAAGAAATGGAGAGCCATCAAAAGGGAGGTCCGAACTAAGGTGGGCAACTGGCCTCCAGATGCTGACACGGCAGACCTCAGCCCCATGGAGCAGCTAGTGCTCACCTTTGTGTCAGCAACCTCCACCTACTGTGTAGGCACACAGGACACTTCAGCTGCCGCACCTGCACAGCCTTCTGGTATGTACTTGTTTTAATCCCCAGTCTCACAGCTATGTGCCACATTCTGAGAGACCTCTCTTTCATCCTCCTCTAATGGGACAGTGAGTACACCTGCTCTTCAAACCTTTCCATAACACCTGTTTGGAACTGCTCCATGTGTTGATGGCAGAGCATGGAATTAGATTCCTACACCCTTATACTGACAATTTGAAACATTTGCTATGATCAGCAGGTGTGCTCACGTAAGGTGTCTTCACATACACTGCTTTCATCCCCTTCATAATGTCACCACCACACCGCCCTATGGTAGCTGGGAATGTAGTCACACACACCTTTGGGATGGTTCATAGACAACGGCGCGAAAGACAAAGGCGCGCCCGGACAATTGAGCGCAGCGCGGAGGCGCACGCCGCTCTAAATTACTGTTTTTAGGGCTCCGACGGGGGATTTGTGAGGGGGAACCCCCCCACTTTACTTAATAGACATCGCGCCGGTGTTATGGGGGTTTGGAGGGTTGTAACCCTCCACATTTTACTGTAAACTTAACTTTTTCCCTAAAAACAAGGAAAAAGTGAAGTTTTCAGTAAAATGTGGGGGGTTACAACCCCCCAAACCCACCACAATGCCCCCACAACGCGGCGCGATGTCTATTAAGTAAAGTGGGGGGTTCCCCCACACCCCCCCGTCGGAGCCCTAAAAACAGTAATTAAGAGCAGCGTGCGCCTCCACGCTGAGCTCAATTGTCTGGGCGCGCCTTTGTCCCAGCGCGCTTTTGACCTGACACCCTTTGGGATACATGTTACCTGTGATATGCTGTGACATCCATATGTGCTTTTCCCCTATGTAGATGCCAGCTCTGACAAGGATGAGGCTGGATGCAGTGGCCTCGACACATTGACTGTGCAGGGACAGCAGGATGAGGCAGCTGCAACACTCAGCCAGCAGGAGCCTGACGAGTCCCAGGACATCCAACCATAGGAGCCTGCCAATGGGGATGAGGACCTGCCAATTCTCCCACCGCCTGAGCAGTTTGCCAATGTGGCTGCGGATACTGAGGAGGGCAGTGAGGGAGCACAGCCTGGCTGCTGGAGGGCACCCAGTCACCAGCGTCGCCACCTACTGAGACTGGCCCAGAAGCTACTGGGGCACAATCTGACCCTGGAGGGATATCAGCAGCAATAGCTCCAGCTGCTGAGAGAGGGTGTGGAGACAAGACAGCATTCACTGGAGGTAAAACAGCAGTCACTGGAGGCCCAACGGGAGACAAATGAACTGCTGAGGCAGCTTTTGCATGCCAACACTGCCATCGTTGCAAAGCTGGAAGGCCTCCAGAGTGAGCTGAGATCTACAAACCGTACTCCCTCCACAAGCCAGCACACTGATCAGATGCCTGCACTACCCTCTAGCACTGGCTCAGTGGCAACAGGACGCAATGCCACAGAGAAAATAAAGCAACCCCAGATGTTGGGGCCTGTTTCACGCCTACCTTCCTCCACTCAGGTTACATGGCCAGCTTTTGGACAGCAGAACACTGACTCCAGCAGTGATAGTGGTAGCTTAGACACTGATGTGGCCCTAGTTGGTCCAGAGGCTTCATCTCTACCTAGAAGTGGACCTGGAAGGGCTGTCAGGGGCTGTGGGAGACCACATGGGCGAGAGAAGGGGAAGAGGAGGTAGGTAAGGGGCTGGTGTTGGTCGTGTATGTGGGTGAGGGTGGGGTTGGTGAGGGTGTGTGCATGTAAGGGTGGCGGTTTGCACAAAATGTGGGAAAATAAAGGTGTTTCTTTAAAAGAGCCTATTGTCTGTGTTGTGTACAAGCTTCAACTTATGTACACTGAAGCTGACTATTGTCCGTGCTGTGTACAAGCTTCAGCTTATCTGCACTGAAGCTGACATTAGCCTGGGTTGGTTGTGCAGTCCAATTAAATGGCACTGGACTGATGGAAGGGTTGGTAGGGTTGAAAAGCCTCAGTTATATGGCACTGAAGCTGACATTAGCCTGGGTTGGTTGTACAGTCCAGTTAAATGGCACTGGACTGATATAGTGCCAGGTGGCTAGGGAAGAGCGTCCATTTCACAGGAAGTGGGTCTGTATTAGATGGTGCCTGGCGTTGACCCCTTCCTGGCTGGCACTCTGCTCGGCTCTGTGCTGTGGGGGTGGGGGAGGCTCCTCATCATCGCCATTAGGTGGTTGCTGATGTTGTTGCTGTGGGGGATCTGGTAGTAGCTGGTGTTTGTGTACTGCAAGGTTATGCAACATGCAGCATGCCACGAAGATCTGAGCCACCTTCTCAGGCCTGTACAGCAGCTGAGCAATCCAGGCATCTAAAGCGGTTTTTTTAACTGGCCAAATGTTCGCTCGATGATGCTCCTGGTGGCTCTGTGACGGCGATTGTATTCCTCCTCAGCTGCAGTGTGAGGGTGGACAATTGGAGTCATCAGCCAGACTCGCTGAGGATACCCCCTGTCACCTATGAGACACAGAGAAACAGAGAGAGAAAGAGAGAGAGACAACAATGATGAGTGGCAGTGATTTGCAGGTGCAGGAAGAGAGTGTTGGGATTGGGGAGAACAGGGTAGCTGTTTCCCTGAGGTGCTTACCAAGAAGCCAAACGCCATTGAATTGCCCCTGGATTGCTCTCCTGTGGAGGCCACAATGCTGCACTATGTAGGCATCGTGTGTGGAGCCAGGGTATCTGACACACACATCCAGGATCTCTCCCTGTGCATTGCGCACCACCTGCATATTCATTGAGTGGAATGCTTTCCTATTCCGGTAACTGGCCTCATCTGCCCAAGGGGGTCTGAGGGCAATATGTGTGCAGTCTACCACTCCGATGATGGAGGGGAATTGTGCCACATTGTAGAACTGCCTCATACTGCCCTGTAGGGCCTGGGGAGTGGTGGGGAGGGAGATGTATTCATGGGTGTGGGTTAGGAAGGCATTAAGAAATTGGGTGAGGCAGTTGGAAATGGCAGGCTGAGTGAGTCCAGTGTTGGCTGCCAGAACAGACTGGAAGCTCCAAGTTGCCAGGAAAGTGAGGGCTTCTGTTACTTTTAAATGCACTGGAATTGGGTAATTACGCCGAGTGCAGGCCTGTAGCAGGGGCTGCAATTGGAGGCAGAGATCCTAGATGGTGGCCTTGTCGAAGCGGTATCGCTCCAGGCACTGCTGGTCACTAAGCTCAAGGAAGCAGGAGCGAGGTCTAAACAGCCTCCTGCGGTGAACTCGGTGATGGGGCCTCTCATTCTCCAGCTCCTCTTCCTGCAGAAGGATCTCTACTGCAACCAGCACATTGACCCCTTCCATCGCCCACAAAGAAAGCACCTGGCAAAGAAAGCAGAGCTCATTACAATCTAAACAGGCCCCAGCTGAAAGGACACATTTGAAAGGACACATTTGAAGTCTTCTTTCTCTGTCTGTGTTGGGGGGCTCAAACACAGACAGTGTTTGTGTTTGTTCTCTTGATGTTCTGGGAAAAGGCCATTTAATCTTGTTAAAGAAGTTAGCTGTTTGAGACAATGGAGGTTCGACCCCCACTGCCATGTACCGGTTGAGAAAGATAAGGGAAGCTTTAACACCTTTAGATTTAGACAATGAAGTGCATATCCTGCTCACTCACCCCCCCCCCCCTTTTCTTGTGTGATTACTTCTTTGAAGCCTATGTATCCTGGCACCAGATATGGTTTGTACTTACGTCATCTGCTAATACCACTGACCCATGTTCAAAAAAGTATAAAAATCAGACCTTAGACTTAGTAGGGATGGGCGGACCCGCTATTCCTAAGGCCTGATTGGTCCAGGCTTCTAGAGCCTGGGCCAATCAGACCTTAGGCTTCGGCGGGATGGGCCGGGAAGGGGCGGGCCCGCCTCATTTCGACGAGGCTTGCCTGCTTGCTCGACGTGCAAGACCCATCTGTAAGAACAGATTTGGTAGGGTGGGGGTTGTTAGCGTCGGGGGGGGGGTGCGTCTTCGGGCAGGAGGGATTGGGCACCCTCCTGCCAGCGACCGATATTGTCGGGGGGGTTCGGTAATGTCGGGGGGGGCGGTCGGTAGTGTCGGGGGAGGTGCGTCTTCGGGCAGGAGGGTTTGGGCACCCTCCTGCCAGTGATCGGTCAGGGGCCACGGCCCGCTATACTTATAGCGGCAGAGAGATCCCTTGTCGCGATAAGTATAGCGGCCGCGTTTACTTACAATGTAGACCAGCATTTTGCTGGCCTACATTTTTAAGCTTCTCATCTACTAGGGAGACACGTAGGGCCGCCTAGGTTCAGCCTAAGGCCCGCCTAAGGCCCTTAGACGAGCTTAGGCATCTTGCGGGTCTCCCTAGGCTCCTGGAGGAGCCTTCAGGCCTGCCTGGGGAGCATTTTTTTAAAAAAACGTGCATCCCGATTGGCTGATTAGACAGCTGTAGGACGCCTACAGCTGCTTAAAATCGGGACGCACTTTTAGAGAATCTGGGCCTTCCTGCGTATCCTTCCTTTCTAAGGGGAATGCCTCCAGATGTCTGAACAAATGACAGGGTGTTTGCAGAGCGGTTTCGGGACCAAGAAACGGACCCCGTTCATTTCAGTTGGGGGCTCGTGTCCGGGATGGCCTATACATCACCAATATCTTGTGAGTATTTCTGAATTTTGAATTCTGTTCTTTAATACTCACTGGTATTGGCGTCCTGTTCCAACCCTTTATTTATTTAGTAAGGCTTTTGGGAAGTCTCTCTATTGTGGAGTTTTTGGGAAACTCCCGCTGCGAAAGTGAGCAGCTAGCGTTCTTTCGGAAAGAACGAGATTATGTAAAGTCTTTTGGGAAGCCTATTTGTATTGCGGAGTTTTTGGGAAGCTCCCATCGTGAAAATAAGCAGCTGCCATTCTTTCGGGAAGAATGAAATTATTTAGAGAAACGCCTGCCCACTCTGTCATCTGTACCACTCTTTGCATGCGCTTTTATCTTCTATCGCTTAGATAAGATTTTATAGAGTATAAGATTATATTGTATATTATTAATGTATCTCGCTTATAGGTAAGGTAAGCGAGCATCGCACATTGCTATATTGTTTTTGTAATTGGTCAAAGATGAGACTTGTAAGGCTTATGTTGCCCATGTGTGTGACACTCTCCTTCCAGCTCACATCTCTCTGTGTCACCAATCCTTTCCCATATACGTTTGCATTGCTTATAAGTTTAAATTTCTGCTGTTTCTTGTGCTGTGTTGCCGGAAAGAAAAAATTCCGTTTTAGGTTTCAGGTTTGTTTGGGGATTTGATATACCATCTTGTCAAGGTTCAGAGCGGTTTTACATAATATATAAAAACAAAGAGTAGAAAGGCATACATTAAAAAACAAATTATAATTATTAAAACAGACAGTCAGACACATAGACAAACATTAACTTACCGAAACAAAATTAAAAAGGGTAGAAATACATTTGTGTAATGAAAAAGAGAGGGAGAAGGATCAAAACAAAAGGGAGGGAACAAAAAATAAATAGTCTAGCACTTTGTAGAAAAGATTAAAATGAATAAGAAAAGCAAGGAGCAAAGTTCCATTACAGTCCTTAAAAGGACTATTATACTCCAAATGCGTCTTTAAAAAAAAAAAAGGCCTTCAAGGTACTTTTAAATTTATCAAGTGATGGAATTTCTCTTATATAATTTGGTGCTGAGTTCCAGATGGTAGGGGCCGTTACAGAAAAGATATTAGTACGCATGGTGCCAATGTGTCTTAAAGAGGGAATGGATAACAGGTTTTGATAAGAGGAACGTAATGTGCAATGGGGGTTGTGGGGGATTAATAACCTGCTGATGAAATCAGGTAGACCGGAAGCTATGGTTTTATGCATCAGTAACATTATTTTATAAGTAATTCAATGATCTATGGGAAGTCAATGGGAGTTAATCAAAAGTGGTGTGACATGATCAAATTTTCGAGCTTTTAAGTTGAAATGATTTTAATGGCAGTATTTTGAATAATTTGGAGGCGTTATCTTTCTTTCTTAGTGATGCCTTTATATAATGCATTGCTATAGCCTAGACATGAAATGACTAGCGAATGAATAAGAGTATTTAATTATTATCCCCCGAGATTACTAAACACCTTCTGTTGTTTTCGGAGGACCCTAAAACTACCCCTTTTGACACTTTACTGCTCAGGATTGGGTCTGTGTGGAAGACCCAGCCAGCTCAAATTATTTCAGTATCAGAAGCTAGGAGGTGGCGTGCTGAGGGAGCACCCCAATACAAGAAAACACCACACACAGGAAATAGAGAGCATGGCAGAGGTAGTTACAGAAATACCTCCACTTACATTCCTTTCCATGAGCTCAGAGCACAGACAGAAGCATTAGAAAAAGAGAAAATTAAATGGGAACAGGATCAGATACAATGCAGATAGAATTGGAAAGAGTAAAAAGTGATTTGACAGCCAGGAAAACTGACTCTCTGTGTCCAAATACCAAGGTGACTCAAGCCTTCACAGCCCAGCTGGACTCTTTTCACTTACCTGTAGACTCACTTTTGGAGATGCAGGATAAGGGAAAGAAGTCAGGCTCAGAATTCAGCTTGAGGTATGTGGCACCTTTGATTTTGGACACTTCCGACTGCCCCAATGTTAATACTACCATAGAGAGTCAGGATAAATTAAATTTGATTGATAAAGGTTCCAGAATCAGTTTTAAAGATAGAGCGCCTCCTACTGGAGATCAGAAAAATATGGAAGTTTGTGAGATTCAGGGTCTAAATGACAAAGCTTCAAAGTGTGTGTCTATCCCACAAAAGGAGCAAAGGAAAGATATTGTAGAAACTAATGCCCACACGAGTGAGAATACAGGCAAAGAAATAGTTGAGGTGGCTGGTCTTGCATTGGGTACAGGAATTCTAAATGCTTCTAAACCTTTGGTTCATGAGGTTATCCTTCTTTCTAATCCTAATCTCACCATCAGATATTCTGCCCTGACTTACAGCCCCTCCCTCCTTTTAAATGGGTTTCTGGGTCTCAAGGGTGAACAGGATTCCCTTCCTCTCTTTTTTCTCAGCTTCAGTCCTTTGTTACCCCCTCTGAACTTGATGCCTGGCATCTGGCAGGTGCCCAAAGCTGCCCTTCGGATGGACTTTGGTGCAAAGAGGGGAAAGAGCTGTATACCAGCTGCTAGCTCTCCCTTATTCATTGTCCAATATCATGGCATTGGTCACCGCAGTGCTCGCTCGACATTTCAACTTCTTGCCAGTGATCGCTCCCTGATACAGACATATATAGCTTGACACCTTACTTACCCCACTTCTCCTTTTACATACTTACAGATTGACTTTACTCATATTCCTCATGCCACCTGGACTCGCCAGGATTACGCCCTTGTTATTGTTGACATGTTCTCCCAATGGCCTGAATTTTTTTCCCACTACAAATGAAACTGCTCAGACTGTGGTGAACATTTTACTTTGCGAAATCATCCCTAGGTGGGGATGTCCCACACACATCAACTCAGATAATGGTCCTGCTTTCACTGCCAGAGTATGCAATGATTTAGCTATCGCACTCCGCATTGAGTGGAAATTTCATCTCCCATATCACCCACAGAGTTCCGGTATTGTCGAACGCATGAACAGGACTATTAAAGACAAAATCAGGAAAGCCACAGCTGGCACGTTTGTGAATTGGAAAAAAGTGGTGTGATGTGACATTTCAGCTATTGTTTTAGCTGAAATTAGGATGTTGCCAATTTAAAATGTTTTTTTTTTTCTTTTTCTTAGCAGCAGTTCGGATATATACATAGCCATCCCAGACCAGTTTTGGCTCAAAGATATTTCTAATGTATTCCAAGGATCCTCTTTATCATTGCAGAGATAGAGACGCTCCAAAGAGACATTAGCTTTTCCAAATATGAGATGGCTATGATATGCATTATTTCTATTTTTCATGTGTTCATCTTTATTTTGGTTCTCTATAACAATGTGTTTATTTGCAGATTTAAATTCAGCCCTGCACACTTGACAGATGGAAAAATAGCTTCACGCCTAAAACTTTGTGTTTTATGTTTTGTCTGTGCCATGTGGTCTGTGTTTTGTCCACTTGTTTTAGTTTAGTGGGTACCCCAGGATACATAACATTGGCCATTTCTAGAGCTCTTTTCCCACTTTTTACTAGCGTAATTGTGCAATGTTCTTTTTACTTATAGCTTTCATATTCTAAATGTAGCTTAGTTAGGGGTTATATGTTTAAGAAAAGGTTATACAGTGTTTATTCTATGGTGCTCACTAGATATGAACCATTCAGTATACATTTCTGACATAATTTTTTAAAATACATTCAGTACAGAATTATGGTCTCTCTGAATTGCCATAATAGTTATATGGAGCACACAGAAACACATCTTTTTGGAATGTCTGATTAAGAACCTTAAGTAACTGAATATCGTCTCTCTTTTGCCATAACTATACCAAGTAAATGCATTAATATTGTCACATGTTGCCACATTCAGTACAGGCAACCTGGTCTCTCTCTCTCTCTCTCTACATTCAGTACAGGATTTCTCTCTCATTTTCTATCTCTTATTTGGATCACACTGGAGTACAGCTGCTGAATGATATCTGGACTCTTTTCAAGCCGGTGTATCTCTCCCTGTATGCACAGATATCATTTAATCCCAAGGGTGAACACCACCAGTTTCCAGTGACTAACAGATCCTATGCAGACATCATTTCATCCCAAGTGTGCATCTCACCAGTTTAAAGAGACTGTCGGTTCCTGCTGGACTAATTCATCTTCCTGCACCCTGAATGCAAAGACTTCTGTACCTTCTCACTCATGCTGTACACAATGTTTCCAGTTAGCTGTTTCCTGTACATTGGATCTACGGATTCATGATAGCCACCTTCCTAAGAACACTTTGCTGTACAGTTCAACTTATTTACTGCTATGGACATTCCAGAATTTATTTCATATGCTGTGCATCCACTACCTCTTGGTATGGGGAACGAGACATTTCAAAAGCTGCTGAACTTTACTGAACTCCATGCATACATTTTACAGCTTAAGAAAACCTCCAAAGAAGTGAGTCATGCTATCTCTTTTGAAAATGGACAGATTGCACAAACTGTAGAAAATTTGCTCCGAGATGTTCATGTCTCAAGTTTGAGAACTTTTCTTTGAGTATTCGCCTACTGCAAAACACGTATTTAATGTTTTAATTCACCCTATCTTTACCTTAATTATTCTATAAATTTTGCTATGTATTGTCATAATTTTCCTTTGCTGTAAAGTGAAGCACATGTACATTTCTTTATCCCACAACGTTCCTTCTAACTTTTAAGACAGTTATACATATATTTTCAGTATCTTCTCTGACATTTGCTAATTGGCTAATTTAGTTCTAATTTGGTTTTAATATTGCATTGCATACCAAGGTCAGACATAAAATATTATCTCATCTCCCATACTCTCTCATGACATCTTGGTACCTTTATGCCTGAACCTCCTGAGAAAGTTTCCTGCATCCCTTATGCACCGTTCATTCGCTCAATGACGGGTAAGATATAAGCATACTGGGATTTCCTCCCAGATGACGGACTATACAACCTAAGACAGGTTTGAACTCATAATGAGAACTTCATAGCTTGGAGATTCTGCAGGACAGGGGACGTGCTGCTATAATGTTGGAGGTAAGTGAGGCATCTTCAAAGTGCAGACTGGCTGTTTATAGAAGGGTACCACAAGCTTCCCTTCATTTCAAAGAATAAAAATAAACAAAGTAAAGGAGATGTCAACATAGCTATTGCCAGCAATCAGCATTTTCGGTTGGCATAGCTAATGTCGGCAAGGGCCTATGGAAAATTATATCAATCTGATTCTGGAATGTAGATGCAGATAGACCCTGAGTGCTTAGCTAAAAGGTGTTAATATGTTGATGTCTGATGCTTAGAATGGACAGCTTGGGATGTACGGTGGGTCCAGGTGCACAGATAACTAAGATTAATCAGAAACTATTGTCAGAGGCATACTGGAAATTACATTTAACTGCAGCCTATTGTTCTGTCTTGGAATTATAGGTATGCCTCACTGTTGCAGCATCAGATTTTCACTTTAGGTGATATTTACTGGCTCTATGGAGACCTTCGGCTCCGTATTAAACTACCCAGCCAGTGGATAGGCCAGTGCGCTTTAGCTAAGGTTATCATGCCCCTGCTTCCTATTTGCATGGTTCCTCTTCCCCTTTGCCTTGACATAAACGTGATCTCCTTGGTAGTTTTGATCCGCATGTATACATAGATGCTATAGGGGTCCCAAGAGGGGTCCCAGATGAATTCAAGGCCCGAGACCAGGTTAAGGCTGGGTTTGAGTCCCTTATTCCCCTTATTACTATCAATAAGAATGTTGATTGGATTAATTACATTTATTATAATCAGCAACGCTTTGTGAATTACTCTAGAAACGCCTTGCAAGGTATTGCTGATCAGTTAGGCCCCACTTCTCAGATGGCTTTCCAAAATCGCATGGCCCTGGATATGATCCTTGCAGAGAAGGGGGGGGTGTCTGTAAAATTCTCCCCAGTACTTTATCCTGTTGCACCTTTATTCCTGACAATACAGGTCCCACGGGTAAGGTTACTATGGCCATTTAAAAATTAGAAGACCTCTCTGCTGAACTTAAACGTAATTCTGGTTTATCTAATCCTTGGGATCTGTATTTTAGTTGGATGCAGGGGTGGGTGAAAGACCTTCTTATTGTTATAATCTTATTATTATCTGCATTCTTGTTGCTTATGTAATTTTTAGACTGTTCCTGCGCTGTTTGACTCATATTACAGCTCCTAAAACCCCTCCTCAAGAGATATATCTAGAATATCTCTCCCTCCACGCTCATGCTGTGCATTTATGATGTCATTTTCATGATGTAAGAGGGGATTGAAAGGACACATTTGAAAGGACACATTTGAAGTCTTCTGTCTCTGTCTGTGCGGGGGGGCTCAAACACAGACAGTGTTTGTGTTTGTTCTTTTGATGTTCTGGGAAAAGGCCATTTAATCTTGTTAATGAAGTTAGCTGTTTGAGACAATGGAGGTTCGACCCCACACTGCCATGTACCGGTTGAGAGAGATAAGGGAAGCTTTAACACCTTTAGATTTAGATAATGAAACACATATCCTGCTCACTCACCCCCCCCCCTTTTCTTGATTACTTCTTTGAAGCCTATGTATCCTGTCACCAGATATGGTTTGTACTTACGTCATCTGCTAATACCACTGACCCATGTTCAAAAAAATATAAAAGCTGGATGTAAACTAATAAAAGATTAGGCAATCTTTTTAGGACACTGCCTGCGTATCCTTCCTTTCTAAGGGGAATGCCTCCAGATGTCTGAACAAATGACAGGGTGTTTGCAGGGCGGTTTCGGGACCAAGAAATGAACCCCGTTCGTTTCACCAGCCAAGCAGTGACCCGACATCCCCCTCACCCCAGGGATTGAGCCAGGTGGTGAAACAGAACACTCACTCGTGTGCAGCTCATGCCACACGATAGAGACCACAGTGAATAAGTAAGCTGAAATAGATGTAAGAGAAAGAGCTGGTGATGGTGATAGGAGGTAAGTGGGATGAGAGAGGGGTTTTTGCAGAGATCAATGAAATGTGGGGAGACACACAGCAGTGAGAAAATAGGTTGGGAAGTTGAGATAGAGAGGGTCAGCGTGAGAGGGTACACACAAAAAAAATTACATATTCTTCCATTACCTGTACACAGGACGGCACACACACAGGAACAGCTTAGACGTTGTGAAAGCAGGTCTAAGTTGAAACGCTACTTTGAACGCACAGAGCAAACTGATTAGCTTTGGTTATCATATTTGTACGTTTGGGGCCTAACCCTCGGAAGGCCCCAGAACGCCTCCATGTTGTACCTCTTACGTTAGATGTTTTGCGGCGTAGGACGTGCAGCTGGCCGACTTTTGATTATGGTCGCTTGTACGTTTTGCCGGGTAAAATGTCCAAACTCCGACTTATGCGGTTTTTTAAGACGTTCTTGAGTTTTGATTATGAACCCTATACTGCCCAGCTCAGTCACTGTTAAGACAGCACACTTTAATTTGAGGGTAAAATCCAAGCTGTGTTTGGGGGATGGAACTGGGTGAGTGGTGGGAAGAGAATGAGGTTGGACCGGGTACACTACTGTTAACGCACATTACTTCCTTTTTTTTTTTTTTAATCATTTTACATATAGATATATATACATTACTTGTATAAGAAAATAAAGAGAGAACTTCCACATATTTTTTAAAAGGAAAAGTATATCTGGATGCTGTCCATTTCATAATAAAACAAAATTTCGCTCTTAATTAGTCCACATTCTGGAGGAGAAACAATTCACATTTATGAGAGATATTTATAATGGATTAATTCAGTATATTACTTCCTAAAGGTGGAGGAACATGTTGCGGAAAATGTCCAAATTTCCACTAAGGAAAGTGACCTCAAAACAGAAAACCATCTTTTTGTTTCAAAAATAGCCACTTCCTAGATGTGTTTTGTTCTGTGTGTCTTTTATGAAACATATTTGGAAAAATAATGTCCAAATGAAAAAGGCACAAAAAACAGCTATTGGGACATAGGAAAGGCCAGTACTTCTAGTAGACTGGCCACACAGACATCCCAGCAGACTAGTGGAGTACCCTAGGGGCATTACAGTGAACTTCAAATATAGGGTCCCAGGAACACATTTCACCATAACCACCTTACATTGTGGTGAGCACTCCAAAGCTCACCCAACATCTATCATATCCAACTGAATACCACCCTAATAGCCCTTATGCCTGTAGGTGTCAAAAATATGTTAGCACATTACATTTAGGTGGGTTTTGGAGGGCTCATACTTTCCATCACGAGTGTATTAGAGTGGGAGATGGGCCGGGTCCTCTTCTCTGCAATCCACTGCTTTGACCACTAGGCTACTCCAGGAACCTTTTTGCTGCTCTACTAGGACTGACAATAGCATCTGAAGCTAACAGGTTGGTATGCACTGTTTCATTTACATATTTTGGGGATGGGAGGGGGGGCCAGTGGTCATCTAGTCAGTTTGGCCACCTTTTTTGGCACTTATTCATTATAGAAACAGGTCTAGCCTGAGACGTCCAAGTTTTGCCCTCAAAAACTCCATAGTCTCTTTGTGCAGTTAACACGGGAAGGGGGGGAGGGCACTTAGGGGATAATTCTATAAATGGTGCCCAAAGGTAAGCACTAGGAACCTTGGGAGAAGGACTTATGCTTGCTGAAATCTCATGTAAAGGCTGGCACATACCTCAAATCTGAGTCAAGTTGAATGAAACCAATCACACTAATTTTTACTTAAACTACGTACTACCATCAACGAATTCTAGCCTATCAAACAGCTTCTTGGGATAAAGATTTCAATTCCCTGATCTCTAATTCTGGGTTGTACCAACAGTTTAGAAAATACTTAGAAACCTATTTGTTTACCAAATTTCTAGGTAATTGAATGTATCTATCTCAGTGCTGGGGCCAATCCTGTTCAATATGTTTGTGAGTGACATTGCTGAAGGGTTAGAAGGAAAAGTGTGCCTTTTTGCAGATGATACCAAGATTTGTAACAGAGTAGACACCGAAGAGGGAGTGGAAAATATGAAAAAGGATCTGCAAAAGTTAGGGGAATGGTCTAATGCCTGGCAACTAAAATTCAATGCAAAGAAATCAGAGTAATGCATTTGGGAATTAATAATAGGAAGGAACCGTATATGCTGGGAGGAGAGAAGCTGATATGCACGGTCGGGGAGAGGGAACTTGGGGTGATAGTGTCCGAAGATCTAAAGGTGAAAAAACTGTGATAAGGCAGTGGCTGCTGCCAGAAGGATGCTGGGCTGTATAAAGAGAGGCGTAGTCAGTAGATGGAAGGTGTTGATGCCCCTGTACAGGTCATTGGTAAGGCCCCACTTGGAGTATTGTGTTCAATTTTGGAGACCGTATCTGGCGAAGGACGTAAGAAGACTTGAGGCGGTCCAGAGGAGGGCGACGAAAATGATAGGAGGCTTGCACTAGAAGACGTATGAGGAGAGACTGGAAGCCCTGAATGTGGAAAGGAGAGACAGGGGAGATATGATTCAGACGTTCAAATACTTGAAGGGTATTAACGTAGAACAAAATCTTTTTCAGAGAAAGGAAAAAGGTAAAACCAGAGGACATAATTTGAGGTTGAGAGGTGGTAGATTCAAAGGCAATGTTAGGAAATTCTACTTTACGGAGAGGGTAGTGGATGCCTGGAATGCGCTCCCGAGAGAGGTGGTGGAGAGTAAAACTGTGACTGAGTTCAAAGAAGCGTGGGATGAACACAAAGGATCTAGAATCAGAAAATAAGATTAAACATTGAACTAAGGCCAGTACTGGGCAGTCTTGCACGGTCTGTGTCTGTATATGGCTGTTTGGTGGAGGATGGGCTGGGGAGGGCTTCAATGGTTGGGAGGGTGTAGATGGGCTGGAGTAAGTCTTAACAGAGATTTCGGCATTTGGAACCCAAGCACAGTACAGGGTAAAGCTTTGGATTCTTGCCCAGAAATAACTAAGAAGAAAAAATTAAAAATTTAAATTGAATCAGATTGGGCAGACTGGATGGACCATTTGGGTCTTTATCTGCCGTCATCTACTATGTTACTATGCATGTTCAATAGATAATTCGTTGTTAAAAGATTTCTTCATCCTAAGACCGTACTGTTGAACAAATCCCCCAATTATAATGTTCCCGTCCATGTTGTAGCCATCTTCTGAAAAGTGCATTTTCAGCTTTGGACATTGGTTCTCAATTGGTTTCCAGAAATCAGTGTAAAATATTATTATAATCCAGTGGCGTACCTAACATATGTGAGACCCGGGACCCATCATTTTTTGACACCCCCCATCTGTATGAAAAACATGATTTTTAGTAACAATCCACACGTCACACATGAATATCTAGGAAAAGGCAGCATCTAACATACTGCAGTGAGCAGTACATCAATAAACCCATTGCAAAACTAAACAAGCCAGACTAGTACAGATCAATCCTGCACAGACAATTCTAACAGAAAACCATGTCTTTCGAACACACAGAACACAGAAAACACCTTTGCCTAGCATGGAATAATAACTAACCCCTCCCCCTTTTACAAAACTGTAGTGTGGTTTTTAGCCACGGTGGTAACAGCTCTGCCGCTCATAGAATTCAGAGCATCAGAGCTGCTACCACCACGGCTGGCGCTAAAAAACGCTTCATAGTTTTGTAAAAGGGGGGATAAAATAGAAATACATAGACAAAGGTTAAATTGACCCACCAAGAAGCTGGACTCTGCATACAATGCAACACCACAGAAACGGTGACACATTTCTCCTAAAGCAATAAGTAAATAGAAATTTTTTTCCTACCTTTATCTTCTCTGATTTCTGCTTTCCTCATCTTCTTGTTACTCTCTTCCTTCCATCCACTATCTGCCGTATCTCTGCCCCTATAGGGCATCTTCTCTCCTTCTATGTCCCTTCCAGAAACTGTATGCCTTCCCCTTCCATCTCTCCTTTCACCTCCATTGGTCTGGCATCTCTCTCCTCTCCTTCCCTCTCCCACATTTCTCCTTTGCAATCCCTTTTCCTTATCCCCATTTTCCTTTTCCCTTTCCCTTCTCCCCCTCATTTTCCTTTTATTTACTGTATCTGTCTAGATTGTTTTACTACCCTGTCATCAATTTCCTTTTTTACTGTCTACCTATAGCTCGCCACATCTTTCCCTCACCCCCTCCAGTATTTCACTAACTCAATCATTTTCACCCCATCATGTGCCCTCCTTTTATTTATATTTATATCCTCCTTCCATCATGTGCCCTCTTTCTCTACCCCTTCCATCTAGTACCTTCCTCTCTCTCTGTCCAAGTTTCAAGTTTATTTAAGATATCATATACCACCCAATCAGCCTTCTAGGCAGTGTACAATATCATAAAAACATGTATTGACTAAAAAAACATATTTAGGGAAACAGCACATCATTAAAAACAATAAGTTATTAAAAACAATTAAAACCAAACAGAAACAAAAGGGAAAAGGGCTAGAACTACATTTCCTTCCTGCATTTGCTCCCTTATCTCTCCCATCCGTACTTCCATCCAGCATAGGCTCCCACTCTACATACCCCACTACCATCCAATGTCTGCCCTTTCTCTCTCTATCCACCCCTCTTCAATTAGCATCTGCCCCCTTTCTTTCCCTCCAATCTAATTCCATCCAGTATCCTTCCCCCTTATGTCTCTCTCCCCTTTCCCTGCACACCAATTTCATCAGCACCACCCTTTCATACCACCCTGCCCCCTTTCTCTCCCTCTACCACTCTTCCATACCAGCAGTCCTGTTCCCTTCTCTCCCTTCATGCAGCAAGGTCCCGCGATGACTGTAGCTGCTGGCTTCCAGTCCACCCCACTCCGATGTGCTTGCTCTGGAGCAGAGTCAGCAGCTGCGCTGAGGTGCAGGAAGGTCCTGCCATGACTGCATCTGCCAGCTCTGCTCTGGAAGAAGTTACATTGGAGGGGGTGGACCCAGCAGATGCAGGGAGTTGAGGCAAGGTCCCGTGATCACTGCATCTGCTGGGTCCACCCCCCTCTGATGTAACTTACTTCTTCCGGAGCAGAGCCAGCAGACATAGTCATTGTGAGATCTTCCTGCACCTCAGTGCAGCTGCCGAGTCTGCTCCAGAGCAAGTACGTCGGAAGGGGTGGACCGGCAGCTGTACTGAGGTGCAGGTCCTTTTGCACAGTAGGGCAGGACGTTCCGGACCCGAACCTGGACCCAGCTGGATGTGCACCCCCCTAGGGCATGCACCCGGGGCAGTCCACCTCCCCTTGGTATGCCACTGATATAATCAAAAAGGGATGAGCTCCCGTATTTCAAGGTGAGAAACAACTGCTCTTCCTGCTCTGCCACTCTGGAAAATTTCTAGTGAAAGATTTTGCACAGGTCATAGTGACCCTACCCCCCCATAAATACACCTTTTCAAATCTATGTATTAAGTATTAAGCAAGACGTTTCAAACTGACACTGAGAAGACACTTTGATGGACACAGATCACATTACAGATGGACCAGAGAAGCCTTCTCCTGATGTTGATGTGAACTCTGATCTGAAAGAGAGTCCTGCAGCTCTGTGATCTTTATAGGACACTGTTCCTGAAAGGTTTAGCCTCAAGGGATATTGTCCTCTCATCTGTGCATCTATTAAACATAGATTGCTTTATTTCTCTGAATATGACCTTGCAAGATAAATGTTAATTTGAAAGGATTGCTTTGTGAGGAGTGCACCTAATTTATAGTACACAGAAAATAAATAAAGTAGAAAATACTTAGAACCTACCATAGTAACATAGTAGATGATGGCAGATAAAGACCCGAATGGTCCATCCAGTCTGCCCAACCTAATTCAATTAAATTTTTTTTTTCTTCTTAGCTACCAGATATTCAATCCCCTGATGGCCAAGGCAGGGCTCACTGTATATACAATACTAGTTTCAGTCTTAGAGTCAAACTTAACAGCTATTCTAATTATGAAAATACAGAATTGGGAGGGCATTTCGTGCCATATTGAAAGGGAATTGTGTTGTATTTTGTTTCATATAGTTTGGATTTTATTTTAAGGAATTGGTACTGAATCCAATAAAGTTGTGTCAGTATTAAAATCCCTCCTGATTATAATGATCTAACATTAGCAGCTCCTCCCTCCCCATCTCTCTTCTCCATAATCTCTCGTACAACAACCACATCACTTAGGAGCCTTTCACTAAATTGCATTATGCAGTTAAGACTATATTCTCTATATCTGTGGTCCCCAACCCTGTCCTGGAGGACCCCCAGGCCAATCGGGTGTTCGGGATATCCCTAATGAATATGCATGGAGCAGACTTGCATGCCTGTCACTTCCATTATATGCAAATCTCTCTCATGCATATTCATTAGGGCTAGCCTGAAACCCAATTGGCCTGGTGGTCCTCCAGGACAGGGTTGGAGACCACTGCTCTATATGGCTTTGGGAAAAAAATCAATAATATCCAAATTCTATAAAAAATGCCTAATGTTAGGCACTTAAATTGGCCTGCCTATTCGATCTAGGAGTCTAACTTAATTGTATAAAAGGCTTAGCTGAATTGATGCAAATTGCATGTAATCGAATGGTACCATTTTGAGGTAATTGTCTAGTCCAAGGCCCCTAGATTGCAAGCTCTTTCGAGCAGGGACTGTTTTCTTCTTCTTTGTGACTCTGTACAGCGAGGCGCTATAGAAATAATTAATAGTAGTAGTAATGTGAAGAGTTTCAGTCTTTGGGAAGCAGAGCTGAGCTTGTGATGTCATAATGCCTCATTCCACCAATAAGAGCCAACCTCATCAGTGATGTCACAATGCCTTGATTGTCCTGTACTCCCCTCTGTCCTCCAATCCAGTCAGCTCATTAACTGTTCCCCTTAACTGGATCCATGACATCCTGTTTATCTTGGCTATTTAGATTGCAAGCTCTTTCGAGCAGGGACTGTTTTCTTCTTCTTTGTGACTCTGTATAACACTGCGCACGTCTGGTGTCAGGCTCTTTGCGGTTGATTGTGGTGAAAAAAGAAAAAAAAAGAGGGGAAAAGGACAAAAGAATTGGTATCTAATAGACTTAGGGCTCCTTTTACTAAGGTGTGGTACGCGTTTTAGCGTGCACTAAATATACACATGCGCTAAATGCTAACGCGCCCATTATAAGTCTATGACTGAAACCCCTGTAAGAAGAAAAGAAGTGTGGACTTTGCACAGGTGAATCAGTTTGAACAGACTTCAGAGGACTGCCTGGCACTGGCCTTACCTCACAACCACAGAAGTTACCACCAAAGCTCACTCCAGTCCATCCTGATCTGTCTTGCCCTTTTTAGGACACAGATTGTAGAAGGTTGCTCTGCACTGACCTTGCTTCCCAAATTATAGAGTAGCCTTCTAAGCACCATGCCTGCCAGTCAGAACACATCTGCATTCCTGCATACTTGATTCACTTGTTTTCTGTTCCTTTAAGTTGTAGTGTCACTGGTGTTCTCTGCAACCCTTATAGTACCACCGTCCTACCTCTCTACCATACCTTAAGAACATAAGAATAGCCTTACTGGTTCAGACCAATGGTCCATCAAGCCCAGTAGCTCGTTCTCATGGTGGCTAATCCAGGTCACTAGTACCTGGCAAAACCCCAAAGAGTAGCAACTTTCCATGCTTCATTTTATTTATTTATTCATTCATTAATTCAATTTTCTATGCCATTCTCCCTGAGGAGCTCAGAATGGTTTACACAAATGTATTCAGGTCTTTAAGATTCAGGTATATAAGCATTTTTTTCCTGTCTGTCCCATAGGGCTCACAATCTATCTATAATACCTGGGACAATGGGGGACCAAGTGACTTGAAAATAATTTACTCAATGAAAATGCTTGTCATCTAATTTACTTTACAACATTTTACTTGAAGGAAACGATAATTAAGAGATTTTCTTATATTAAAGTATAAAATAAAATTAAAAATATATAAATAAACAAGATTTTAGGATCAATGATAATGAAATCCATCGGTTACCAATTGACATCAAAGAACTCTATGGTTTGGAATTCAGAGATCCTTTTTCCTTCAAGTGAAATATTGTAAAGTAAATTAGATGAGTTAATCAAAACACAAAATACTGAGAAACAATATTATCGAAACACAGCTTCAAGCATAAATTCAAATAATTCATAAATAATGAAGCTAAACATTCTTTAATTTTTTAACTTTAAATATATATATATATATATATATATACTAGTCTTATAGTCCGTTATATTAACGGGTGCTAGAATATATGTGTGTGTGTCTCTCTTTATTTCTTTCTCTCTCTCTCCTTAGCCGCTTTATTTCTTTCTGTCTTTCTTTTTCCTTGGCTGTCCATCACCACCCCTTGCCTGCTCCCCCTGTCCATTCTCCCTTCCTTTTACCTCCCCTGTATCCACCATCAC
The DNA here is from genome assembly GCF_902459505.1 of Geotrypetes seraphini. Classification (NCBI taxonomy): domain Eukaryota; kingdom Metazoa; phylum Chordata; class Amphibia; order Gymnophiona; family Dermophiidae; genus Geotrypetes; species Geotrypetes seraphini. Next base: position 120,045,413 of record NC_047093.1, on the reverse strand, counting down.
CCCTTCACAGCTCTCCTTATGCAGCAGCAGCCCTTCTCCCTTTGTTTTACCTCCCCCCTGTCCAGCAGCACCTTCCTTCTCCCCCTGTCCAACATTAGACCTCTGTTCCTTTTTCTTCATCCCCCCCCTGTCCATCAGCACCTCTTTCCTTCTCCCCCTGTCCAGCAGTAGGCATCCCTTCCTTTTTCTCCCCCTCCTCCTTCTTATCCCTATGATACCTTGCTCTGCCCCTGATCAGAGGCTCCCGACAGCTGCCCAGTTGAACCCATTGGAAAAGTTCCCTCTGCGGCATTCCGCACCCCTCCTGATGTGACTCCGGCTGTCTTTCTTTCTGTCTGTCTCTGTCCCTGGCCCCCTTTGTCTGTTTGTCTTTCTGTATATCTCCCTGCCCCTGAGTCTATTCTTTTCTTTCTCTCTCCTTCCCTCTGTCTGTCCGAAGCAGCATTCCCTCCCCCTCCATTTCCCTCCCCCCACACAAGTTCCCTGTGCACCTGCCCCTGTGTCTTTCTTCTTGTCTTTCTGTCTCCCTTCCTCCCTCTGTCTGTCTGTGCAAAGCAGCATTCGCTCCCCCTTCCATTTCCCTCCCCCCACAGCAGTTCCGTGCAGCATTAGCGTTTCCTCTACCCCCTTTCCCTTCCCACAGTCGCGACTACAAACGCGGGCCCGAGTCCTTTTCCGCCCCCCCCCTTCCCTTCCCTTCCCGCGGGCCCGACTACAATGGCAATTCAAGCAGCGCATGCAGCAGTCTTCACATGCTGCTTCGGGTCCTTCTACTGCCCTGATTTACTCTGGCACGTCCGGAGCAAATCAGGGCAGTAGAAGGGCCCGAAGCAGCGTGTGAAGACTGCTGCACACGCTGCTTAAATCGCCAATCGGGGAGAGGGGAGGCGGCAAATGACTTGGGTCCCGGGCAGCGGAAAGTTGCTGGGCTCCTCGGGGGTGCTGAGTGGCCGCGATCCCTCTCCTCCCAGACCCCCCCCCGGAGGAATGGAGATCGAGTTGCCGCCATTTTGAAGATCATTCTGCCCTGCTCCTTCACTTAGTATATTTTTAAGTTGAAAGACACGGTGGCGGCGGCTCCTCTCAAGATCCCCGACTGCATTGGACTTCCGACGCAGGTGGGGATCCTGAGAGGAGCCGCTGCCTCGTCTTTCAACTTAAAAATATAGCAAAGCAAGGAGCAGGGCAGACCGAAGAACAGCACGGCTGACAGCCGCTGCGTCCGACATCCGCCTCGGGGGAGACAGCCGCCGCGTCCGACATTCGTCTCGGGGGAGGAGAGAGAGTGTTTCGGACGCATGCGCACTCCTATCTGAGATGCTCTACATCTCACGGAAAACGGACGCACGCGATGGGAGTGCGTATGCGCAGCCTAGCATTTTATTATATTAGATATATATATCATACAATCATTATTACTAAAATACCTACATTTAAATACATTAACCATGTTAACAAATAAGAATACAGTGCATGAATGTTTTTTGTTAATCTTTATTCATTTTCAAGACTTACAAGTGTATAATATTCAGTAAGAGAAATTTTTAAACAAATCACTTAACAATCTTACTTATACTCCTTAAAATATATAAATAATACAGTGCATGAATGATTTGTGTAAGTGCACATAGCTACCATTATTTGAAAAATAACAAAACATTGTTTAAACATAAGCCTGAAAAAGCCAACTTGCTTCAAATAATGGTAGCTATGTGCACTTACACAAACCATATTTACTAGTGTAGAATGTTTACAGCAGGTGCTTTGAATTAAGCGATGATTAGGCATTGAGGTGGTAGTGTTGGGTATTCCCGGGAAGGGGTAAAACGCGGACCTCATGGACCTCGCAAATCTAAACCCGTACGGCCTTAAAAAAATGAGGTCCGTGTCGGTCCATGTCCGTGGCGCTTGTAGTTTCTGTCGCTGACAGACCTTGATTGAGATTTGAGCGCTGACGGATTCGTCTCAGCCTAGGGAAGGAAAAGTGTTAGGATCCGTCAGCGCTAAAAATCTCTTCGAGGTCAGAGCCAGAGACTAGTGCTGGAGCGGCAGAGCAGAAGCCAAGAGAGCGGGGACATAGGTTTTGGACGTGCGTTATGGAAAAGAAGTCTCCAAACTCCAGCACTAGTCTCTGGCTCTGACAGACCTCGAAGAGATTTTTAGCGCTGACGGATCCTAACACTTTTCCCTCCCTAGGCTGAGACGGATCCGTCAGCGCAAAAATCTCATCAAGGTCTGTCAGCGACAGAAACTACAAGCGCCAGGGACACGGACCTCAGATTTTTAAGGCCGTACGGGTTTAGATCCGCGAGGTCCGTCAGGTCCGTGTTTTACCCCTTCCCGGTATTCCCTGTTATCACCTCCATATCTCTGAGCATTATAATTCACTATCAGTTGTATATGATATTTAGAATTTATTATGCTTGAGTGATTATTTTGTATTTTTGCTACGATTTTTGCCCTATTTTTTGATTTGACTGGCAAATTACAGCATAAAGCTTTAATGCACTTTCTGATCAATTATTTCCCCTATATTAAGGGCTCCTTTTACGAAGCTGCGCTAGCGGTTTAACGCGCATAATAGCGCATGCTAAAACCGCCAGCCGTGCTAGCCGCTACCGCCTCCTCTTGAGCAGGCGGTAGTTTTTCGGCCAGCATGGGGGTTAGCACATGTCCTAACAATATGATAAAACAACTACAGACAGTTCAGAACACTGCCATCAGACTCATCTACTGTCTCAGCAAATTTGACCACATCACTCCCGCCTATATAGACTCTCACTGGCTTCCGATAAAAGCAAGAACTCAATTCAAGTTCTATTGTCTGCTGTTTAAGATAACCCATGGAACTGCCCCCTGTTACCTAAACAACCGCCTAAACCGCTACCTCTCATCCAGATCAAGAAGAACTCAAAACCTATTCACCTTCCCACCTAATAATGGAACCCGTCTTAAGAAACTATAAGACAGCCTTCTAGCGACTCAGGCAGCAAAAATTGACCCCACAATCACCAAACTAATGATCAATACAACAGACATCAAAGTATTTCGGAAAGAAATCAAAACATTTCTATTCAGAAAACACGTCATTACCAACTAATATCCTCCCTTTATGCACAAGCTCTCCCTCGATAGAATAACACATTAATTCAATTCTTAAAACCTTTCCTATCATACATACTCTGATTCCTATATAAACATTTTCCACACTATCCAATAAATTTCTTACTTCATTATTAGGTAACTTCCAATCTGTAAACCGTATATACTGATAATCTCCACTATATTCTGTTATCACTTGATTCCCTTGATATGTAATTTTCATAATTGAATCCTCTACCACACCATTTAATGTACACGAATCACTGTTATGTAATTTATCTAGATAATCTTTATTACGCAATTCTTTTGGTAATTCCTATAATTTGTATTCCACCTTGAACAATATATAATGTATAATGTATTCGAAATTAATTTTCCTATGAACTGTTTTCCTACCTTCTGCTACTCTATGTTTATAACCTAACTAATTTATTCTTCTCAAGTACTTTAGCAAGAATGTGAGCCTTTGGGACAGTCATGGAACTCTAAGTACTTTCTCTTCATCTTAATTAATCTTACTTATTGCATTTCTTCTGTTTCTACTGTAAACCGCTTAGAACCTCACGGTACAGCGGTATATAAGAAATAAAATTATTATTATTATTATTAAAACCCGCAAACGCACCATCGTAAAAGGAGCCCTAAATGTGTGATAGCATTTAACGCAGTTTGGCAAAAGGGTCCCTACATTTTTCTTAGGTCCTTCTTGCTGTTCCTTTCAGGCCTCAGCAGAATAATGTAGCATTTAGGAAAAAAGATACAGCCCAACAGTCCAGCGCTGGAGGCCAGAATAGCAAATATCTCTACCGCCACCATGTACTTGCCCTTGGTGCTCAAGTATGTTGGGATGAAGGAGATCCAGACACTGCAGAAGACCAGCATGCTGAAGGTGATGTACTTGGCCTCATTGAAACTGTCAGGTAGATTTCTTGCTAGGAAAGCTATAATGAAGCTGATGACAGCCAGAAATCCCAGATAACCCAGAACACAATAAAATGCAATTACTGACCCTTCATTACACTCAATTAGTATTGTTCCAAGTTCTGATCTCATATTAAGATATGCGAATGGGGGAGCAGTGAACAACCAGGCAAGACACAGAACTGTATGAATAAGGGAACAGGAAAGGACGATAGAGTTAGAGACCCTGGAACCCATCCATTTCCGGAGCTTGCTTCCAGGTTTGGTAGCTTGGAAGGCTGTGACCACAGTGATGGTTTTTGCCAGTATAGAGGAGAGAGCGATGGAGAAAGTGATCCCAAATGTAGTCTGTCTGAGAATGCAGGTGACATCCTCAGGATGCCCAATGAATAACAATGAACAGAGGAAGCAGAGTATGAGGGAAATGAGGAGAATATAGCTGATGTGTCGGTTGTTGGCTCTCATTATGGGAGTGTCTCTGTAATAAATAAAGATTCCCAAGATGGCAGTAGTGATGAGAAAGAAGAACATGCTGATGGAAGTTAAAGCAATCCCTAGAGGCTCTTCAAAAGACAGGAAAGTTATCATTTTTGGGATGCAGGCATCTCTTTTCAGGTTTGACCATTGATCATCCGGGCATGTTGTACAGGTGTCCATATCTGAGAAAGAATATTATCATATCATTATCTCACATATATCATGAGGTCTATTTACTAAAGTGCACTTAAATATCATGAGTCCTATAATCTTCACAGCTCAGCCAGAAAGAGCAGTTTAATTCACATTAACTGCATGGAGAGTGAAGGACTGTGAACTACATATTGAGTTAGCACCTGGAACTTTAACTCTAATGTCTGCAAATAACACGGCTGCATGTAAGAGCAGGTAGTATATGCACTCATGCTACTACAAGTAAATACCATAGATCAATGCACAAAAATTGCAACCATTCCCCCCAGTATGAATCCTGAACCCCTCCATTCTACTGGTGAAGAACTAAACCTTCTCTCGCTCATATGGATCACCCAGCCTTTAATGGTGGTGTCCCTGGGGGGTTAGGCAGGGGGCATGAGCAATCCTCAGACATTTTTGTTGCTTTTCAAGCTCAGATTGAAAATAGTGGTTCTGATCCATGGTAGTACAGTCTACCAAATAATGGGGGGGGCGCTGTGGAGCCCGACTAGGATGGTCGTGGGTTAGATCAGCTCCAGCAGCCCTACCTACTATTTTCCTCTTCTGAGCTAAATTACTGCTTCTTCATTCATCATTTTCAGCAGAATTTATTCTTTAAATGATGGCTTCAACAAAGGTTGGAAAACGTCACAAACCTGAGCCCTTATCACCTGCTAAATCTGCTCAGGAAAAATCTGACAAGCCGGAGGCTCCCTCCATGCTGGATATATGGGAGGCAATTCGCTCTCTTCAAGATATTATGACAGACACGAAGGATGCCTTAACAGAGATGAAGGATGAACTCATAACTATACACTCAGACATCTCTGCCTTCAAAACCAAGCTTGCTGATCTGGAAATCAAGTCTGCCACCGCTGATGCCAATATCAAGGCCCTGCAGACGCATGTCAAGCGCTCTCTTCTCATCGAGCGGGAACTCGAGGATGCGAGCAACCGCTCGCGTCGGAATAATGTGCGGCTGCTTGGAGTGCCGGAAAATCGGGAGGGCACTAATATGCTGGCCTTCCTTGAAACATTCATTCCTTCTCTTTTAAATATTAAATTCACAAAGGACTTTGAGATCGAGAGAGCCCATCGCACCCCTTCAACCCGGCAACCGCGTGATCAGCGACCTCGGCCGATTATATTCAAAGTTCTCCGGTACCAGCAGGTGCTGGAGATCATGCAAAAAGCCCGCTCACTTGCTCCTATTACTTTCGAGGGCAATAAAATACTTTTCCTGCCTGATCTTCACAAGAACACCGTAAAATCAAGACAGCAACTTCTGGCTCTTCGCCCTCAATTAAAGAAGATGGGTGCCCGTTTCGGAATCTACTACCCTGCCAGAATGAGAGTCACATACCTAAACCAAACCCGCGACTTCACTGACCCGGATTTACTGGCGTCTTACATCGAAGAAAAATCTCCGACTTCCATCGACGCTGTGTGACTGTGACTGATCTAACACACTCATGCACTGACTTACCAGCCTCTCCGGATCACCCCTCGTGGATTTAGCTGACTCCATTTTGTTCCCGACAGTAGTTTCGGCCTGCACTCCAGGCTTACATGCTTGCCTCCGTGAAATATTTTGAATGACTTCTGAAGTTATGCTATCTGCTTTCTCCGCTTTATCTGATCTGCCTTTCTACTTCTATCCCTTTCTTTTTGGCATATTTCCACCCTTTTCTCACTCACTTTTCTCTTCTTTTGCCTTCAGTGCTCCTCTTTCTTTTCTGCACTCGAGATAGCCCGCTGCACAGCCCGTCTCTCTGACTAATCTTTCTAACTGCCTTACCGCTGTTTACTGCTCCTTGCTAGATGACTCATCGCATTATATAACTGACTTCCCCTTGCTATAAGCCTTTAATTGCTGTTTACTTTGCTTATCTTTCCCTTCAAGGTCCACTGCACCTCAATTAGGCTCTCTCCTGCTCTGCTTGGTATGTATCTGATTGCCTTCTTAAGAATCAACTAACTTTTGTGTCTCATAACTTTCTCTTCCTTTCAAGCTATTATTTCCAATGCTATTCTATAGTCCTTTTCATGACTGATTAAATCTTATCATGATATGCCCTGATCTTATCTTTCCCTTCTCTCTTTCTGCTGAATTTTCACTTGTTTTTACTAGTAACTTTGCACTGCCAATCTGATATTTTATTCTTTCTTTCTGCTCTCAGTTGATGGTTGCTAACAGTTTGGAAATAGGCTGTTGTGTATAGCTTTCTGCCCTCGGCCGCCTGGCTTGACTTGCCAGCCACCCCAGCTTGTTGCTGTGCTTGCAGCTTATTTCATTGACATCTGTTTTAAGTGCCTCCTTTTTTTTTTTTCCCTCTGTGTCTGTGAATGCATTTTTCAATTGAATGGTTCATGTTCTGTTTTCTATTATCATGGTGTACCTTCTCAAGATATATAACCTTCTATCTTCCATCATTTAACTATTGCTGCCTGAATGCCTTTATCATGAATCCTTTTGATGTTTCTCCATGCCTTTGACATTTACCTCTCTCAATGTCAAGGGTCTTAACAATTGTATAAAAAAACGCAAAATAATCTCCTATTTACAGGATGTTAACTCAGATATTGTTTTCTTACAGGAAACGCATCTATCAGAATCTGACTCCCTCAAATTCACTCTAAAAGGTTACTCACCACCATTATACTCTCCTGCACTCAATGGTAAAAACGGAGTCCTAACCCTCATACGTCAGAACCCTGCTATTACCATTGACTTCTGTTCTCATGACATGAACGGACGTTGGGTCAGTACTCAGCTTACCATCTCGCAACAACCCGTTCGCATCATCAACATATATGCTCCTAACACCGACCAACCAGATTTTTTTACCAATTTGGCCACCCACATTCTTCAGGACCCTATGACTCCTGTTATTATAGGGGGTGACTTTAATCTCATCCTCGATGTGGATAAAGACAGGAAGTCTCATGCAACATACAAAAAGACCCGGTCTTGGTTCACTTTACATGACATCATTTCACAGTTGCAACTCATAGACCCGTGGAGACTTCACCACCCTGATGCTGACCGATATACTTTTTTCTCGACCCCCCACTCCACCTACTCTCGCATCGACTATTTTCTTGCTAGTTCCTCTCTTGTTGACCATCTCTCCTCCTCTGCCATTGGAGATATTGCCATCTCAGACCATGCTGCCATCTCCTTGACTTGCACTCACTTTACTCTCTCGTCCAAATCCAGACAATGGAGATTTAATTCTTCTCTACTCGCGGAACCTGATTTTGTTCCCACCGTCTCGGATGCCATACATGAATTCTTTATCACTAATTTACCTACTCAAACCTCTTGGACTAATACATGGGATACTTTTAAGGCCTATATTCGGGGAATCATTATCCAATATTCCTCTCATCTCCACTCTATCAGAAAAAAGCGAATCAAGGATCTAGAACAACGTATTCATGTTGCAGAATCTAAACATGCATCTAACTTATCTAATATCCCTATTCTAACGGATCTTCGTAAACTCCGCCTCGAGTACAATTCTATACTCAGTACTGCAGCAGCCAGATCAGTGTTTGTTCAAGCTTCCACTTATCATGCCGAAAATAATAAGACTGGCCACTTGCTAGCGAATCTTTTAAAAAAATCTTCCAACCAAACTTCTATCCCTTCGATCAAGGACCCCTCCGGTACTCTTCTTACTGGGACCTCTGCTGTGTCGTCTCAATTTCTCTCTTTCTATCAGTCATTATATTCTTCTGACTCCTCTTACTCGACCTCCTCTGTGGATTCTTTCCTGGACATGTCTCATCCGACGGTCTCTTCATCTGACTTACCTCTTCTTGACAAGGCTTTCACAGCACAGGAGCTCTCAGAAGCAATTAATTCTTTAGCTCCCAAGAAATCTCCGGGACCGGACGGTCTGACCATGGAATTCTATAAAGCTTTCCTGCAGACATTATTGCCCCATATGCTAGCCTTTTTTCACCATCTTTGTGCCCATGGGACTGCCACTGGCTCTTTTACCGAAGCCACGTTGATTGTATTCCCGAAACCGGGAAAGGACCCTCAGGACGTTAAAAACTACCGCCCTATTTCCCTCATTAATGTAGATGCCAAGATTTTTGCTAAAATCCTGGCCTCTCGAATGCAATCTGTTCTTTCTTACTTGATTAGCCCTGATCAATCCGGATTTCTCCTTGACCGCTACTCATCTAATAACACTCGTCTATTTTCCCACATTCTTCATCATACTGACTCCAACCCTGATAGACTCCTGATTATGGCATTAGATGCCGAAAAGGCCTTCGACCGTGTCGAATGGCCTTTCCTTTTTCATACACTCTCTTGGTTCGGCTTTCCCACAACATTCATTCGAATGGTCAGAACCCTTTACTCCCATCCCCAAACCAAAATCATGATCAATGGACATTTGACTTCCTCTTTTTACCCTTCGCGGGGTACCAGACAGGGTTGCCCTCTCTCTCCTCTTCTCTTTAATCTCACACTTGAACCTCTTCTTTTAGCCATTCGGAAAGACCCTTCTATTAAGGGATTCCATTATGACTCTTTCTCTGTTAAACTTTCTGCTTATGCAGATGATATCTTACTTTATGTCACCCCGGAGTCTTTACCCTCGGTCCTGTCCCAAATTCACCGCTACTCCGCTATCTCTGGCTATAAGCTGAATATTTCCAAATCTGAAATTATGCCACTAAACTGTATCGATGTGCAGACAGAGGTCACTGGACAGGGATTTCTATGGTCCCCTCAAAAAATTAAATATCTTGGAATCTTCTTTGGTCCCTCCCTGGATTCCACTCTACAATTTAACACCGAACATCTTATCTCCACCATTCTTACCTGTACTCGCAAGTGGTCTCCGCTAAACCTCACTTGGTTTGGTCGTCTCTCTACTATTAAGATGATGATCATACCTAAACTTAATTATGTTCTCAGCATGTTACCCATACTCCTTCCTCACGCTGTTTACACCCGCATGGAGAAACTCCTTGTGGACTTCCTTTGGCAGGGAAAACAACCCAGAATCGCGCTTAAAAAATTGAAATCCCCTCGTGAATGTGGGGGTGTAAATTTTCCCTGCTTTAGAAGCTACCACATGGCCTTCTTAATGTCACAGGGCTCTCTTTGGCAAGACTCTGTTCCAATTTCCGTCAGCCCCAATTGGCTACAACTCGAACTCACCTTGACAGACCCCTTTTCTCTTAAAAACGCCCCCTGTATGCCTCTCACTGCTTCCATCAAAGCTAATCCCATTCTCCAGAGTACATGGTCAGCGATTTGCTTTGTTGACTCCATCTCTCCTCATAAATGGGCAGTCTCTTCGTCAGCTCCCGTCTGGAACAATCCTCGTATCACTATTAATAAGGAGATGGTGGCATGGAAGAGATGGCAACAACAGGGGATTTGGTATATTCATCATCTTCTCCAGAATGACCAATGGCTCTCTTTTTCCGATCTCATGGTCAAATACCACATTCCTCAATCTCAATACTTCCACTGGATTCAGCTTCATCATAGCCTCAAATCTGCCTTTCCTTCTCCCTCCTCTCTTGCTGCTCCTCCTGACTTACCTAACCTGTTTCTTTCCTATTCTACCATGAAAGGTCAAACATCCAAGTGGTATAAATACATCCAATCTCACACCACTGCACCTCCCCTTGATACCATAGCTAAATGGGATGCCTCCTTACATACATCATTCACCGAACACTCGTGGCTACTCATGTGGCCCAAACTATTGAAGTCACTTCGATCAGCCTCACACGTACAAACTGCTATATTCTTATACCACAGGGCCTTTTGGACCCCAGCTAAATCAGCCAAAATTAACCGGTCATATGACGGCTGTTGCTGGACCTGTAAATCCCCTGACGGCTCCTTACTTCACATGCTCTACTCTTGTACACATGTCTCATCTTTCTGGTCGAACGTGTGGTCTACCATTGCCCGTATTCTGCAAATTACTGATGCGTTTTCTTTTGACTTACTGTTTACAGGCTCTTCGATACTCTCTACCCCTTTATCCATTACTCATGAACGTTTGCTAATTATACTCTTGTTCACTGCTCTCTCCACTATCCTCCACAATTGGAAAGATACCACTAAACTTCATGTAAATCAATGGTGGAATTCAATATGTCTCCTTGTGAAATATGAATGTCATTTTGCTGAATGCAATAATTCCATGTCCTCTTATGCAAAAACTTGGTCCCCCCTTCTTGAATATTGTAAATCAGATTCTTGACTTATGTATCCATTAGAATACTCTGTATTTTGCCTCACCCTTTGTCATCTGATTTCAGGCACTTTTCCGGTTAAATTATGTTTCATATTTCATATAGTCTATGCCAATCTCTTTTATTTATTTTATGATGGAACTATTAGATTGATTAATTTGGTACATCGTTAGAACATATCTCCTAATGTGCTTTGTCTCCTTTTCTTGAACTTATGTCTTCTCTCTTGTCTATTTTATTTCCGATGCATTTATTCATTTGTGATTCTTGTTTAATTATGGACGCACTTCACATTTGTTAATGATATTGTTATACTGTGTTCCTTGTTGGAGCACTCATATTGTTGGCTTTGTATTTCTTCTTTTATAAAATCAATAAAACTATTTGAACTAAAAAAAAAAAAAAAGCATGATAATTTTTGAACCTAACTGACCTCACTTTTACAGGTCACTTTTTTAATAATTTACCTCACATTTATAAACAGGTCCCCATCAGTTTTACTGTGATTGGAGAAAATATTTAGATTATAAGCCCTCTTGGGACAGGGCAGGTTTTATTTCATTTTATTAAAAATGAACAAACTACTCTGTTCCAAAGTGATATACAGTACCTACAATGTCTACAAAATCTGAATGTAAGTCCTCCTTCAGCTACAAATACAGAAGTTGAGTGTTTAATGCATTATCTTAAAAATTCTATAATATATATATATATATATTTTATATTTTGGTGATGGTGTGGCTCTACATAATTTTCATAAGACTGAGGACCTGAGTTTTCATAGAAAGATAGAAACATGATAGCAGTTAAAGGCCTAATGACCCATCCAGTCTGCCCTTCCCTACCATCCATTATCTTCTCTTCTCCATAAGAGATCCCACATGCCTGCTCCATGCTATACTAAATTCAGATACAGTCTTCATCTCCACAGGGTTCGGTGCTGGGGCCAATCCTGTTCAATATGTTTGTGAGTGACATTGCTGAAGGGTTAGAAGGAAAAGTGTGCCTTTTTGCAGATGATACCAACATTTGTAACAGTGTAGACACCGAAGACGTAGTGGAAAATAAGAAAAAGGATCTGCAAAAGTTAGAGGAATGGTCTAATGCCTGACAACTAAAATTCAATGCAAAGAAATGCAGAGTAATGCATTTGGGGATTAATAATCGGAAGGGATCGTATATGCTGGGAGGAGAGAAGCTTATATACACGGATGGGGAGAGGGACCTTGGGGTGATAGTGTCCGAAGATCTAAAGGCAAAAACAAAGCGTGACAAGGCAGTGGCTGCTGCCAGAAGGATGCTGGGCTGTATAAAGAGAGGCATAGCCAGTAGAAGGAAGAAGGTGTTGATGCCCCTGTACAGGTCATTGGTAAGGCCCCACTTGGAGTATTGTGTTCAGTTTTGGAGACCCTATCTGACAAAGGACATAAAAAGACTTGAAGCTGTCCAGAGGACGGCGACGAAAATGATAGGAGGCTTGCGCCAGAAGATGTATGAGGAGAGACTGGAAGCCCTGAATATGTATACCCTAGAGAAAAGGAGAGACAGGGGAGATATGATTTAGACATTCAAATACTTGAAGAGTATTAACGTAGAACATAATCTTTTCCAGAAAAATGGTAAAACCAGAGGACATAATTTGAGGTTGAGGGGTGGTAGATTCAAAGGCAATGTTAGGAAACTCTGCTTTATGAAGAGGGTGGTGGTTGCCTGGAATGCTTTCCCGAGAGAGGTGGTGGAGAGTAAAACTGTGACTGAGTTCAAAGAAACGTGGGATGAACACAGAGGGTCTAGAATCAAAAAATAATATTAAAAATTGAACTAAGGCCCGTACTGGGCAGACTTGCATGGTCTGTGTCTGTATATGGCCATTTGGTGGAGGATGGGCTGGGGAGGGCTTCAATGGCTAGGAGGGCTGGAGTAGGTTGGGCTGGAGTAGATGGGCTGGAGTAGGTTTTAACGAAGATTTTGGCAGTAGGAACCCAAGCACAGTACCGGGTAGAGCTTTGGATTCTTGCCCAGAAATAGCTAAGAAGAAAAAATTTTTAAATTGAATCTGGTTGGGCAGACTGGTCTTTATCTGCCTCATCTACTATGTTACTATGTTACTACTTCCACTGGGAGGCTATTTCATGTTTCTATTACCCTTTCTATAAAGAAGCATTTTCTTAAATTACTCCTGAGACTATCACCACTTAGCTTCATCCTATGCCTTCTCCGTCTGGTATCCTACCCTAGGGTGTTTTGTCTTTAAAGAGACAAGGGCTAGTTCCTGAATTATCACCATGACTGCTTGGCCAGCTGGTAGGAAGAGAGGAATCTTATCAAGTATTTTCCTCATTCTGTAAAGGAAAAAATAGTCCCACCTAGCCTGCGTGCTCCCTTCCCTTTATTGTATCTATTGTACCCTTTAACCTATCAATCATTGCATTTCCCACACCTTAAATTAAATGTCTTTGTTGGTTTGTACTTGACACCCCGTATTTATTTAAATTTGTATTATGTGCACAGCTTAGATATCTGATAAGCAGTAAACAAATTTTTTAATAATTTGAAAATGAATTACACTTTTTGGAGACCTACATCCCTCCTTAATTTCAAGAACAGGGACCATAATAGATACCCTATATTTATTTGTATCCCATGTTTTCCATGATGTCACCCACCAGTATGGTTGGAGATCTCTCCCTCTGCACACGGAATACAGTCATAGCAGCAGATGGGTTTTCCTTCCTTGGTTAATTTCCTGTAACCAGGATGGCAACTTGGACTGCATCTGAACTGCGGAGGTTTCTGAAGATTGAGAAAGCATGTTATGTAACTTCATTTGATACTGGACAGTTGTTTTTGAAATGGAATGCTCTTTTTTAAATTATTGTCATGTATAACAGCATATTTCATGCTTAGGAAGGTACTTGTAAAAATATCCTAAAAGTGTTGATTCTTGTCAGTGCATAGCCAGATTAGACCAACTTCACATCAGATGTGACCACTTTAATGGAAATAGATTTATAAAGACTAATTAAGTTATATAATAATATTTAGAGCTTACTAACCTAAGGATAGGTTATAGTAATCAGTAATTGAACATTCATAATACATTACATTAAAAATAAAAACTGAAATGAAAAAAAATTGTTAAAAAAATGCAGAACAACCAACAATTTTCAAAATAGAAAAAAACAGCATCATGCCCCCTCACATCCCACTTGCTTGCTGAAAAAGAACACCTTCTCCTTTCTAAGTGGGGAAATGGCCAAATGGTTCAAGCAGCTGCCTCAGCACCCTGAGGTTGTGAGTTCAATTCCCACAGCAGCTCCTTGTGACTCTGGGAAAATTGTTTAATACTTTTGGAACTTTACCTGTTCTAGCAATTTTTAAAGACTCGTTATTAAACTTTGATACAAACTGTAAATAAAGGATTTGTGACTACAGGATGGACTTGACATCTCCAGTGCTTCTCTTTGTTGCCTCAAGGCTTGGTACCTTTTTCCCTTTCCCTATAATACTTTATTGTACCAGGTCCAAATTAAGTACCTGTCTAAAACATGTAAAACACTTTGTATTCACTGAAAAAAGCAAAATATCAAGCCCCATCCCCTTTCCTTTCCATTTCAAATGAGTCAGGGGTAAGTAGGCAGAAGTGCCTGTAACAGTTAATTAGTGTCAATTAACCCCAATTGACTAATTACTATGGACTAGATTCACTAACCTTCCAATCCGTGTCCGATCCATGGGCGATTGGAGGCAGGCTGACCGATTCACCAACCATCTTCATACATAGTAACATAGTAGATGACGGGAGATAAAGACCCCAATGGTCCATCCAGTCTGCCCAACCTGATTCAATTTAAATTTTTTTAAATTTTTGCTTCTTAGCTATTTCTGGGCAAGAATCCAAAACTCTATCTGGTACTGTGCTTGGGTTCCAACTGCCGAAATCTCCGTTAAAACCTACTCTTGCCCATCTAAACCCTCCCAGCCATTGAAGCCCTCTCCAGCCCATCCTCCCCCAAAACGGCCATATACAGACACAGACCGTGCAAGTCTACCCAGTACTGGCCTTAATTCAATATTTAATATTATTTTCTGGTTCTAGATCTGTGTTCATCCCGCACTTTTTTGAACTCAGTCACCGTTTTGCTCTCCACCACGTCTCTCGGGAGCGCATTCCAGGCATCTACCACCCTCTCCGTAAAGTAGAATTTCCTAACATTGCTCTTGAATCTACCACCCCTCATCCTCAAATTATGGTCTCTGGTTTTACAATTTTACTTTCTCTGGAAAAGATTTTGTTCTATGTTAATACCCTTCAAGTATTTGAACGTCTGAATCATATCTCCCCTGTCCTTCCTTTCCTCTAGGGCACGGATCTCAAAGTCCCTCCTTGAGGACCGCAATCCATTCAGGTTTTCAGGATTTAACAATATATATGCATTGAAAGCAGTGCATGCACATAGATCTCATGCATATTCATTGGGGAAATCCTGAAAACCCGACTGGATTGCGGCCCTCCAGGAGGGACTTTGAGACCCCTGCTCTAGGGTATACATATTCACGGCATCCAGTCTCTCCTCATACGTCTTCTGGCGCAAGCCTCCTATCATTTTCGTCGCCGTCCTCTGGACCGCTTCAAGTCTTCTTATGTCCTTTGCCAGATAGGGTGTCCAAAACTGAACACAATACTCCAAGTGGGGCCTTACCAATGACCTGTACAGGGGCATCAACACCTTTTTCCTTCTACTGGCTATGCCTCTCTTTGTACAGCCCAGCATCCTTCTGGCTGCAGCCATCGCCTTGTCACTCTGTTTTTTCGCCTTTAGATCTTCGGACACTATCACCCCAAGGTCCCTCTCCCCGTCCCTGCATATCAGCTTCTCACCTCCCAGCATATACGGTTCCTTCCAATTATTAATCCCCAAATGCATTACTCTGCATTTCTTTGCACTGAATTTTAGTTGCCAGGCATTAGACCATTCCTCTAACTTTTGCAGATCCTTTTTCATATTTTCCACTCCCTCTTGTGACATTTCCTTCCCTAAGAATGATAATGTCAGAGTTAAAACCTATAGCAAATCCATTGTCCAGGGCAGAAAACTAGCTGTGCATGATGAGGCAGAAGATCTTGAGAGCAGAGCTGCCTACCCTGAGGAACTTGAACCTGACCAGGAGCTGGAATCCAATCCAGTTCCTCAGCCTAGTAAGAGAGCTAACTCCCTGAGGAGATTTAATCAGTTTCCTAGTAGCAATCTGCCCAGTGACCTAGAGGGAGGAGCCAGAGAGTACGCAAGTCAGCCTCCCAAACACCTAAGGTAGGGAGTAGTTATAACTCTCTTAAACAGCTCTCCAAGTCAGTAAGGCAGACAGCCCACGAGGACCTGGCAGAAAGGACTTTCCAGGCCAGGTAAAGGGCAGACCTCACTCAGGAACCTATGGAGCAACAGAGCAAATGTGTGCTCAAGAAAGCATGGACACTACTGAATGGGAAATGCCTGTCGAAGGTGTAGAAGCCATGGATGTGAGCTTGGCAGCCTCCCGCTAATGAATAAAGGTACTGTTTCCAGGGAGAATATTTTGTTGGGACAATTTTCTTAAGAACTTTGAAGAAGTTTTGTTTTGACAAATACTGGGCTGTAAGCAATGCTGCAGCTGTTTCCAGCATTAATTAAGCTGCTGCACTCCAGCTGTGTTAAAGCCAGGAAACGCTGGTGAAAGTTTCTTTTTGTGTGCTTGGGGGTTTTCCTTTCTACCTTACAAACCCAAGGGACTTACAGAATTGGGGAGGATCCCTGAAGAGCTAGGGTCGGGACTTTGTGGGGGCTTATAAAAGCTATTTACAAAAGGGGACCTGGCAATTCTGTTGCCCAGCCGTGGAAAAGGCTGGAGAGTTGCTATTGCTGAAAGAAACCACAATCTTCAATACTGCGTGTTTTTCCAAGTTTGTTTTTGTGATAATCTCGAAGAGAGCGAGACCAAAAGGCTTTGAGCATTTGCGCAAATGCTCAAAGCCTAGTCCAGCCCAGCAGAAGAAGAAGGAGGATCTCTCTCACACCGCCCGGCCCAGCCCAGCCCAGCCCAGCCCAGCCCAAACCAACGAGGGATGATCTTCGGGCACTGGCACTGGCACATGCACATGCTGTGCCTCCTCCAGTGAGTCGGAAGCTCCACCCACCCCCCAGCGAGTCAGAGCGCCCGGACTCCCCCTTAAAAGGAGGAGAACCGCGGCACAAGGGAACTTGCTCGGGCCGAGTCGGGGAGGCAGCAGCTCAAGCAGGCACCAGCAGGAGAGGGAGAGGAGAAGCGCTGGTAAGAGCGTGGTCGCGAGGGAAAGAGCAGGCGGAGGCAGGCAGAGCGGGGTAGCGGCGAGAGGAGGCTCCGCCCACCCCCAGTGAGTCGGAAGCTCCACCCACCCCCCAGCGAGTCAGAGCGCCCGGACTCCCCCTTAAAAGGAGGGGAGCCAACGGCGCGCAGCCGTTCGGCGCGCGGCGAAGGCGAGCGGCAAATGCGCTCGCCTTAGCGAGGGCGCCTTTGCGAAGGAGCCTTAAGAAGGAGCCAGGGAGCTAAGCAGCCCACAGAGGGTTCCAAATCGCAATACATCAGTCAGTTACCTAGACAAGCTTCAGGGAACACCACACTCCCTAGACAATCACTCAACCGCACGCACAGTAGCACCAGCAAAATCACAACTCTCAGGGGACAACAAACAGTAAGCAAAACCACAGACAACCAATAGAAACAGTCTTTCTCAAACACATCCAAAACTTTCCATCTATCTTTAATCCTAATAGGCAGACCTTTCTTTCTAACTCGCTAACAAGCAGGCAATCCTCTCTAACTACATATCTCTAATTATACATCCTCTCTAATTACACAGCAGACAGACCTTCCCAGACACCCCAATCCCTCAAACTCTCAAACCAACAAACTAGCAAACAGATTTCTCTTTCAAACTCTCAGGCAGACTTTTTCCTTTCTTTCAAGCTCTTAAACAGGCAGACTTTTCTCTCAAATTCACAAACTAACTCACAGGCAGGCTTTCTCAACTAACTAACAGGCAGGCATACCTAAATAACAATTTGAAATGGCAGGGAGAACAAGAAGCACCAGGACTGCAATCAAGACCAGCATTCCAGTCACCGGAGGGATCCAGGGGATGGCTATGGCCTATGTACAGACGGAGGATGACCCTGGACGGTGGACAGAGGCGTGTGTGCAGACCGAGGCCATCCCCCCCCAGCAATACACCTCTGTTTCTACACAGACAGAGGAGATGGGACAGCTGGAAGGAGACATATTACAGGAACTATTGAGCCTAAGGGAGGAGGTGAGGCGATTGAGGAGCATCAGAGAGGATGAGGCCTTCATCGACGGCGTAGTCCAGGAGCTGTCCCAAATCTCCGAGCAGGCACTGGACAAATCCATCCTCGTGACACCCAAACCCTCAGCCTTGAGACCAACGACTGGGGTACAGGAAATGGCTGGGGACGCCGACTCCTGGCAGCTGGTAACCTCCTCCACAGGCAAGCACAGGAGACCCCCCCCTTTCTCAGTTTCTTCTTCATCTTCTTCCTTTTCTCTCAAACAGGGCAGTTTTACATCGACCCCACAAATCGCCCTGAGAAACAGATTCCAGATCCTACAGGAAGGGATTGCAGTTGAGGAACAGGAAGACGTCCAACACATGACCCCAGTCCCAGGGACGACTGAACAGCTCCCCTCAAAGAAACGCAGGGTGGTGGTCATTGGGGATTCCATGTTAAGGGGCACCGAGGGACCAATTTGCAGACCGGATATACAATCAAGGGAGGTTTGCTGTCTGCCTGGGGCCAGAATCCGAGATGTCACCACCTGTCTAGATAGACTTCTCAAACCACAGGACCACTTCCCCATGCTTCTCATCCACGTTGGGACGAATGACACTGCCAGGAACACCCCGGAGACCATACCCAAAGACTTTGGAGCCCTGGGTGAGAAGCTGAGGCAGTTGGGAGCGCAGGTGGTCTTCTCATCAATCATCCCGGTAAGAGGTAAGGGTAGAGCCCGGGAGGAGCGTATCCAGAGGACTAACGAGTGGCTACATGGATGGTGCAGGGAGATGAACTTTGGATTTCTGGACCATGGAGAGGCACTGCAGGGACTTCAGGGACCAGACGGACTCCACCTGACCAGAAGAGGTAAGAACGTCTTCGGACGTCGACTAGCCCGCCTACTTCGAAGGGCTTTAAACTAGGTAAGTTGGGGGAGGGTATCCGTTCATTCTCTGGAGCAGTAAGTAACTATCCTGAGGAGGTGAGTCGCCACTCTGAGTCTGAGGTAAGTGCACACACTGTAAACAATACATCGGGGGTCACACTAACTCAGGCGGGAAACTCTATACAGGGACTTAGCAAACATAAGGTATGGAGAGCTATGTACGTCAATGCACACAGTTTGGGCAATAAAATTCTAGATTTAGAGACGGAAATAATGAACGCCGACCTAAACGTAGTGGCGATATCCGAAACTTGGTTCACGGACTCACACGGGTGGGATATGGTTATACCGGGTTACAACTTACTCCGTCGAGACAGGGAGGGCAAGTTAGGAGGAGGGGTAGCTCTATACACTAGAGAAGACATCAAAACTACCATAATCACAGATGTTAAGTATACCGGGGAATCCCTCTGGGTGAACCTGGCTAGAGGAAATGAAAAATGCCTGTATCTTGGTGTGATTTACAGACCTCCGAGACAACAGGTAGACAAGGATATGGAATTAATCGAGGACATTGAAAACATCACCTTGCGTGGGGACACAGTACTGTTAGGGGATTTTAATATGCCCGATACAGATTGGAATGCACTTACCGCACAAACTAGCGGCAGTAGAAGGTTGTTAACCTCCATAAAGGGTGCACAGCTCAAACAATTGGTATTGGAGCCCACTAGGGACCAGGCGTTACTAGACCTGGTACTCACCAACGGAGACAGCGTATCAGAAGTTTCGGTAGGTGATACGCTGGCCTCCAGCGACCATAACATGGTTTGGTTCAACCTTCGGAAGGGTTTCTCCAGATCGACCACAACAACAAAGGTCCTAAATTTTCGTGGCACTGACTTCAAACGCATGGGAGACTTCGTCCATCGGGCACTGCAAGACCATGCCGAAACCAATAATGTAGAGGCCATGTGGGCAAACCTGAAATCTACCCTACATGAAGCAATAAATCGCTATATAAAAACAACAAGCAAACGACGGAGGAATAATAGACCCCAGTGGTTCACTACAGAAATCTCGGACCTCGTTAAGAAAAAGAAAAAAGCATTTGTTTCCTACAAACATTCAGGAAGAGGAGCAGCAAAAGAAGACTATCTGGCCAAGTCCAAAGCTGTCAAAACGGCACTCAGAGAGGCCAAGCTTCAGATAGAAGAGAATCTAGCAAAGGACATTAAGAAAAGGGATAAATCCTTTTTCAGGTACATCAATGATAGGAAAAGAAACACAAATGGGATAGTACGCCTTAGGAAAGCAGACGGGAATAATGCAGAATCAGATTCCGATAAAGCCGAACTACTAAACGAATACTTCTGCTCAGTCTTTACCTGCGAGGCGCCAGGGTCCGGTCCACAGTTGCAAGCAAGGCATAGCTCAGATGACCCGTTCTGGAATTTCGAGTTTACACCCAGCAGCGTCTACTGCGAACTATCAAGACTCAAAGTGAACAAAGCCATGGGACCGGACAATCTACACCCCAGGGTGCTTAGAGAGCTGTGTGATGTCCTGGCAGAGCCATTGTCTGTGATCTTCAATCTTTCCTTGAAGGCGGGAAAAGTCCCCTTGGACTGGAAAACAGCCAATGTAATCCCACTCCACAAAAAGGGCTGCAGGACAGAGGCTGAGAATTACAGACCGGTGAGTCTCACATCCATAGTGAGTAAACTCATGGAAACACTAATTAAGCATAAATTAGATACAATCCTAGACGAGAAGAATCTACGGGATCCCCGCCAACATGGATTTACCAGAGGCAGGTCCTGCCAATCCAATCTGATTAGTTTCTTTGACTGGATAACAAGGAAACTGGATGTGGGTGAGTCCCTGGACGTCGTTTACTTGGACTTTAGTAAAGCTTTTGATAGCGTTCCGCACCGCAGACTATTGAACAAGATGAAATCAATGGGACTGGGAGAGACGTTAACTACATGGGTCGGTGATTGGCTAAACAGTAGACTTCAGAGAGTGGTGGTAAATGGTGCCCCTTCAAAAACGTCGGAGGTGATCAGTGGAGTGCCTCAGGGCTCGGTCTTGGGCCCGATCCTCTTCAACATATTTGTGGGAGATCTGACTCAGGGGCTTCAGGGTAAAATCACATTATTCGCCGATGACGCCAAACTATGCAACATAGTAAGTGAGAACACTTTACCAGACAGTATGACGCAGGACCTACTTCTATTGGAACATTGGTCCTCGACTTGGCAGCTAAACTTCAATGCTAGAAAATGTAAGGTCATGCACCTCGGCAGCAGGAATCCATGCAAAACTTACACACTAAATGGTGAAACCTTAGTTAGGACCAAGGCGGAACGTGATTTGGGGGTGATCATTAGCGAAGACATGAAGACTGCCAATCAAGTGGAGAAGGCTTCATCAAAGGCAAGACAAATGATGGGATGCATCCGAAGAAGTTTTATTAGCCGGAAGCCCGAAGTTATAATGCCATTGTACAGATCCATGGTGAGGCCTCTTCTGGAGTATTGTGTACAATTCTGGAGGCCACATTACCAAAAGGATGTGCTGAGAGTTGAGTCGGTTCAAAGAATGGCCACCAAAATGGTCTCGGGACTCAAAGACCTCCCGTATGAAGAAAGGCTGAATAAATTGCAGCTATATTCACTTGAAGAACGTAGAGAGAGAGGAGACATGATAGAGACGTTTAAATATATCACCGGCCGTATTGAGGTGGAGGATGATATCTTCTTTTTTAAAGGCCCCTCTGCCACAAGAGGCCATCCGCTGAAAATCAGGGGTGGGAAATTTCATGGCGACACCAGGAAGTTCTTCTTCACCGAAAGGGTGGTCGATCGTTGGAATGAACTTCCACCTCAGGTGATTCAGGCCAGCAGCGTGAAGGATTTTAAAAGGAAATGGGATACACATGTGGGATCTCTAGGGGGGTAAATTCAAGGGGGTAGGGTTGTTGGAGTGGGCAGACTTGATGGGCTGTGGCCCTTTTCTGCCGTCATCTTCTATGTTTCTATGTTTCTATGTCGAGACAGAGGAGAGGAGGAAAGTGAATAGGAGGAAGGGTGCCCTTCAGAAAGGATATGCAGAGGCATAATAACCTTAGCCACTGGCCTATCCACTGGCTGGGTAGCTTAACACGGAGCCTAAAGTCTCCACAGAGCCAGTAAATATCACCTAGGGTGAAAATCTGATGCTGCAACAATGGGGCATACCTATAATCCAAGACAGAACAATAACCTGGGGGAAAGTTGCCCACAAAACTACCCTGTGTCAAATTAGAAACATGACATGTGTAATTACCCTTATAGATAGTAACGGCTATGTCAAGCTTTTTATGTCCTGGCAGCAAAGGGTATTTAGAACGCCACAGCGCACAAAGGGGATCGGTAAAATTAGAGGAGATATTGGTAAATAACCCAAAAAGCATGGTTGGATACCAGGAGGGAGGTCCAGAGGTACGGTTCCTAGATGGGATCTAGCTTGAGCACTTATGTAACAATTACTCTTATTATGTTGATCAGCAGTGAATTTCATCCATTCTAACCAAAGGTTACGTTCTGAAAACCCTACCTCAACAGCCATAGTATCTTCAAAAGTGGGATTGGCAATAGCCATCATGTCAGTAAGTTTATTGAATGTAGGGGCCAGTGGGTTAGTATTTTTGGGGCCCCCACAAAATGGCGGAGAGGATGAGTGGAGGTAGATAGATCCCGTAAGAAAAACTGACGGGTCGGATAGCTAGACCCACCCTTAAACCATATGCCCATAACGTACATACCTTCATCAGTAGGTCTAGGGTTGTCAATAGTAAGAGAAAGCTTAATAATTTGTTCAGGAGCCCGTCTCCTATAACAGTTTCCAACCTTACGAAGGGTCATACGAGTAAGCAGAGATTTACCATTTTGATCCACTTTTTTTAGAGCACTTTCTGGTCTATAAGCCCAGTCAGTGCCAGTATTCCACCTTACTGCTCCCCAGAATGCACACTTATCTCCCCAACGTGAGTCAGTAACACATATATATATATCTTTAGTTTTAGGAATCTCTGAGGACCAATGGCATAGCCTTGGGATATCAATTGATGAGCAGTCCATAATGTCACAATACTCAAAGGAGAAGGTGGCAACTTGCACACTACTGGAATTATACCAAAAGGTAGTATACTGTCTATCTTTCTGAATTCCAATTGAAGGACAGCCTTTGCAAGGGAGTAGTCCAGCTTGACGTCTTAGTCGCAAAGAGGTGCCGGGGTTGCTGTTTACAGATGAGTACATTGTTGGGTGTCATTTACAGATGGGTATGGGCAGAAAGTGTCGTGGACCCAGGACACATCATCCCTGTAGACACAGTTAGAAATGATCCATACAGGAAAAAAAACTAGCAGCAGCGCTGCCAGGAGGAGAAAGATAAAGTTGGTGGAATGCTGTGATGAGATCATCATGTTGTTCCTCTGAAGGGGGTGAAATCTGCGCAGAGACGGCTTGCTTCTGGGGTTTTAGGTTAACCCTCTTCAAGCGACTTGTGTGGATCCAAACAGGAGACTCCTCAGTGAGTACAGCGGTCCTGGACACAGCGATCACAGTAGTGGGAGGACCAAAGGGGAAATCTGTCTGCTTCCGATCCTTGAAAAGCTTCTGGATGATGAATTCATCACCAGGCTGGAAGGAATGGGTAGGAGTCTGTGGAGAGAAAGGAGAAGTGCAAGACACGTTTCTTTCAACATGCCCTAATGTTTCAATGAGCTTCCGAACATATTCTTCCTGTATCAAGGGAAGATCACTATTCTCAACTACGGAGGGTCTGTCTACCCATGGGGCGGGGAAAGGTCATCCCATGAGAATCTCAAAGGGAGAGTAGCCAGTGGTGCAGTGAGGCTGCATCCTGATTTCAGCTAAAACAATAGGGAGGAATTTTTTCCAATTCACAAACGTGCCAGCTGTGGCTTTCCTGATTTTGTCTTTAATAGTCCTATTCATGCGTTCGACAATACCAGAACTCTGTGGGTGATATGGAAGATGAAATTTCCACTCAATACAGAGTGCGGTAGCTAAAGCTTTGCATACTCTAGCAGTGAAAGCAGGACCATTATCTGAATTGATGTGTGTGGGACATCCCCCCACATTAACCCAGAGGAATACTGGGCCCACTACGAAGCGCGCGAGGAGATGAATGAAGAAGGTGAATTCTGGGAACAATGGTCAAAAACAAGCACAACTATCTTAGACAAAATAGCTCCCAAACAAAACAGAACAAACCGCTCAAATAAATATAACAACTGGTTCGACTCCGAACTACAAAAAATGAAACAATCAATACGACGATTAGAAAGGATCTGGAACAAATCAGGTGAAATATCCGACAGGAATAATTGGAGATCAAACATAAAGGAATATAAACAACTGATAAAAGAAAAAAGGAAAAAATTCTACTCATCCAAAATATACACATCCAACACAAGTGCAAAAGGAATTAACACTCATGAATTGTTCAATCTAGTAAAAAATCTATTTGACACCACACGCCACAGTCAATCAACGCACGACATAAAACTTCCATCAGCAGACGATCTAGCACAACACTTTAACTCAAAAATTGTGAACCTAAGGAACAATTGCCCAACAAATAACACAGATGAACAGCAAATAGCCAACATACACGAAAACGAAACACCAGTGGACATATATTGGAACTCCTTTCAGGACCTAGAATGGAATAACTTCATAAAACTCTACAACAAATATACCACATCAAACTGCATCCTAGATCCCTGTCCACCCAACATAATGAAAGCAGCCCCTTTAGACTTTAAGATAACACTATGGACTCATATGTCCAACAATTTCAAAAATGGAAAATTCCTATCAAAAAACGGTCACATTATAATCACCCCAATCCCAAAAAATCATAAACTACCCCCTAACTTCAGCAACCAACTATAGACCAGTAGCATCTATCCCATTTTTCGTAAAAATAATGGAAGGCTTGGTACAAACCCAACTGATGGACTACCTAGATCGGTTCTCACTGCTACATGAAACCCAGTCAGGCTTCAGACCCCTGTTCAGTACTGAGACGGTGATAGCAGCAATCTTAGATTACCTACGTAACTTATTTAGTAAGGGCCACAAAGCCTTAGTGATGCAATTCGACATGAGCTCAGCCTTCGACTTGGTAGATCACAAAAAATTACTACAATGTCTAGATTCAATCGGCATAGGAGGCAAAGTGCTGGACTGGTTCCGAGGTTTCCTTACGACCCGCACCTATCAAGTTCGCTTCAATTACAACCTCTCTAAAACATGGAGAAACCCATCAGGCGTTCCACAGGGGTCCCCACTATCCCCACTACTCTTCAACGTCTATATAGCTTCACTAGGAACGAAGCTAACCCAGCGAGGCATAAAAGTATTCAGCTATGCAGACGACTTCACAATCATAATCCCGTTTACAACATCCCCTCTGAAATCACCCCCACAGCAACTGAAGCGCTAAACACGATGGATCAATGGACCACAGATTTCAAACTGAAGCTCAATTCAGAAAAAACTAAATTCTTCATAGCCTCGCCACACGCACAGAATACGATAATACCATTACACATTAACAATCTAAACTACCCCATTCAACCAACGATGAAGATTCTAGGAGTAATACTAGACCAAGGACTAACCATGAAAGACCACATAGACTCCTTAATCAAAAGAGGGTTTTTCACTCTCTGGAAACTTAAGTCCATTAAGGCGTACTTCCACACTTCAGCTTTCAGAATTCTAGTACAATCCCTAATACTAAACCACTTGGACTATTGCAACATCACCCATCTGACAATCCCCCAGAAGCAAATGCAAAGACTACAAATGATACAAAATGCAGCAGTCAGGATGATTTTCGGGCTGAAGAAGTCCGATCACATAACCCCTTCCTACCGACTCCTACACTGGCTGCCGATGGAGGCGCACACGAAGTTCAAGCTAGGATGTCTCTGCTTCAAAGTATTAAATGGTCTAGCCCCAAAATACATTACAGACCTCTTCTCATTCCCAACCAACAGACACGAAAGAAAAACACACCTGAAATTTGTCTCCCCACCAGCTAGAGGGTGCAAATATAAGAGACACCATCAACAATTGCTATCATATCAAGCAGCCATATGGGGTAAAGACCTAGAAAAATTAATTATGCACACAAACAACTATGAAGAATTCAGGAAACACCTAAAAACCTACCTATTCTTGAAATACCTAGGTAACGAACCGGAACATCAACCCCCCTCATAACATCACCACATACCTGAACGTGCAAACTGCTAACCCCAACCCCCAATCGCTAAATATGATCACTCTATGAACTTACGGAATATTTCTACTTCTGTGTAAACAACTTGGCACTTCCTGGCCTTGCACCACACAAACTGACGTTAACATTATTAAAGTTATCAGATGTACACTGCTATATTCTCTAATTCGTTGTACGAAAATATACACTGCTATACTCTTTAATTAGCTGTTCGTAAAGTTTCACTTGATTGTATTTACAGTTTCTTTTATTGTAAACCGCCTAGAAGTCGCAAGATTGTTGGCGGTATATAAGAATAAAGTTATTATTATTATTATTATCCCCACCTAGGGATGATTTCACGAAGTAAAATGTTCACCACAGTCTGAGCAGTTTCATTTGTAGTGGGAAAGACTTCAGGCCATCAGGAAAACATGTCAACAATAACAAGGGCATAATCCTGGCGGGTCCCAGTGGCATGAGGAATATGAGTAAAATCAATCTGTAAGTGTGAAAAAGGAGAAGTGGGGTAAGTAAGGTCCTGGTGTGGTGCTTTATGGGGTATGTTGGGATTAGCACGGAGACAAGTTAGACATCGAGCTATATATGTCTGTATCAGGGAGCGAAGGTCAAGAATGAAAAAATCACTGGCAAGGAGCTGGAGTGTCGAGCGAGCACTACGATGACCAATGCCATGATATTGAGCAATGAATAAGGGGGAACTAGCGGCTGGTAAACAGGGTTTCCCCTCTTTGCACCAAAGTCCGTCCGAAGGGCGGCTTTGGGCACCGGCTATTTGCCAGGCATCAAGTTCAGAGGGGGTAACAAAGGATTGAAGCTGGGAAAAAAGAGAAGAAGGGGGAAAAGCAGGAGGAGAAAGAAGAGGAAGGAGAACAGAGGAAGGAGGGGGGTCCAAAGCAGCTTGTTTAGCAATGCAATCAGCCAGAGCATTACCTCTGGCAACTTCAGTCTGAAGGCCAGTGTGTGCACGACAATGAAGAATAGCAACTGCAGCAGGCAGGAGTAAAGCAGAGAGAAGATCCGAAACAAGGGAAGAATGAGAAATAGGCTTACCATCAGCGGCCACAAAGCCGCGACGCTGCCAGATAACACCATGGTCGTGTACAACATCAAAGGCATATTTAGAGTCGGTATAAATATTAACACGTTTACCAGAGAAAAGGTGACAGGCGCGAGTAAGAGCAATGAGTTCAGCAGCCTGTGCCGAAGGATAGGGGAGGGAAAAAGCCTCATGGATGATATCAGGAAGTTCAACAACAGCATATCCTGTGTGGAAGGTGTTGTCACTAGGACATGAGCAAGAACCATCAACAAAAATGGAGGAAGCATTGGGGAGAGGGGTAGAGGACAAATCAGGGCGAGGGGAAGTGTCTTGATATATCAGAGAGACACAGGAATGATCAGGAGGAAGCGCATCCTGTTCACCCTTAAGACCCAAAAGACCATTTAAAAGTATAGCGGGGCCGTATGTCGGGGCAGAATATCTGATGGTGAGATTGGGATTAGAAAGGAGGATGACCTCATAACCACTAAGGCGCTGAGCTGACATATGCTGGGTATGAATATTGCAAAGGAGGGCTTGGACATCGTGAGAAGTATGAAGGGTAGTGGGGTGACCAAGGGTTAGAGGAGTAGCCATCTCTACCACCATAGCACATGCAGCTAGGGCCCTTAAACAGGCAGGCATGCCTTGAACTTGAACAGGGGTAACTTTAGAAAAAAAGGCAACAGGGCGTAACTTACCGCCATGATCCTGAGCCAGGACGCCTGCCATAGTCTTACAATTGTCACGAGCAAAGAGATGAAACATTTGGTCATAATCAGGAAGACCCAAGCCTGGGCTAGAAACCAAAGCACATTTCAAATGTCCAAAAGCGTCCAACATTTCTTTAGTCCATCTGATAAAATCAGTCATTTCAGGACCTAGGGTCTGTCTCAAAATCTGGTCATAGAAGGAACAATCAGGGATCCATTGGCGGCAATAACCAATCATACCAAGAAAAGTAAGCATGTCTTTTTGAGTAGCTGGGCGAGGCAAACCCAGAACAGCAGCAATGCGAGAAGTGCTAATTTTCCTCTGACCGTGAGACAGGACAAAACCCAGGTATTCCACTTCAGATTTACACCATTGTAGTTTCTTTCGTGACACCTTGTGACCCACACACAGACAACCATTGTAAAAGGTGCAAACTATCAGCCTGACAGGTCTCCTGAGTTATGAAACACAAAAGAAGGTCATCCACATATTGAATGAGGACAGAACCATGGGGGGCCGTCCATGGCTGTAAAGTAGCCCGAAGGACAATGGAGAAAACCACAGGGGAATCAACATAGCCCTGGGGCATTCTACACCAGGTATACTGCTGTTGCTTAAAAGTGAATGCAAAAAGGGGCTGGGTGTCCTCGTCAACAGGGACAGAAAAAAATGCATTCTTCAAATCAATGACTGAAAAAATATGAGCTGCAGGTGGAATGGAGGAGAGGAGAGAAGGGACGTCAGGAACAACAGGTGCAATGGGAATCACCAAAGCATTAACAGCCCTAAGGTCTTGAACAAAACAGGGGGGTGCCATCAGCTTTGACAACAGGATTGATGGGCGTATTGTAGGAAGAGATGGTGGTTTTAATAATACCAGAGGAAAGAAAGGAAGCAATTAGTGAAATCATGACTTTCTCCTTCTCTTGGGAGATCGGGTACTGCTTAATGAAAACAGGAATGAGTGATTTCAGAGAAGCACAATAGGGGGTACATGAAATAGAGCCTATATCAGTGTCAGTAGAAGCCCAGACCGGAGAGTCTGGGGGAAAGGGCAAAAGTGTGTCAGGGCAAGTAGAAAGGTAAAGGGTGGACGGAGGGCAAATGGGAATAATGGAGGAAAAGACATGCAAACCTCCTGTATCATCTGTAGTGAGCTGAATGAGAGGAAAAAAAAGATCTCGACCAAGAAGGCTGACAGGGCAATGGGGAATAATAAAAAAGGAGTGCTGAAAAAGAGTAAAGCCTGTATCGGGATGAGCTACAGACAGGGGTGTGGTACGATAGGATTTAGTCAAAACCACATTAATTCCCATAGAAAGTTCAGCATTCATGCGTGGGCCCCGATAGTAATCCTCACTGATGGTGCTACAAGTGGCACCCGAATCTACAAGAAAAGGCACTGGACTCCCTTGTACAATAAGAGATATCATAGGAGAATCCTTAGCAATTGCAGAGACCAAAGTGAATGCTGAGGTGTAAACCTCCGGGCCCCTTCATTGGGGAGTAGGGGGGCTGTGCCAAGAGATAGGAAAACGAGGAGAAGTGGCAGATGGTCTCACAGTAGAGGGAGGGGTAGGCACCACCGGTGAGGCGGATTGAACTGGGAATGCAGGGGGTCTGGGATGAGGGCATTGATTAAGCTAGTGACCAAGGTCCCCACAATTGAAACATCCAGTACTTCTGGATGGATTATTACCACCTCAACCAGAGACTAGAGCCCTCGCCCTGCGAAACCCGCGACCCCTTCTTCCACGAGAGGTAGACAGGCGCGGTCCCCAGGTGGGTAGCTGGCCCTGATGCAGGATTTCCCGAGGTTTAGAGATCTCAAAACAACCTGCTGCCTCTTTTTCCATTAATTTATTTTGAAATTCAGCACGAGAACTAGTGGGCCATTCTGAAATCATTTGTTTGACCAGAATTTGCAAGGGAGAACAGAGGTTAGAAAGGAAAGTCTGAATAAGTAGGGAATCCATATTTGCATGGGAACTGAGACCCGCCTCTTGGGTCCAGGTTTCATTAAACCTCTTCCAGAAATCCACAACAGTTTCACCTGATTTCTGTTTGCAGGCTACTGCAATAGGAAGGGAAGATCGAGACTTAAAACACCGATCAAGCTCTGCCTGTAATTCATTCCACATAACAGCATTTCCTGCTTCAGTATTAAGTCTATAAGCAGTAGCTGTGACAGTAGCAGGCTCTAAAACACTAATACTAGGGACGTGAAACCAGTCCCAAGGGGAACTGTGTCCAACAATGCCATCTATAATAAGGCGCAT
The DNA here is from genome assembly GCF_902459505.1 of Geotrypetes seraphini. Taxonomy (NCBI): domain Eukaryota; kingdom Metazoa; phylum Chordata; class Amphibia; order Gymnophiona; family Dermophiidae; genus Geotrypetes; species Geotrypetes seraphini. The sequence goes on along the minus strand of NC_047093.1, from coordinate 120,014,921 downwards.
ATCTTCCTGCGTATAATTTCGACCCTTGCATGCTCGTTTTAAATAGTGAAAAGTCGCACTAGCAGAGACAAGAGGCTTGGGGCAGTGCTTAATAATCTTGTTAATGTCTTCTAACTCAATGGGTTTCTTCAAAAGAATATCCCCCACTGTGAGAAAGGGCATCTGTTCTTGCATCAGCTCCTGTACTTCCGCAACCCTTTGAGTACCGCTCCGAGTGTGAAGGGATGAAAAAGAGATTATCGGCCCCCGAACAGTGGGGTTGGTCGTGGATACAGTGGGAAATGGAATGTTTTGGGGCAAAGTGTCATCAACCTGTCCCGATGCAGCTGCCGGCTTTCTTTTTCGGCGACCGGCACACTTTCAAAGAGCCGCGCATGCATGGCTGCTCAAAGTTCAATCTTCTGCTCTGCTGCAACTTCCTGTTTCCAGTTGGGTCAGAGCAGAAGATTGCTCTGACCCAACTGGAAACAGGAAGTTGCAGTAGAGCACAAGATTGAACTTTGAGCAGCCACGCATGCGCGGCTCTTTGAAAGTGTGCAGAGGAAAATCAGGTCACAAAGGGGTCACAAACCGATCGGTACATGATCTGTTTGCTTAGTGAATCTAGCCCTATAGGTACACACATGGGATCAGCACTCCAATTTAAGTGATCTATACAGAATCTGGAAGCTAACGTTTTGCCCAGAAAGCCAAAATACACCATTCTATTGACCATTTTATGACAAGTTTCATGATACCTGTTTGGATCAGCACCTCTGATCGCTTAAATCTAACCTGAGTGAAAGAACTCTCCCAGACGATCGCCTTCTCATCAATGGTGAAATCCTGCCCTGGGGGAGCATGGGGGTTATAACATCCAACAACTTTATATTCCAATGTTGTATTAGGAAGAAAGTTCAAATTCAAAATATCGTATCCAATGGCGAGTTCTCCATTTTCATCCAGGTTCATCTCTTCCCCTAGACCATTCTTAAAATGGAGGTTCCTCAGATAACGATGAAGCTAAGAAATGTAATTGAAAAAATGGGAATAGATTGAACTACAGTTTTTGGTGGAATTCAGTATGTCATATTTATAAAATAGAAAGATCATTAGCTATTCAGAAAGGGAATTTTAATAAATTTCAAGATGTGTGGAGGCCATTAACAAATTATTGTAATGAAGAGTTATCATTTTCCCTGATTTGTACAAATGAAAAAATTGGGTGGGGGGAGGGGGACTGTATTATATGATATGAGATATTAAAGGGATGGGAGGGAAAGGGATAAATTTTATTTAATATGAAAAATTGTAGAATTCAGGTGATATATTAAGTTAAAATGTGGATATTTTTTGATGCACTTGATGTAAGTTATTAAAATGAATAAAGAATTTAAAAAAAAAGAAATGAGGTTTGCATTTTAAGTAATATCAGGTTAGACAGGTAATTTCAAGCATACAAAAAGATTTGTTTATAACTATAAGAACTACACTTCTCCCTCCCCATTCGCGGTTTCGACACTTGCGATTTCACAAATTCGCAATTTTTTTGTTTAGCACATTTCTGCCTCTCTCCAGCCTTCCTCCCAGCATCCTGGCCTTACCTGGTAGTCTAGCGGGCTTTTGGAGAAGGAGCGATCTTCCTACGCTCCTGCCCCGTGTAGATTGTCAATAGGGAATGGCTGCCGTGAGTTCCCGTCATAGTCTCGATAGACTCCGGGAACTCACGGCAGTCATTTCCTATTGGCGATCTGCATGGGGCAGGAGCGTAGGAAGATCGCTCCTGCCCCGAAAGCCTGCTAGACCACCACATAAGGCCAAGATTCTGGGGAAGGCGGGAAGGAGGCGGGGGTGGGTCAGAACCAGATGAGAAGATATTTGCGGTTTTTCTCAATTCACTGTCTCAATTCAATTCTCTGCCCCTATCCCCCGTGAATACCGAGGGAGAAGTGTAATTTTAAAGCCATTTCTGGAGGTAAATCACTCTCTATCTCCTCTCACTTACAAATGGACACAGCCTTAAAGTATGGACCAACTCCCTAAAGAAGCTTAGGAAAATTATTTTATAACAGCCATATAAACTTCTCTGATTCCATTCTAGAAGTGCAGTATACAGTAACAAAAATCCAGTAAATAATGTAACTAGCCAGTGAATGGGGAGAAGGAAGGCACAAAGAAAAGAAATATACATTATCTTTTCAATTCATTCTTCCATCTTCAATGACAGATCTATAGGAAGTTGGGACTGTAAGAGCAAAGACCTTTGCACTCATCTTTAAAACAGAAAAATGATTTGAAAGTGGCACCAAATGGCAGATATTTTTTCTTGCATAAACATCAAAGTCTTGATTTTTGAATCTGAAACTTGAGTTGTTTTATGATACAGATTGTATAAATGGGCTGAAAATGGCTTAGAAGCAGGCCGGAGCAACTTGTGAGGCTCGCCATAAAAGGGGGGCCTCACGAGTCAAAGCACGCAGGGAGGAAGCTTAGGAGCCAATGGGAGGGAGAAAGGAGTGGAGCAAGACAAGCGGCAGGCATTTTAAATTAGGTCCTTCCTGGGACAGCCATCTTTTCAGCGGCACACAAGGAGGAAGAGAATACTCCGCTGCCCAGTGGCCCTGCCTTTGTGAGGGGAAGCCTCCGTTCAGGAGTGAAGCTCCAGTTTTGGGACACAGGGCAGCATGAGATAGTGCCATGGGGGCAGCAGGGAAAAGAGTGTGTTGCTCTATGAATGTGGAGGACCAATTGTGCTTTTTTTTTAAAAGGGTTGCAGGGCTGTGTTTTTGTTTTTAAGCCTTGGGTTGAAAAAAATTCATGCTTTGTAGCACTGTAAACACTATCCCCTTGCCTACCTGCTTGCCTCGGGATGGGTGGCCCTGCCTGCCTGTCACTAGGCCGGCCTGTCTAACACTAGGCCTGCCTGCCCTGTGCCCTGTCCCTACCTGCCCTGTCCTGGCCTACCACTAGACTGCCAAAGGGGGTACAGGGTACAGGGCTTAGCAGGGAGAATTTGGTTTAGAATGTTTTTTTTCTTGTTTTCCTCCTCTAAATCTAGGGAGCGTCTTATGGAGCGAAAAATATGCTAATCCAAACTGTTTTTCTTCCTTGATTTTGCAAAGGCAACAGCTGCTATGAGGAAGAAATTTTTGGCACTTCGCCCAAATCTGAAGCAAATGGACCCCTGTTCATTTGTAGAAATAAAGATAGTTCTAAGTCAAATAGATGCTGGCTCTGTCATCTCGATATAGGGACACTGGATCATCAATTGTTCTATTGTCCTTTGATACTCAGTTTTTGGAGATCTATATGGGGATATATTACTCTAATTCTAGAGACTGTGGTTCCAATGTCATATGAAGCGGTATTATGTGGGAAGCTGATATATTCTATCTCCAGCAGATAGGCATAAAAACAGGTTATTGGGTATAATGATTGGGGTAGCCATACAAATGAGTATGAAAACCTGGAAGAATTGTGACCGCTTAAATTTCACTTTTTGGTAGAATTCGATATGCTTGTGTTATCGTTACGAGAAAATGATGTCTGAACAAAGGGGTAAGTGGTTTAATCTGACGTGGGGTTCATAGACCAATTTTATTGATTCTAATTGGTTGGTTTTTTCCCTTTACTTTTGGTTATATATTTTGCATCCAGGGAAGGGGGGTGGGTGTGAGGGAGAAGAATAATGTATAGGGACTGATTTATTTATGAGTTGTTAGTACTATTGTATGGATATCTTGAATATATTGAAATCAGGGGGAGGGGGCTGAAAATTATTCTTATGTATTTCACTGATAGATAAGTGGTGTTTTTTCAGGTAACTTGTTATGCAATTTTTGTATGCACTGTTTTTAGAATGAAAATGAATAGATAGATTACTTGCACTCAGTTAATTAAGATGGATTTTTGAAGCAAATACAATAGCCCCTGCAGGCCTGAATGAGGATGCACAATGGTTGACAGTAGCAGATTAGCGCAGTGCACCACTACGTTTGTGAACTCTATCAGCTGTGAGTACGCGGTCATGTACAAAGTGGGTGGAGCCTCTCATAAGACATGCAGGAGATATGCCGTGGCCATCTTTATTAAACAGTCATGCCTGCAGCAACAAGTTTCAGTTAGCGTTCATCCAGTGAGTGGTGTAACATGAAGAATTTGATTTTTATGGATTGATTTTTATGATTGATATGCAACAAGTACAGGGTTTTTTTTCATATGTAAAGTTGTATACAAAATAATTTTTTTGAGGGCTGTTAATAGTAAGGTCACTAATGTGATTTTCATTTTGGCTTTGCAGCATTCTACTCTAAAAGCTCACCTACGCCCTGAAGAAAGGGTTGAAATGGATATTCCGTCAGAGAGGTGTTGCTGCTAAGCAAGCTAAGTACATGTTTGATAAATTAGAGTGTATTTAGTATGTTTTTTTTAAACTTTATTTTTATTCAAATATTTCATCATAATAACAAGTACAAAAACTTGAAAGGATTTGGAAATAATCCAATAAGGTAAATATAATTGAATTAACATCAAATAGATTAATTATTTAGTCCACAATCTTTGGATCCAAGAATAAAGAAAATTAAAATAAAGCAAAACAAATACTTAACCTATTAGACAGAATCAGGGACATAGTTAACCCCCAGACAGCTGGTTCGCTACACTGTGGGTGGTTTAATTGAACCAATAGTGACTGTAATAAACTCACATAATTGTTTTGGATCAAAAATTAAGAAATTCTACCCTTCTAAAAAAATACAACATTTTGCAGGAATTTTTATAAGAAACTGAGCATCCAGAGCCAAAACTCTGGTTCTATAACTAAGAAAATCTTTTCTTCTCTTTTGTGTTTCTTTAGACAAATCAGGAAAAAACATGTATAGTGGAAACAAAAAACTTATCATTCAAGTGCCTAAAGTATGTCCATAGAATTAAGTCCCTATCAAACTCTAGGGCAAAAGTCAAAATGAGAGTGGTTCTCTTCATTATTATTTCAAGTGAGTCCTCAAATGAATTGAATAAGGTATATTTATAAAAGAAAGAATCATGAGAAAAAAATAAGCACAAAGAAGAAAGGATAAATTAATTGAAATAGTATTTAAACACTTATAAGGGCAAGAAAATACACCGGGACTAATGAGGAATCCATCCAGTTATAGTCCTTTGACCCAACTGGCCTTCTGACGTCCCTGAGGTTGAACACTAGCAAGTCTTAGATTCTTTATTTTTGATATTCTGTCTACAAAAATACATGTCTAGACGGTGTACATTATAAAAAAATTATAAAAACAATTAAAGGAAGCAAATAAAAACAGTAGTTTATGAAATGTTAAAAATACTGGACAAGTTTAAATTAACATACATGAGACGAAAGGATAGTAGGGGAGGGAGAGGTAGTTTAAAATACACCGAAGTAAAGTTAATAAAAAAGGACAGTAAATGGGGAGTGGTAAAAACAATATAAGAATATAAGAACATAAGCATCGCCTCTGCCGAGACAGACCACAGGTCCATCGTGCCCAGCAGTCCGCTCTCGCGGTGGCCCCCCAGGTCAGTGACCTGTAAGTGATCCTCTACTGAAGACATTTTGTCCTGTATAGTATCCCCTCTATCTATATCCCTCAATCCCCTTTTCCTTCAGGAACCTGTCCAACCTCTTCTTGAAACCCAAAATCGTACTCTGCTCTACCACCTCCTCTGGAAGTGCATTCCAGGCATCCACCACCCTCTGAGTGAAGAAGAACTTCCTAGCATTCGTTCTGAATCTGTCTCCCTTCAATTTTCTTGAGTGCTCTCTTGTTCTTGTTTCCCCGGCCAGTCTAAAGAATCTGTCCCTCTCTACCCTCTCTATACCTTTTATGATCTTGTAAGTTTCTATCATGTCCTCTCTAAGTCTTCGTTTTTCCAGGGAAAAGAGCCCCAGTTCCTCCAGCCTCTTGGCATATGGAAGGTTTTCCTTTATCATTTTCGTTGCTCTTCTTTGGACTCTCTCGAGTGTCACCATATCCTTCTTAAGGTACGGCGACCAGTATTGAACACAGTATTCCAGATGCGGGCGCACCATCACCCGATATAGCGGCAAGATAACCTCTTTGGTTCTGGTAGTGATTCCTTTTTCGATAATGCCCAGCATTCTGTTCGCCTTCTTTGAGGCCGCTGCGCATTGTGCCCCCGGCTTCATTGTTTGGTCCACCAGAACCCCCAAGTCCTTTTCTAGGTTGCTTTTCCCCCAATACCATCCCCCTTATGCTATAGTTGTACATCGGGTTTCCTTTCCCTATGTGCAAGACGTTGCATTTCTCTACATTGAAGCACATTTGCCATTTTTTCGCCCATTCACTCAGTTTGTTCAGGTCCCTGTGTAGCTCTTCACATTCCTCAACAGTTCTAACCCTGCTGGAGAATTTTGTGTCATCCGCAAATTTTATAACCTCGCACTTCGTCCCTGCTTCTAGGTCATTAATGAATATATTGAACAGCAGTGGTCCCAGCACTGACCCCTGCAGGACACCACTCGTAACTGCTTCCCATTCCGAGTAGTGTCCCTTTACTCTCACTCTCTGCCTCCTGTCCTCCAGCCAATTACAGATCCATCTGTTCACGTCTCCTTCCACTCCGTGGTTTCACAGTTTTCTTAGCAGGTGCTCATGGGGTACTTTGTTGAAGGCTTTTTGGAAGTCCAGATATATGATGTCTATGGGGTCACCATGGTCCAATTGTTTGTTTATCCCCTCGAAGAAGTACAGTAGGTTTGTTTGGCAAGATCTTCCTTTACAGAAACCATGCTGGCTGGTTCTCATCAGATTATTTCTCTCTATATGCTCATTGATGCTGTCTTTGATTAATGATTCAGCCATCTTCCCCGGAACTGAGGTTAAGCTCACTGGTCTGTAGTTCCCCGAGTCACTTCAGAGGAAGTGTTAGATATTTCAAAACTATATATGAATCAGGAAGTTAGAAAGTGAAGGCTGATGCTAGAGAATGTAAGCATCTTTAAAGAGGAAAGTTTTAAGTTTAGTTTTAAACTTTTCGAGGGAGTTCTCTAATCGAATGTCGAGTGGATGGGCATTCCACAAAGAGGGGGAGGTAACTGAGAAGATGGATTTGCGAGTGGTGTCATGAAACAATTCCCGTATTGACGGTATAGAAAGTAAATTTTGATTATTTGATTGGACGACCCTTGATGATGAGTATGGGATCAAAAGTTTATCTATAAATGCCAGTTGATTAGAATTTTTTGTTTTGAAGGTGAGGAGAAGTATTTTAAAGGAAAGAGGATGAGAAAAGGGCAGCCAATGTGCTTTACAGAGAAGAGGGGTGACATAATCAACCCTTTTAGTATGATATATTAATTTAACATCAGTATTTTGTAATAATTGTAAACGATGGATTTCTTTCTGGGTTATGCCTTGATAGAGGGCATTATAATAATCAATGGTTGAAATTACTAGGGAGTGAATCAAGATATTAGTAGAAGAATGGTCGAGAAAAGAGGAAATAGAATAGATGAACCTGAGCTTATGAAAACATTTCTGCATGACTGCAGTGGCGTACCTAGCATATGTAACACCCGGGGCCCATCATTTTTTTGGCACCCTCCCATCTATATGAAAAACATGATTTTTAGTAACAAGCCACATGTCACACATGAGTACCTATGAAAAGGCAGCATCCTACATACTGCAATACAACATTGTAAAACTAAACAAGCCAGACTAGTACAGATTAATCCTACACCGTCAATCCTAACAGAAAACCATGTCTTTCGAAAACACAGAACACAGAAAACACGTTTGCTTAGTATGAAATGTCATCACAAACTAACCCCTTCCCCTTTTACAAAACTTAAGTGTAGATTTTAGCCACGGTGGTAACAGCTTTGACGTTCATGGAATTCTGAGCATCAGAGCTGCTACCACCACGGCTGGCGCTAAAAAACGCTCCACAGTTTTATAAAAGGGGGGATAAAATAGAAATACATAGACAAAGGTTAAATCGAACCAGCAAGAAGCTGGACTTTGCAAACAATGCAACACCACAGAAGCAGTGACACATGTCTCCTAAAGCAATAAATAAATAGAAAATTTTTGTTCTACCTTTGTCTTCTCTGGTTTCTGCTTTCCTCATCTTCTTGTTAATCTCTTCCTTCCATCCACTGTCTGTCATCTCTCTGCCCCTATATGGCATCTTCTCTCCTTCTATGCCCCTTCCAGAAACTGTATGCCTTCCCCTTCCATTTCTCCTTTCACCCCCATTGGTCTGGCATCTCTCTCCTCTCCCACACTTCTCTTCTGAGATCCCTTTCTTCCCTCATTTTCCTTTTCAATTTATTTTCTGCATCCATCTAGATTACGTTCTTACTACCCTTTCATTCAATTTCCTTTTTTACTGTCTACCTAAAGCTCGCCACCTCTTTCCCTCAACTCTTCCAGTATCTAACTCTATCCTCTTCCCTCAATCCAGCATGTACCTTTTTTTCTTTCTCCTCCCCACTTCCTTCCAGCGTCTGCTCCCCCTCTCCCTCCACTTCCATTCAGTCTGCCCCCTTCTCTCCCACACTTTCATTCAGTGTCTGTCCCTCCTCTCCCCCACTTCCATTCAGTGTTTGTCCCTCCTCTCCTCCACACTTCCATTCAGCATCTGTCCCCCTATTCCCCACACTTCCATTCAGTGTCTGTCCCCCTCTCTCTACCCCTTCCATCTACTGTTCACCTTCTGTCTCACCCCTTCCATTCTCTGCCCTTTCTGCCCTTTCCATCCAGTGTCCCTGCCCACTCTCTCTTCCATATGGTAACTACCCTCTTTCTATGCTCCTTCCATAAACTGTCTCCTTTGTACATGATTCATTTCAGCTTCACCCCCTCTCCATTTTTCTGTCTCCTTATGCTCTGGAATCTCTCTCTTCTCCTTTCCTTCCTTCCCACTCCACCCCATGGTCTGGCATCTCTATCTCCTTCCCTCCCCCATGCCCTGGCATCTCTTCCTCTCCATGCTCTGGTACCTCTTCTCCCTCTGGTCTGGCATTTGTTTCCTGTCTCTCCCCCATGCCCTGGCATATTTCTCCTCTCCTTCCAACTCCCCCTCCCCCTCATTATCTGGCATCTCCTCTCCTTCCTTTCTCTCCCTCCCTCCTTCCTTCCTTTCCCATGGTCTGGCATCTGTCTCCTTCCCCACCCTCCATGCCCTGGCATCTCCCCCTCCCCCTCCATGGTCTGGTATCTCCTTTCCTACAGCCAATGTAATCCACTCCACAAAAAGGGCTGCAGGACAGAGGCTGAGAATTACAGACCGGTGAGTCTCACATCCATAGTGAGTAAACTCATGGAAACACTAATTAAGCATAAATTAGATACAATCCTAGACGAGAAGAATCTACGGGATCCCCGCCAACATGGATTTACCAGAGGCAGGTCCTGCCAATCCAATCTGATTAGTTTCTTTGACTGGATAACAAGGAAACTGGATGTGGGTGAGTCCCTGGACGTCGTTTACTTGGACTTTAGTAAAGCTTTTGATAGCGTTCCGCACCGCAGACTATTGAACAAGATGAAATCAATGGGACTGGGAGAGACGTTAACTACATGGGTCGGTGATTGGCTAAACAGTAGACTTCAGAGAGTGGTGGTAAATGGTGCCCCTTCAAAAACGTCGGAGGTGATCAGTGGAGTGCCTCAGGGCTCGGTCTTGGGCCCGATCCTCTTCAACATATTTGTGGGAGATCTGACTCAGGGGCTTCAGGGTAAAATCACATTATTCGCCGATGACGCCAAACTATGCAACATAGTAAGTGAGAACACTTTACCAGACAGTATGACGCAGGACCTACTTCTATTGGAACATTGGTCCTCGACTTGGCAGCTAAACTTCAATGCTAGAAAATGTAAGGTCATGCACCTCGGCAGCAGGAATCCATGCAAAACTTACACACTAAATGGTGAAACCTTAGTTAGGACCAAGGCGGAACGTGATTTGGGGGTGATCATTAGCGAAGACATGAAGACTGCCAATCAAGTGGAGAAGGCTTCATCAAAGGCAAGACAAATGATGGGATGCATCCGAAGAAGTTTTATTAGCCGGAAGCCCGAAGTTATAATGCCATTGTACAGATCCATGGTGAGGCCTCTTCTGGAGTATTGTGTACAATTCTGGAGGCCACATTACCAAAAGGATGTGCTGAGAGTTGAGTCGGTTCAAAGAATGGCCACCAAAATGGTCTCGGGACTCAAAGACCTCCCGTATGAAGAAAGGCTGAATAAATTGCAGCTATATTCACTTGAAGAACGTAGAGAGAGAGGAGACATGATAGAGACGTTTAAATATATCACCGGCCGTATTGAGGTGGAGGATGATATCTTCTTTTTTAAAGGCCCCTCTGCCACAAGAGGCCATCCGCTGAAAATCAGGGGTGGGAAATTTCATGGCGACACCAGGAAGTTCTTCTTCACCGAAAGGGTGGTCGATCGTTGGAATGAACTTCCACCTCAGGTGATTCAGGCCAGCAGCGTGAAGGATTTTAAAAGGAAATGGGATACACATGTGGGATCTCTAGGGGGGTAAATTCAAGGGGGTAGGGTTGTTGGAGTGGGCAGACTTGATGGGCTGTGGCCCTTTTCTGCCGTCATCTTCTATGTTTCTATGTTTCTATGTCGAGACAGAGGAGAGGAGGAAAGTGAATAGGAGGAAGGGTGCCCTTCAGAAAGGATATGCAGAGGCATAATAACCTTAGCCACTGGCCTATCCACTGGCTGGGTAGCTTAACACGGAGCCTAAAGTCTCCACAGAGCCAGTAAATATCACCTAGGGTGAAAATCTGATGCTGCAACAATGGGGCATACCTATAATCCAAGACAGAACAATAACCTGGGGGAAAGTTGCCCACAAAACTACCCTGTGTCAAATTAGAAACATGACATGTGTAATTACCCTTATAGATAGTAACGGCTATGTCAAGCTTTTTATGTCCTGGCAGCAAAGGGTATTTAGAACGCCACAGCGCACAAAGGGGATCGGTAAAATTAGAGGAGATATTGGTAAATAACCCAAAAAGCATGGTTGGATACCAGGAGGGAGGTCCAGAGGTACGGTTCCTAGATGGGATCTAGCTTGAGCACTTATGTAACAATTACTCTTATTATGTTGATCAGCAGTGAATTTCATCCATTCTAACCAAAGGTTACGTTCTGAAAACCCTACCTCAACAGCCATAGTATCTTCAAAAGTGGGATTGGCAATAGCCATCATGTCAGTAAGTTTATTGAATGTAGGGGCCAGTGGGTTAGTATTTTTGGGGCCCCCACAAAATGGCGGAGAGGATGAGTGGAGGTAGATAGATCCCGTAAGAAAAACTGACGGTGTCGGATAGCTAGACCCACCCTTAAACCATATGCCCATAACGTACATACCTTCATCAGTAGGTCTAGGGTTGTCAATAGTAAGAGAAAGCTTAATAATTTGTTCAGGAGCCCGTCTCCTATAACAGTTTCCAACCTTACGAAGGGTCATACGAGTAAGCAGAGATTTACCATTTTGATCCACTTTTTTTAGAGCACTTTCTGGTCTATAAGCCCAGTCAGTGCCAGTATTCCACCTTACTGCTCCCCAGAATGCACACTTATCTCCCCAACGTGAGTCAGTAACACATATATATATATCTTTAGTTTTAGGAATCTCTGAGGACCAATGGCATAGCCTTGGGATATCAATTGATGAGCAGTCCATAATGTCACAATACTCAAAGGAGAAGGTGGCAACTTGCACACTACTGGAATTATACCAAAAGGTAGTATACTGTCTATCTTTCTGAATTCCAATTGAAGGACAGCCTTTGCAAGGGAGTAGTCCAGCTTGACGTCTTAGTCGCAAAGAGGTGCCGGGGTTGCTGTTTACAGATGAGTACATTGTTGGGTGTCATTTACAGATGGGTATGGGCAGAAAGTGTCGTGGACCCAGGACACATCATCCCTGTAGACACAGTTAGAAATGATCCATACAGGAAAAAAAAACTAGCAGCAGCGCTGCCAGGAGGAGAAAGATAAAGTTGGTGAATGCTGTGATGAGATCATCATGTTGTTCCTCTGAAGGGGGTGAAATCTGCGCAGAGACGGCTTGCTTCTGGGGTTTTAGGTTAACCCTCTTCAAGCGACTTGTGTGGATCCAAACAGGAGACTCCTCAGTGAGTACAGCGGTCCTGGACACAGCGATCACAGTAGTGGGAGGACCAAAGGGGAAATCTGTCTGCTTCCGATCCTTGAAAAGCTTCTGGATGATGAATTCATCACCAGGCTGGAAGGAATGGGTAGGAGTCTGTGGAGAGAAAGGAGAAGTGCAAGACACGTTTCTTTCAACATGCCCTAATGTTTTCAATGAGCTTCCGAACATATTCTTCCTGTATCAAGGGAAGATCACTATTCTCAACTACGGAGGGTCTGTCTACCCATGGGGCGGGGAAAGGTCATCCCATGAGAATCTCAAAGGGAGAGTAGCCAGTGGTGCAGTGAGGCTGCATCCTGATTTCAGCTAAAACAATAGGGAGGAATTTTTTCCAATTCACAAACGTGCCAGCTGTGGCTTTCCTGATTTTGTCTTTAATAGTCCTATTCATGCGTTCGACAATACCAGAACTCTGTGGGTGATATGGAAGATGAAATTTCCACTCAATACAGAGTGCGGTAGCTAAAGCTTTGCATACTCTAGCAGTGAAAGCAGGACCATTATCTGAATTGATGTGTGTGGGACATCCCCCCACATTAACCCAGAGGAATACTGGGCCCACTACGAAGCGCGCGAGGAGATGAATGAAGAAGGTGAATTCTGGGAACAATGGTCAAAAACAAGCACAACTATCTTAGACAAAATAGCTCCCAAACAAAACAGAACAAACCGCTCAAATAAATATAACAACTGGTTCGACTCCGAACTACAAAAAATGAAACAATCAATACGACGATTAGAAAGGATCTGGAACAAATCAGGTGAAATATCCGACAGGAATAATTGGAGATCAAACATAAAGGAATATAAACAACTGATAAAAGAAAAAAGGAAAAAATTCTACTCATCCAAAATATACACATCCAACACAAGTGCAAAAGGAATTAACACTCATGAATTGTTCAATCTAGTAAAAAATCTATTTGACACCACACGCCACAGTCAATCAACGCACGACATAAAACTTCCATCAGCAGACGATCTAGCACAACACTTTAACTCAAAAATTGTGAACCTAAGGAACAATTGCCCAACAAATAACACAGATGAACAGCAAATAGCCAACATACACGAAAACGAAACACCAGTGGACATATATTGGAACTCCTTTCAGGACCTAGAATGGAATAACTTCATAAAACTCTACAACAAATATACCACATCAAACTGCATCCTAGATCCCTGTCCACCCAACATAATGAAAGCAGCCCCTTTAGACTTTAAGATAACACTATGGACTCATATGTCCAACAATTTCAAAAATGGAAAATTCCTATCAAAAACGGTCACATTATAATCACCCCAATCCCAAAAAATCATAAACTACCCCTAACTTCAGCAACCAACTATAGACCAGTAGCATCTATCCCATTTTTCGTAAAAATAATGGAAGGCTTGGTACAAACCCAACTGATGGACTACCTAGATCGGTTCTCACTGCTACATGAAACCCAGTCAGGCTTCAGACCCCTGTTCAGTACTGAGACGGTGATAGCAGCAATCTTAGATTACCTACGTAACTTATTTAGTAAGGGCCACAAAGCCTTAGTGATGCAATTCGACATGAGCTCAGCCTTCGACTTGGTAGATCACAAAAAATTACTACAATGTCTAGATTCAATCGGCATAGGAGGCAAAGTGCTGGACTGGTTCCGAGGTTTCCTTACGACCCGCACCTATCAAGTTCGCTTCAATTACAACCTCTCTAAAACATGGAGAAACCCATCAGGCGTTCCACAGGGGTCCCCACTATCCCCACTACTCTTCAACGTCTATATAGCTTCACTAGGAACGAAGCTAACCCAGCGAGGCATAAAAGTATTCAGCTATGCAGACGACTTCACAATCATAATCCCGTTTACAACATCCCCCTCTGAAATCACCCCCACAGCAACTGAAGCGCTAAACACGATGGATCAATGGACCACAGATTTCAAACTGAAGCTCAATTCAGAAAAAACTAAATTCTTCATAGCCTCGCCACACGCACAGAATACGATAATACCATTACACATTAACAATCTAAACTACCCCATTCAACCAACGATGAAGATTCTAGGAGTAATACTAGACCAAGGACTAACCATGAAAGACCACATAGACTCCTTAATCAAAAGAGGGTTTTTCACTCTCTGGAAACTTAAGTCCATTAAGGCGTACTTCCACACTTCAGCTTTCAGAATTCTAGTACAATCCCTAATACTAAACCACTTGGACTATTGCAACATCACCCATCTGACAATCCCCCAGAAGCAAATGCAAAGACTACAAATGATACAAAATGCAGCAGTCAGGATGATTTTCGGGCTGAAGAAGTCCGATCACATAACCCCTTCCTACCGACTCCTACACTGGCTGCCGATGGAGGCGCACACGAAGTTCAAGCTAGGATGTCTCTGCTTCAAAGTATTAAATGGTCTAGCCCCCAAAATACATTACAGACCTCTTCTCATCCCAACCAACAGACACGAAAGAAAAACACACCTGAAATTTGTCTCCCCACCAGCTAGAGGGTGCAAATATAAGAGACACCATCAACAATTGCTATCATATCAAGCAGCCATATGGGGTAAAGACCTAGAAAAATTAATTATGCACACAAACAACTATGAAGAATTCAGGAAACACCTAAAAACCTACCTATTCTTGAAATACCTAGGTAACGAACCGGAACATCAACCCCCCTCATAACATCACCACATACCTGAACGTGCAAACTGCTAACCCCAACCCCCAATCGCTAAATATGATCACTCTATGAACTTACGGAATATTTCTACTTCTGTGTAAACAACTTGGCACTTCCTGGCCTTGCACCACACAAACTGACGTTAAACATTATTAAAGTTATCAGATGTACACTGCTATATTCTCTAATTCGTTGTACG
The DNA here is from genome assembly GCF_902459505.1 of Geotrypetes seraphini. Taxonomy (NCBI): domain Eukaryota; kingdom Metazoa; phylum Chordata; class Amphibia; order Gymnophiona; family Dermophiidae; genus Geotrypetes; species Geotrypetes seraphini. Next base: position 119,999,844 of record NC_047093.1, on the reverse strand, counting down.
AAATATACACTGCTATACTCTTTAATTAGCTGTTCGTAAAGTTTCACTTGATTGTATTTACAGTTTCTTTTATTGTAAACCGCCTAGAAGTCGCAAGATTGTTGGCGGTATATAAGAATAAAGTTATTATTATTATTATTATCCCCACCTAGGGATGATTTCACGAAGTAAAATGTTCACCACAGTCTGAGCAGTTTCATTTGTAGTGGGAAAGACTTCAGGCCATCAGGAAAACATGTCAACAATAACAAGGGCATAATCCTGGCGGGTCCCAGTGGCATGAGGAATATGAGTAAAATCAATCTGTAAGTGTGAAAAAGGAGAAGTGGGGTAAGTAAGGTCCTGGTGTGGTGCTTTATGGGGTATGTTGGGATTAGCACGGAGACAAGTTAGACATCGAGCTATATATGTCTGTATCAGGGAGCGAAGGTCAAGAATGAAAAAATCACTGGCAAGGAGCTGGAGTGTCGAGCGAGCACTACGATGACCAATGCCATGATATTGAGCAATGAATAAGGGGGAACTAGCGGCTGGGTAAACAGGGTTTCCCCTCTTTGCACCAAAGTCCGTCCGAAGGGCGGCTTTGGGCACCGGCTATTTGCCAGGCATCAAGTTCAGAGGGGGTAACAAAGGATTGAAGCTGGGAAAAAAGAGAAGAAGGGGGAAAAGCAGGAGGAGAAAGAAGAGGAAGGAGAACAGAGGAAGGAGGGGGGTCCAAAGCAGCTTGTTTAGCAATGCAATCAGCCAGAGCATTACCTCTGGCAACTTCAGTCTGAAGGCCAGTGTGTGCACGACAATGAAGAATAGCAACTGCAGCAGGCAGGAGTAAAGCAGAGAGAAGATCCGAAACAAGGGAAGAATGAGAAATAGGCTTACCATCAGCGGCCACAAAGCCGCGACGCTGCCAGATAACACCATGGTCGTGTACAACATCAAAGGCATATTTAGAGTCGGTATAAATATTAACACGTTTACCAGAGAAAAGGTGACAGGCGCGAGTAAGAGCAATGAGTTCAGCAGCCTGTGCCGAAGGATAGGGGAGGGAAAAAAGCCTCATGGATGATATCAGGAAGTTCAACAACAGCATATCCTGTGTGGAAGGTGTTGTCACTAGGACATGAGCAAGAACCATCAACAAAAATGGAGGAAGCATTGGGGAGAGGGGTAGAGGACAAATCAGGGCGAGGGGAAGTGTCTTGATATATCAGAGAGACACAGGAATGATCAGGAGGAAGCGCATCCTGTTCACCCTTAAGACCCAAAAGACCATTTAAAAGTATAGCGGGGCCGTATGTCGGGGCAGAATATCTGATGGTGAGATTGGGATTAGAAAGGAGGATGACCTCATAACCACTAAGGCGCTGAGCTGACATATGCTGGGTATGAATATTGCAAAGGAGGGCTTGGACATCGTGAGAAGTATGAAGGGTAGTGGGGTGACCAAGGGTTAGAGGAGTAGCCATCTCTACCACCATAGCACATGCAGCTAGGGCCCTTAAACAGGCAGGCATGCCTTGAACTTGAACAGGGGTAACTTTAGAAAAAAAAGGCAACAGGGCGTAACTTACCGCCATGATCCTGAGCCAGGACGCCTGCCATAGTCTTACAATTGTCACGAGCAAAGAGATGAAACATTTGGTCATAATCAGGAAGACCCAAGCCTGGGCTAGAAACCAAAGCACATTTCAAATGTCCAAAAGCGTCCAACATTTCTTTAGTCCATCTGATAAAATCAGTCATTTCAGGACCTAGGGTCTGTCTCAAAATCTGGTCATAGAAGGAACAATCAGGGATCCATTGGCGGCAATAACCAATCATACCAAGAAAAGTAAGCATGTCTTTTTGAGTAGCTGGGCGAGGCAAACCCAGAACAGCAGCAATGCGAGAAGTGCTAATTTTCCTCTGACCGTGAGACAGGACAAAACCCAGGTATTCCACTTCAGATTTACACCAATTGTAGTTTCTTTCGTGACACCTTGTGACCCACACACAGACAACCATTGTAAAAGGTGCAAACTATCAGCCTGACAGGTCTCCTGAGTTATGAAACACAAAAGAAGGTCATCCACATATTGAATGAGGACAGAACCATGGGGGGCCGTCCATGGCTGTAAAGTAGCCCGAAGGACAATGGAGAAAACCACAGGGGAATCAACATAGCCCTGGGGGCATTCTATCACCAGGTATACTGCTGTTGCTTAAAAGTGAATGCAAAAAGGGGCTGGGTGTCCTCGTCAACAGGGACAGAAAAAAATGCATTCTTCAAATCAATGACTGAAAAAATATGAGCTGCAGGTGGAATGGAGGAGAGGAGAGAAGGGACGTCAGGAACAACGGGTGCAATGGGAATCACCAAAGCATTAACAGCCCTAAGGTCTTGAACAAAACAGGGGGTGCCATCAGCTTTGACAACAGGATTGATGGGCGTATTGTAGGAAGGAGATGGTGGTTTTTAATAATACCAGAGGAAAGAAAGGAAGCAATTAGTGAAATCATGACTTTCTCCTTCTCTTGGGAGATCGGGTACTGCTTAATGAAAACAGGAATGAGTGATTTCAGAGAAGCACAATAGGGGGTACAATGAAATAGAGCCTATATCAGTGTCAGTAGAAGCCCAGACCGGAGAGTCTGGGGGAAAGGGCAAAAGTGTGTCAGGGCAAGTAGAAAGGTAAAGGGTGGACGGAGGGCAAATGGGAATAATGGAGGAAAAGACATGCAAACCTCCTGTATCATCTGTAGTGAGCTGAATGAGAGGAAAAAAAAGATCTCGACCAAGAAGGCTGACAGGGCAATGGGGAATAATAAAAAAGGAGTGCTGAAAAAGAGTAAAGCCTGTATCGGGATGAGCTACAGACAGGGGTGTGGTACGATAGGATTTAGTCAAAACCACATTAATTCCCATAGAAAGTTCAGCATTCATGCGTGGGCCCCGATAGTAATCCTCACTGATGGTGCTACAAGTGGCACCCGAATCTACAAGAAAAGGCACTGGACTCCCTTGTACAATAGAGATATCATAGGAGAATCCTTAGCAATTGCAGAGACCAAAGTGAATGCTGGGGTGTAAACCTCCGGGCCCCTTCATTGGGGAGTAGGGGGGCTGTGCCAAGAGATAGGAAAACGAGGAGAAGTGGCAGATGGTCTCACAGTAGAGGGAGGGGTAGGCACCACCGGTGAGGCGGATTGAACTGGGAATGCAGGGGGTCTGGGATGAGGGCATTGATTAAGCTAGTGACCAAGGTCCCCACAATTGAAACATCCAGTACTTCTGGATGGATTATTACCACCTCAACCAGAGACTAGAGCCCTCGCCCTGCGAAACCCGCGACCCCTTCTTCCACGAGAGGTAGACAGGCGCAGTCCCCAGGTGGGTAGCTGGCCCTGATGCAGGATTTCCCGAGGTTTAGAGATCTCAAAACAACCTGCTGCCTCTTTTTCCATTAATTTATTTTGAAATTCAGCACGAGAACTAGTGGGCCATTCTGAAATCATTTGTTTGACCAGAATTTGCAAGGGAGAACAGAGGTTAGAAAGGAAAGTCTGAATAAGTAGGGAATCCATATTTGCATGGGAACTGAGACCCGCCTCTTGGGTCCAGGTTTCATTAAACCTCTTCCAGAAATCCACAACAGTTTCACCTGATTTCTGTTTGCAGGCTACTGCAATAGGAAGGGAAGATCGAGACTTAAAACACCGATCAAGCTCTGCCTGTAATTCATTCCACATAACAGCATTTCCTGCTTCAGTATTAAGTCTATAAGCAGTAGCTGTGACAGTAGCAGGCTCTAAAACACTAATACTAGGGACGTGAAACCAGTCCCAAGGGGAACTGTGTCCAACAATGCCATCTATAATAAGGCGCATATCTTCCTGCGTATAATTTCGACCCTTGCATGCTCGTTTTAAATAGTGAAAAGTCGCACTAGCAGAGACAAGAGGCTTGGGGCAGTGCTTAATAATCTTGTTAATGTCTTCTAACTCAATGGGTTTCTTCAAAAGAATATCCCCCACTGTGAGAAAGGGCATCTGTTCTTGCATCAGCTCCTGTACTTCCGCAACCCTTTGAGTACCGCTCCGAGTGTGAAGGGATGAAAAAGAGATTATCGGCCCCCGAACAGTGGGGTTGGTCGTAGGATACAGTGGGAAATGGAATGTTTTGGGGCAAAGTGTCATCAACCTGTCCCGATGCAGCTGCCGGCTTTCTTTTCGGCGACCGGCACACTTTCAAAGAGCCGCGCATGCATGGCTGCTCAAAGTTCAATCTTCTGCTCTGCTGCAACTTCCTGTTTCCAGTTGGGTCAGAGCAGAAGATTGCTCTGACCCAACTGGAAACAGGAAGTTGCAGTAGAGCACAAGATTGAACTTTGAGCAGCCACGCATGCGCGGCTCTTTGAAAGTGTGCAGAGGAAAATCAGGTCACAAAGGGGTCACAAACCGATCGGTACATGATCTGTTTGCTTAGTGAATCTAGCCCTATAGGTACACACATGGATCAGCACTCCAATTTAAGTGATCTATACAGAATCTGGAAGCTAACGTTTTGCCCAGAAAGCCAAAATACACCATTCTATTGACCATTTTATGACAAGTTTCATGATACCTGTTTGGATCAGCACCTCTGATCGCTTAAATCTAACCTGAGTGAAAGAACTCTCCCAGACGATCGCCTTCTCATCAATGGTGAACTCCTGCCCTGGGGGAGCATGGGGGTTATAAACATCCAACAACTTTATATTCCAATGTTGTATTAGGAAGAAAGTTCAAATTCAAAATATCGTATCCAATGGCGAGTTCTCCATTTTCATCCAGGTTCATCTCTTCCCCTAGACCATTCTTAAAATGGAGGTTCCTCAGATAACGATGAAGCTAAGAAATGTAATTGAAAAAATGGGAATAGATTGAACTACAGTTTTTGGTGGAATTCAGTATGTCATATTTATAAAATAGAAAGATCATTAGCTATTCAGAAAGGGAATTTTAATAAATTTCAAGATGTGTGGAGGCCATTAACAAATTATTGTAATGAAGAGTTATCATTTTCCCTGATTTGTACAAATGAAAAAATTGGGTGGGGGGAGGGGGACTGTATTATATGATATGAGATATTAAAGGGATGGGAGGGAAAGGGATAAATTTTATTTAATATGAAAAATTGTAGAATTCAGGTGATATATTAAGTTAAAATGTGGATATTTTTTGATGCACTTGATGTAAGTTATTAAAATGAATAAAGAATTTAAAAAAAAAGAAATGAGGTTTGCATTTTAAGTAATATCAGGTTAGACAGGTAATTTCAAGCATACAAAAAGATTTGTTTATAACTATAAGAACTACACTTCTCCCTCCCCCATTCGCGGTTTCGACACTTGCGATTTCACAAATTCGCAATTTTTTTGTTTAGCACATTTCTGCCTCTCTCCAGCCTTCCTCCCAGCATCCTGGCCTTACCTGGTAGTCTAGCGGGCTTTTGGAGAAGGAGCGATCTTCCTACGCTCCTGCCCCGTGTAGATTGTCAATAGGGAATGGCTGCCGTGAGTTCCCGTCATAGTCTCGATAGACTCCGGGAACTCACGGCAGTCATTTCCTATTGGCGATCTGCATGGGGCAGGAGCGTAGGAAGATCGCTCCTGCCCCGAAAGCCTGCTAGACCACCACATAAGGCCAAGATTCTGGGGAAGGCGGGAAGGAGGCGGGGGTGGGTCAGAACCAGATGAGAAGATATTTGCGGTTTTTCTCAATTCACTGTCTCAATTCAATTCTCTGCCCCTATCCCCCGTGAATACCGAGGAGAAGTGTAATTTTAAAGCCATTTCTGGAGGTAAATCACTCTCTATCTCCTCTCACTTACAAATGGACACAGCCTTAAAGTATGGACCAACTCCCTAAAGAAGCTTAGGAAAATTATTTTATAACAGCCATATAAACTTCTCCTGATTCCATTCTAGAAGTGCAGTATACAGTAACAAAAATCCAGTAAATAATGTAACTAGCCAGTGAATGGGGAGAAGGAAGGCACAAAGAAAAGAAATATACATTATCTTTTCAATTCATTCTTCCATCTTCAATGACAGATCTATAGGAAGTTGGGACTGTAAGAGCAAAGACCTTTGCACTCATCTTTAAAACAGAAAAATGATTTGAAAGTGGCACCAAATGGCAGATATTTTTTCTTGCATAAACATCAAAGTCTTGATTTTTGAATCTGAAACTTGAGTTGTTTTATGATACAGATTGTATAAATGGGCTGAAAATGGCTTAGAAGCAGGCCGGAGCAACTTGTGAGGCTCGCCATAAAAGGGGGGCCTCACGAGTCAAAGCACGCAGGGAGGAAGCTTAGGAGCCAATGGGAGGGAGAAAGGAGTGGAGCAAGACAAGCGGCAGGCATTTTAAATTAGGTCCTTCCTGGGACAGCCATCTTTTCAGCGGCACACAAGGAGGAAGAGAATACTCCGCTGCCCAGTGGCCCTGCCTTTGTGAGGGGAAGCCTCCGTTCAGGAGTGAAGCTCCAGTTTTGGGACACAGGGCAGCATGAGATAGTGCCATGGGGGCAGCAGGGAAAAGAGTGTGTTGCTCTATGAATGTGGAGGACCAATTGTGCTTTTTTTTTAAAAGGGTTGCAGGGCTGTGTTTTTGTTTTTAAGCCTTGGGTTGAAAAAAATTCATGCTTTGTAGCACTGTAAACACTATCCCCTTGCCTACCTGCTTGCCTCGGGATGGGTGGCCCTGCCTGCCTGTCACTAGGCCGGCCTGTCTAACACTAGGCCTGCCTGCCCTGTGCCCTGTCCCTACCTGCCCTGTCCTGGCCTACCACTAGACTGCCAAAGGGGGTACAGGGTACAGGGCTTAGCAGGGAGAATTTGGTTTAGAATGTTTTTTTCTTGTTTTCCTCCTCTAAATCTAGGGAGCGTCTTATGGAGCGAAAAATATGCTAATCCAAACTGTTTTTCTTCCTTGATTTTGCAAAGGCAACAGCTGCTATGAGGAAGAAATTTTTGGCACTTCGCCCAAATCTGAAGCAAATGGACCCTGTTCATTTGTAGAAATAAAGATAGTTCTAAGTCAAATAGATGCTGGCTCTGTCATCTCGATATAGGGACACTGGATCATCAATTGTTCTATTGTCCTTTGATACTCAGTTTTTGGAGATCTATATGGGGATATATTACTCTAATTCTAGAGACTGTGGTTCCAATGTCATATGAAGCGGTATTATGTGGGAAGCTGATATATTCTATCTCCAGCAGATAGGCATAAAAACAGGTTATTGGGTATAATGATTGGGGTAGCCATACAAATGAGTATGAAAACCTGGAAGAATTGTGACCGCTTAAATTTCACTTTTTGGTAGAATTCGATATGCTTGTGTTATCGTTACGAGAAAATGATGTCTGAACAAAGGGGTAAGTGGTTTAATCTGACGTGGGGTTCATAGACCAATTTTATTGATTCTAATTGGTTGGTTTTTCCCTTTACTTTTGGTTATATATTTTGCATCCAGGGAAGGGGGGTGGGTGTGAGGGAGAAGAATAATGTATAGGGACTGATTTATTTATGAGTTGTTAGTACTATTGTATGGATATCTTGAATATATTGAAATCAGGGGGAGGGGGCTGAAAATTATTCTTATGTATTTCACTGATAGATAAGTGGTGTTTTTTCAGGTAACTTGTTATGCAATTTTTGTATGCACTGTTTTTAGAATGAAAATGAATAGATAGATTACTTGCACTCAGTTAATTAAGATGGATTTTTGAAGCAAATACAATAGCCCCTGCAGGCCTGAATGAGGATGCACAATGGTTGACAGTAGCAGATTAGCGCAGTGCACCACTACGTTTGTGAACTCTATCAGCTGTGAGTACGCGGTCATGTACAAAGTGGGTGGAGCCTCTCATAAGACATGCAGGAGATATGCCGTGGCCATCTTTATTAAACAGTCATGCCTGCAGCAACAAGTTTCAGTTAGCGTTCATCCAGTGAGTGGTGTAACATGAAGAATTTGATTTTTATGGATTGATTTTTTATGATTGATATGCAACAAGTACAGGGTTTTTTTTCATATGTAAAGTTGTATACAAAATAATTTTTTTGAGGGCTGTTAATAGTAAGGTCACTAATGTTATTTTCATTTTGGCTTTGCAGCATTCTACTCTAAAAGCTCACCTACGCCCTGAAGAAAGGGTTGAAATGGATATTCCGTCAGAGAGGTGTTGCTGCTAAGCAAGCTAAGTACATGTTTGATAAATTAGAGTGTATTTAGTATGTTTTTTTTTAAACTTTATTTTTATTCAAATATTTCATCATAATAACAAGTACAAAAACTTGAAAGGATTTGGAAATAATCCAATAAGGTAAATATAATTGAATTAACATCAAATAGATTAATTATTTAGTCCACAATCTTTGGATCCAAGAATAAAGAAAATTAAAATAAAGCAAAACAAATACTTAACCTATTAGACAGAATCAGGGACATAGTTAACCCCCAGACAGCTGGTTCGCTACACTGTGGGTGGTTTAATTGAACCAATAGTGACTGTAATAAACTCACATAATTGTTTTGGATCAAAAATTAAGAAATTCTACCCTTCTAAAAAAATACAACATTTTGCAGGAATTTTTATAAGAAACTGAGCATCCAGAGCCAAAACTCTGGTTCTATAACTAAGAAAATCTTTCTTCTCTTTTGTGTTTCTTTAGACAAATCAGGAAAAACATGTATAGTGGAAACAAAAAACTTATCATTCAAGTGCCTAAAGTATGTCCATAGAATTAAGTCCCTATCAAACTCTAGGGCAAAAGTCAAAATGAGAGTGGTTCTCTTCATTATTATTTCAAGTGAGTCCTCAAATGAATTGAATAAGGTATATTTATAAAAGAAAGAATCATGAGAAAAAAATAAGCACAAAGAAGAAAGGATAAATTAATTGAAATAGTATTTAAACACTTATAAGGGCAAGAAAATACACCGGGACTAATGAGGAATCCATCCAGTTATAGTCCTTTGACCCAACTGGCCTTCTGACGTCCCTGAGGTTGAACACTAGCAAGTCTTAGATTCTTTATTTTTGATATTCTGTCTACAAAAATACATGTCTAGACGGTGTACATTATAAAAAAATTATAAAAACAATTAAAGGAAGCAAATAAAAACAGTAGTTTATGAAATGTTAAAAATACTGGACAAGTTTAAATTAACATACATGAGACGAAAGGATAGTAGGGGAGGGAGAGGTAGTTTAAAATACACCGAAGTAAAGTTAATAAAAAAGGACAGTAAATGGGGAGTGGTAAAAAACAATATAAGAATATAAGAACATAAGCATCGCCTCTGCCGAGACAGACCACAGGTCCATCGTGCCCAGCAGTCCGCTCTCGCGGTGGCCCCCCAGGTCAGTGACCTGTAAGTGATCCTCTACTGAAGACATTTTGTCCTGTATAGTATCCCCTCTATCTATATCCCTCAATCCCCTTTTCCTTCAGGAACCTGTCCAACCTCTTCTTGAAACCCAAAATCGTACTCTGCTCTACCACCTCCTCTGGAAGTGCATTCCAGGCATCCACCACCCTCTGAGTGAAGAAGAACTTCCTAGCATTCGTTCTGAATCTGTCTCCTTCAATTTTCTTGAGTGCTCTCTTGTTCTTGTTTCCCCGGCCAGTCTAAAGAATCTGTCCCTCTCTACCCTCTCTATACCTTTTATGATCTTGTAAGTTTCTATCATGTCCTCTCTAAGTCTTCGTTTTTCCAGGGAAAAGAGCCCCAGTTCCTCCAGCCTCTTGGCATATGGAAGGTTTTCCTTTATCATTTTCGTTGCTCTTCTTTGGACTCTCTCGAGTGTCACCATATCCTTCTTAAGGTACGGCGACCAGTATTGAACACAGTATTCCAGATGCGGGCGCACCATCACCCGATATAGCGGCAAGATAACCTCTTTGGTTCTGGTAGTGATTCCTTTTTCGATAATGCCCAGCATTCTGTTCGCCTTCTTTGAGGCCGCTGCGCATTGTGCCCCCGGCTTCATTGTTTGGTCCACCAGAACCCCCAAGTCCTTTTCTAGGTTGCTTTTCCCCCAATACCATCCCCCTTATGCTATAGTTGTACATCGGGTTTCCTTTCCCTATGTGCAAGACGTTGCATTTCTCTACATTGAAGCACATTTGCCATTTTTTCGCCCATTCACTCAGTTTGTTCAGGTCCCTGTGTAGCTCTTCACATTCCTCAACAGTTCTAACCCTGCTGGAGAATTTTGTGTCATCCGCAAATTTTATAACCTCGCACTTCGTCCCTGCTTCTAGGTCATTAATGAATATATTGAACAGCAGTGGTCCCAGCACTGACCCCTGCAGGACACCACTCGTAACTGCTTCCCATTCCGAGTAGTGTCCCTTTACTCTCACTCTCTGCCTCCTGTCCTCCAGCCAATTACAGATCCATCTGTTCACGTCTCCTTCCACTCCGTGGTTTCACAGTTTTCTTAGCAGGTGCTCATGGGGTACTTTGTTGAAGGCTTTTTGGAAGTCCAGATATATGATGTCTATGGGGTCACCATGGTCCAATTGTTTGTTTATCCCCTCGAAGAAGTACAGTAGGTTTGTTTGGCAAGATCTTCCTTTACAGAAACCATGCTGGCTGGTTCTCATCAGATTATTTCTCTCTATATGCTCATTGATGCTGTCTTTGATTAATGATTCAGCCATCTTCCCCGGAACTGAGGTTAAGCTCACTGGTCTGTAGTTCCCCGAGTCACTTCAGAGGAAGTGTTAGATATTTCAAAAACTATATATGAATCAGGAAGTTAGAAAGTGAAGGCTGATGCTAGAGAATGTAAGCATCTTTAAAGAGGAAAGTTTTAAGTTTAGTTTTAAACTTTTCGAGGGAGTTCTCTAATCGAATGTCGAGTGGATGGGCATTCCACAAAGAGGGGGAGGTAACTGAGAAGATGGATTTGCGAGTGGTGTCATGAAACAATTCCCGTATTGACGGTATAGAAAGTAAATTTTGATTATTTGATTGGACGACCCTTGATGATGAGTATGGGATCAAAAGTTTATCTATAAATGCCAGTTGATTAGAATTTTTTGTTTTGAAGGTGAGGAGAAGTATTTTAAAGGAAAGAGGATGAGAAAAGGGCAGCCAATGTGCTTTACAGAGAAGAGGGGTGACATAATCAACCCTTTTAGTATGATATATTAATTTAACATCAGTATTTTGTAATAATTGTAAACGATGGATTTCTTTCTGGGTTATGCCTTGATAGAGGGCATTATAATAATCAATGGTTGAAATTACTAGGGAGTGAATCAAGATATTAGTAGAAGAATGGTCGAGAAAAGAGGAAATAGAATAGATGAACCTGAGCTTATGAAAACATTTCTGCATGACTGCAGTGGCGTACCTAGCATATGTAACACCCGGGGCCCATCATTTTTTTGGCACCCTCCCATCTATATGAAAAACATGATTTTTAGTAACAAGCCACATGTCACACATGAGTACCTATGAAAAGGCAGCATCCTACATACTGCAATACAACATTGTAAAACTAAACAAGCCAGACTAGTACAGATTAATCCTACACCGTCAATCCTAACAGAAAACCATGTCTTTCGAAAACACAGAACACAGAAAACACGTTTGCTTAGTATGAAATGTCATCACAAACTAACCCCTTCCCCTTTTACAAAACTTAAGTGTAGATTTTAGCCACGGTGGTAACAGCTTTGACGTTCATGGAATTCTGAGCATCAGAGCTGCTACCACCACGGCTGGCGCTAAAAAACGCTCCACAGTTTTATAAAAGGGGGGATAAAATAGAAATACATAGACAAAGGTTAAATCGAACCAGCAAGAAGCTGGACTTTGCAAACAATGCAACACCACAGAAGCAGTGACACATGTCTCCTAAAGCAATAAATAAATAGAAAATTTTTGTTCTACCTTTGTCTTCTCTGGTTTCTGCTTTCCTCATCTTCTTGTTAATCTCTTCCTTCCATCCACTGTCTGTCATCTCTCTGCCCCTATATGGCATCTTCTCTCCTTCTATGCCCCTTCCAGAAACTGTATGCCTTCCCCTTCCATTTCTCCTTTCACCCCCATTGGTCTGGCATCTCTCTCCTCTCCCACACTTCTCTTCTGAGATCCCTTTCTTCCCTCATTTTCCTTTTCAATTTATTTTCTGCATCCATCTAGATTACGTTCTTACTACCCTTTCATCAATTTCCTTTTTTACTGTCTACCTAAAGCTCGCCACCTCTTTCCCTCAACTCTTCCAGTATCTAACTCTATCCTCTTCCCTCAATCCAGCATGTACCTTTTTTTCTTTCTCCTCCCCACTTCCTTCCAGCGTCTGCTCCCCCTCTCCCTCCACTTCCATTCAGTCTGCCCCCTTCTCTCCCACACTTTCATTCAGTGTCTGTCCCTCCTCTCCCCCACTTCCATTCAGTGTTTGTCCCTCCTCTCCTCCACACTTCCATTCAGCATCTGTCCCCCTATTCCCCACACTTCCATTCAGTGTCTGTCCCCCTCTCTCTACCCCTTCCATCTACTGTTCACCTTCTGTCTCACCCCTTCCATTCTCTGCCCTTTCTGCCCTTTCCATCCAGTGTCCCTGCCCACTCTCTCTTCCATATGGTAACTACCCTCTTTCTATGCTCCTTCCATAAACTGTCTCCTTTGTACATGATTCATTTCAGCTTCACCCCCTCTCCATTTTTCTGTCTCCTTATGCTCTGGAATCTCTCTCTTCTCCTTTCCTTCCTTCCCACTCCACCCCATGGTCTGGCATCTCTATCTCCTTCCCTCCCCCATGCCCTGGCATCTCTTCCTCTCCATGCTCTGGTACCTCTTCTCCCTCTGGTCTGGCATTTGTTTCCTGTCTCTCCCCCATGCCCTGGCATATTTCTCCTCTCCTTCCAACTCCCCCTCCCCCTCATTATCTGGCATCTCCTCTCCTTCCTTTCTCTCCCTCCCTCCTTCCTTCCTTTCCCATGGTCTGGCATCTGTCTCCTTCCCCACCCTCCATGCCCTGGCATCTCCCCCTCCCCCTCCATGGTCTGGTATCTCCTTTCCTACAGCCAATGTAATCCCACTCCACAAAAAGGGCTGCAGGACAGAGGCTGAGAATTACAGACCGGTGAGTCTCACATCCATAGTGAGTAAACTCATGGAAACACTAATTAAGCATAAATTAGATACAATCCTAGACGAGAAGAATCTACGGGATCCCCGCCAACATGGATTTACCAGAGGCAGGTCCTGCCAATCCAATCTGATTAGTTTCTTTGACTGGATAACAAGGAAACTGGATGTGGGTGAGTCCCTGGACGTCGTTTACTTGGACTTTAGTAAAGCTTTTGATAGCGTTCCGCACCGCAGACTATTGAACAAGATGAAATCAATGGGACTGGGAGAGACGTTAACTACATGGGTCGGTGATTGGCTAAACAGTAGACTTCAGAGAGTGGTGGTAAATGGTGCCCCTTCAAAAACGTCGGAGGTGATCAGTGGAGTGCCTCAGGGCTCGGTCTTGGGCCCGATCCTCTTCAACATATTTGTGGGAGATCTGACTCAGGGGCTTCAGGGTAAAATCACATTATTCGCCGATGACGCCAAACTATGCAACATAGTAAGTGAGAACACTTTACCAGACAGTATGACGCAGGACCTACTTCTATTGGAACATTGGTCCTCGACTTGGCAGCTAAACTTCAATGCTAGAAAATGTAAGGTCATGCACCTCGGCAGCAGGAATCCATGCAAAACTTACACACTAAATGGTGAAACCTTAGTTAGGACCAAGGCGGAACGTGATTTGGGGGTGATCATTAGCGAAGACATGAAGACTGCCAATCAAGTGGAGAAGGCTTCATCAAAGGCAAGACAAATGATGGGATGCATCCGAAGAAGTTTTATTAGCCGGAAGCCCGAAGTTATAATGCCATTGTACAGATCCATGGTGAGGCCTCTTCTGGAGTATTGTGTACAATTCTGGAGGCCACATTACCAAAAGGATGTGCTGAGAGTTGAGTCGGTTCAAAGAATGGCCACCAAAATGGTCTCGGGACTCAAAGACCTCCCGTATGAAGAAAGGCTGAATAAATTGCAGCTATATTCACTTGAAGAACGTAGAGAGAGAGGAGACATGATAGAGACGTTTAAATATATCACCGGCCGTATTGAGGTGGAGGATGATATCTTCTTTTTTAAAGGCCCCTCTGCCACAAGAGGCCATCCGCTGAAAATCAGGGGTGGGAAATTTCATGGCGACACCAGGAAGTTCTTCTTCACCGAAAGGGTGGTCGATCGTTGGAATGAACTTCCACCTCAGGTGATTCAGGCCAGCAGCGTGAAGGATTTTAAAAGGAAATGGGATACACATGTGGGATCTCTAGGGGGGTAAATTCAAGGGGGTAGGGTTGTTGGAGTGGGCAGACTTGATGGGCTGTGGCCCTTTTCTGCCGTCATCTTCTATGTTTCTATGTTTCTATGTCGAGACAGAGGAGAGGAGGAAAGTGAATAGGAGGAAGGGTGCCCTTCAGAAAGGATATGCAGAGGCATAATAACCTTAGCCACTGGCCTATCCACTGGCTGGGTAGCTTAACACGGAGCCTAAAGTCTCCACAGAGCCAGTAAATATCACCTAGGGTGAAAATCTGATGCTGCAACAATGGGGCATACCTATAATCCAAGACAGAACAATAACCTGGGGGAAAGTTGCCCACAAAACTACCCTGTGTCAAATTAGAAACATGACATGTGTAATTACCCTTATAGATAGTAACGGCTATGTCAAGCTTTTTATGTCCTGGCAGCAAAGGGTATTTAGAACGCCACAGCGCACAAAGGGGATCGGTAAAATTAGAGGAGATATTGGTAAATAACCCAAAAAGCATGGTTGGATACCAGGAGGGAGGTCCAGAGGTACGGTTCCTAGATGGGATCTAGCTTGAGCACTTATGTAACAATTACTCTTATTATGTTGATCAGCAGTGAATTTCATCCATTCTAACCAAAGGTTACGTTCTGAAAACCCTACCTCAACAGCCATAGTATCTTCAAAAGTGGGATTGGCAATAGCCATCATGTCAGTAAGTTTATTGAATGTAGGGGCCAGTGGGTTAGTATTTTTGGGGCCCCCACAAAATGGCGGAGAGGATGAGTGGAGGTAGATAGATCCCGTAAGAAAAACTGACGGGTCGGATAGCTAGACCCACCCTTAAACCATATGCCCATAACGTACATACCTTCATCAGTAGGTCTAGGGTTGTCAATAGTAAGAGAAAGCTTAATAATTTGTTCAGGAGCCCGTCTCCTATAACAGTTTCCAACCTTACGAAGGGTCATACGAGTAAGCAGAGATTTACCATTTTGATCCACTTTTTTTAGAGCACTTTCTGGTCTATAAGCCCAGTCAGTGCCAGTATTCCACCTTACTGCTCCCCAGAATGCACACTTATCTCCCCAACGTGAGTCAGTAACACATATATATATATCTTTAGTTTTAGGAATCTCTGAGGACCAATGGCATAGCCTTGGGATATCAATTGATGAGCAGTCCATAATGTCACAATACTCAAAGGAGAAGGTGGCAACTTGCACACTACTGGAATTATACCAAAAGGTAGTATACTGTCTATCTTTCTGAATTCCAATTGAAGGACAGCCTTTGCAAGGGAGTAGTCCAGCTTGACGTCTTAGTCGCAAAGAGGTGCCGGGGTTGCTGTTTACAGATGAGTACATTGTTGGGTGTCATTTACAGATGGGTATGGGCAGAAAGTGTCGTGGACCCAGGACACATCATCCCTGTAGACACAGTTAGAAATGATCCATACAGGAAAAAAAACTAGCAGCAGCGCTGCCAGGAGGAGAAAGATAAAGTTGGTGGAATGCTGTGATGAGATCATCATGTTGTTCCTCTGAAGGGGGTGAAATCTGCGCAGAGACGGCTTGCTTCTGGGGTTTTAGGTTAACCCTCTTCAAGCGACTTGTGTGGATCCAAACAGGAGACTCCTCAGTGAGTACAGCGGTCCTGGACACAGCGATCACAGTAGTGGGAGGACCAAAGGGGAAATCTGTCTGCTTCCGATCCTTGAAAAGCTTCTGGATGATGAATTCATCACCAGGCTGGAAGGAATGGGTAGGAGTCTGTGGAGAGAAAGGAGAAGTGCAAGACACGTTTCTTTCAACATGCCCTAATGTTTCAATGAGCTTCCGAACATATTCTTCCTGTATCAAGGGAAGATCACTATTCTCAACTACGGAGGGTCTGTCTACCCATGGGGCGGGGAAAGGTCATCCCATGAGAATCTCAAAGGGAGAGTAGCCAGTGGTGCAGTGAGGCTGCATCCTGATTTCAGCTAAAACAATAGGGAGGAATTTTTTCCAATTCACAAACGTGCCAGCTGTGGCTTTCCTGATTTTGTCTTTAATAGTCCTATTCATGCGTTCGACAATACCAGAACTCTGTGGGTGATATGGAAGATGAAATTTCCACTCAATACAGAGTGCGGTAGCTAAAGCTTTGCATACTCTAGCAGTGAAAGCAGGACCATTATCTGAATTGATGTGTGTGGGACATCCCCCCACATTAACCCAGAGGAATACTGGGCCCACTACGAAGCGCGCGAGGAGATGAATGAAGAAGGTGAATTCTGGGAACAATGGTCAAAAACAAGCACAACTATCTTAGACAAAATAGCTCCCAAACAAAACAGAACAAACCGCTCAAATAAATATAACAACTGGTTCGACTCCGAACTACAAAAAATGAAACAATCAATACGACGATTAGAAAGGATCTGGAACAAATCAGGTGAAATATCCGACAGGAATAATTGGAGATCAAACATAAAGGAATATAAACAACTGATAAAAGAAAAAAGGAAAAAATTCTACTCATCCAAAATATACACATCCAACACAAGTGCAAAAGGAATTAACACTCATGAATTGTTCAATCTAGTAAAAAATCTATTTGACACCACACGCCACAGTCAATCAACGCACGACATAAAACTTCCATCAGCAGACGATCTAGCACAACACTTTAACTCAAAAATTGTGAACCTAAGGAACAATTGCCCAACAAATAACACAGATGAACAGCAAATAGCCAACATACACGAAAACGAAACACCAGTGGACATATATTGGAACTCCTTTCAGGACCTAGAATGGAATAACTTCATAAAACTCTACAACAAATATACCACATCAAACTGCATCCTAGATCCCTGTCCACCCAACATAATGAAAGCAGCCCCTTTAGACTTTAAGATAACACTATGGACTCATATGTCCAACAATTTCAAAAATGGAAAATTCCTATCAAAAAACGGTCACATTATAATCACCCCAATCCCAAAAAATCATAAACTACCCCTAACTTCAGCAACCAACTATAGACCAGTAGCATCTATCCCATTTTTCGTAAAAATAATGGAAGGCTTGGTACAAACCCAACTGATGGACTACCTAGATCGGTTCTCACTGCTACATGAAACCCAGTCAGGCTTCAGACCCCTGTTCAGTACTGAGACGGTGATAGCAGCAATCTTAGATTACCTACGTAACTTATTTAGTAAGGGCCACAAAGCCTTAGTGATGCAATTCGACATGAGCTCAGCCTTCGACTTGGTAGATCACAAAAAATTACTACAATGTCTAGATTCAATCGGCATAGGAGGCAAAGTGCTGGACTGGTTCCGAGGTTTCCTTACGACCCGCACCTATCAAGTTCGCTTCAATTACAACCTCTCTAAAACATGGAGAAACCCATCAGGCGTTCCACAGGGGTCCCCACTATCCCCACTACTCTTCAACGTCTATATAGCTTCACTAGGAACGAAGCTAACCCAGCGAGGCATAAAAGTATTCAGCTATGCAGACGACTTCACAATCATAATCCCGTTTACAACATCCCCCTCTGAAATCACCCCCACAGCAACTGAAGCGCTAAACACGATGGATCAATGGACCACAGATTTCAAACTGAAGCTCAATTCAGAAAAAACTAAATTCTTCATAGCCTCGCCACACGCACAGAATACGATAATACCATTACACATTAACAATCTAAACTACCCCATTCAACCAACGATGAAGATTCTAGGAGTAATACTAGACCAAGGACTAACCATGAAAGACCACATAGACTCCTTAATCAAAAGAGGGTTTTTCACTCTCTGGAAACTTAAGTCCATTAAGGCGTACTTCCACACTTCAGCTTTCAGAATTCTAGTACAATCCCTAATACTAAACCACTTGGACTATTGCAACATCACCCATCTGACAATCCCCCAGAAGCAAATGCAAAGACTACAAATGATACAAAATGCAGCAGTCAGGATGATTTTCGGGCTGAAGAAGTCCGATCACATAACCCCTTCCTACCGACTCCTACACTGGCTGCCGATGGAGGCGCACACGAAGTTCAAGCTAGGATGTCTCTGCTTCAAAGTATTAAATGGTCTAGCCCCAAAATACATTACAGACCTCTTCTCATTCCCAACCAACAGACACGAAAGAAAAACACACCTGAAATTTGTCTCCCCACCAGCTAGAGGGTGCAAATATAAGAGACACCATCAACAATTGCTATCATATCAAGCAGCCATATGGGGTAAAGACCTAGAAAAATTAATTATGCACACAAACAACTATGAAGAATTCAGGAAACACCTAAAAACCTACCTATTCTTGAAATACCTAGGTAACGAACCGGAACATCAACCCCCCTCATAACATCACCACATACCTGAACGTGCAAACTGCTAACCCCAACCCCCAATCGCTAAATATGATCACTCTATGAACTTACGGAATATTTCTACTTCTGTGTAAACAACTTGGCACTTCCTGGCCTTGCACCACACAAACTGACGTTAACATTATTAAAGTTATCAGATGTACACTGCTATATTCTCTAATTCGTTGTACGAAATATACACTGCTATACTCTTTAATTAGCTGTTCGTAAAGTTTCACTTGATTGTATTTACAGTTTCTTTTATTGTAAACCGCCTAGAAGTCGCAAGATTGTTGGCGGTATATAAGAATAAAGTTATTATTATTATTATTATCCCCACCTAGGGATGATTTCACGAAGTAAAATGTTCACCACAGTCTGAGCAGTTTCATTTGTAGTGGGAAAGACTTCAGGCCATCAGGAAAACATGTCAACAATAACAAGGGCATAATCCTGGCGGGTCCCAGTGGCATGAGGAATATGAGTAAAATCAATCTGTAAGTGTGAAAAAGGAGAAGTGGGGTAAGTAAGGTCCTGGTGTGGTGCTTTATGGGGTATGTTGGGATTAGCACGGAGACAAGTTAGACATCGAGCTATATATGTCTGTATCAGGGAGCGAAGGTCAAGAATGAAAAAATCACTGGCAAGGAGCTGGAGTGTCGAGCGAGCACTACGATGACCAATGCCATGATATTGAGCAATGAATAAGGGGGAACTAGCGGCTGGTAAACAGGGTTTCCCCTCTTTGCACCAAAGTCCGTCCGAAGGGCGGCTTTGGGCACCGGCTATTTGCCAGGCATCAAGTTCAGAGGGGGTAACAAAGGATTGAAGCTGGGAAAAAAGAGAAGAAGGGGGAAAAGCAGGAGGAGAAAGAAGAGGAAGGAGAACAGAGGAAGGAGGGGGGTCCAAAGCAGCTTGTTTAGCAATGCAATCAGCCAGAGCATTACCTCTGGCAACTTCAGTCTGAAGGCCAGTGTGTGCACGACAATGAAGAATAGCAACTGCAGCAGGCAGGAGTAAAGCAGAGAGAAGATCCGAAACAAGGGAAGAATGAGAAATAGGCTTACCATCAGCGGCCACAAAGCCGCGACGCTGCCAGATAACACCATGGTCGTGTACAACATCAAAGGCATATTTAGAGTCGGTATAAATATTAACACGTTTACCAGAGAAAAGGTGACAGGCGCGAGTAAGAGCAATGAGTTCAGCAGCCTGTGCCGAAGGATAGGGGAGGGAAAAAGCCTCATGGATGATATCAGGAAGTTCAACAACAGCATATCCTGTGTGGAAGGTGTTGTCACTAGGACATGAGCAAGAACCATCAACAAAAATGGAGGAAGCATTGGGGAGAGGGGTAGAGGACAAATCAGGGCGAGGGGAAGTGTCTTGATATATCAGAGAGACACAGGAATGATCAGGAGGAAGCGCATCCTGTTCACCCTTAAGACCCAAAAGACCATTTAAAAGTATAGCGGGGCCGTATGTCGGGGCAGAATATCTGATGGTGAGATTGGGATTAGAAAGGAGGATGACCTCATAACCACTAAGGCGCTGAGCTGACATATGCTGGGTATGAATATTGCAAAGGAGGGCTTGGACATCGTGAGAAGTATGAAGGGTAGTGGGGTGACCAAGGGTTAGAGGAGTAGCCATCTCTACCACCATAGCACATGCAGCTAGGGCCCTTAAACAGGCAGGCATGCCTTGAACTTGAACAGGGGTAACTTTAGAAAAAAAGGCAACAGGGCGTAACTTACCGCCATGATCCTGAGCCAGGACGCCTGCCATAGTCTTACAATTGTCACGAGCAAAGAGATGAAACATTTGGTCATAATCAGGAAGACCCAAGCCTGGGCTAGAAACCAAAGCACATTTCAAATGTCCAAAAGCGTCCAACATTTCTTTAGTCCATCTGATAAAATCAGTCATTTCAGGACCTAGGGTCTGTCTCAAAATCTGGTCATAGAAGGAACAATCAGGGATCCATTGGCGGCAATAACCAATCATACCAAGAAAAGTAAGCATGTCTTTTTGAGTAGCTGGGCGAGGCAAACCCAGAACAGCAGCAATGCGAGAAGTGCTAATTTTCCTCTGACCGTGAGACAGGACAAAACCCAGGTATTCCACTTCAGATTTACACCATTGTAGTTTCTTTCGTGACACCTTGTGACCCACACACAGACAACCATTGTAAAAGGTGCAAACTATCAGCCTGACAGGTCTCCTGAGTTATGAAACACAAAAGAAGGTCATCCACATATTGAATGAGGACAGAACCATGGGGGGCCGTCCATGGCTGTAAAGTAGCCCGAAGGACAATGGAGAAAACCACAGGGGAATCAACATAGCCCTGGGGCATTCTACACCAGGTATACTGCTGTTGCTTAAAAGTGAATGCAAAAAGGGGCTGGGTGTCCTCGTCAACAGGGACAGAAAAAAATGCATTCTTCAAATCAATGACTGAAAAAATATGAGCTGCAGGTGGAATGGAGGAGAGGAGAGAAGGGACGTCAGGAACAACGGGTGCAATGGGAATCACCAAAGCATTAACAGCCCTAAGGTCTTGAACAAAACAGGGGGGTGCCATCAGCTTTGACAACAGGATTGATGGGCGTATTGTAGGAAGAGATGGTGGTTTTAATAATACCAGAGGAAAGAAAGGAAGCAATTAGTGAAATCATGACTTTCTCCTTCTCTTGGGAGATCGGGTACTGCTTAATGAAAACAGGAATGAGTGATTTCAGAGAAGCACAATAGGGGGTACATGAAATAGAGCCTATATCAGTGTCAGTAGAAGCCCAGACCGGAGAGTCTGGGGGAAAGGGCAAAAGTGTGTCAGGGCAAGTAGAAAGGTAAAGGGTGGACGGAGGGCAAATGGGAATAATGGAGGAAAAGACATGCAAACCTCCTGTATCATCTGTAGTGAGCTGAATGAGAGGAAAAAAAAGATCTCGACCAAGAAGGCTGACAGGGCAATGGGGAATAATAAAAAAGGAGTGCTGAAAAAGAGTAAAGCCTGTATCGGGATGAGCTACAGACAGGGGTGTGGTACGATAGGATTTAGTCAAAACCACATTAATTCCCATAGAAAGTTCAGCATTCATGCGTGGGCCCCGATAGTAATCCTCACTGATGGTGCTACAAGTGGCACCCGAATCTACAAGAAAAGGCACTGGACTCCCTTGTACAATAAGAGATATCATAGGAGAATCCTTAGCAATTGCAGAGACCAAAGTGAATGCTGGGGTGTAAACCTCCGGGCCCCTTCATTGGGGAGTAGGGGGGCTGTGCCAAGAGATAGGAAAACGAGGAGAAGTGGCAGATGGTCTCACAGTAGAGGGAGGGGTAGGCACCACCGGTGAGGCGGATTGAACTGGGAATGCAGGGGGTCTGGGATGAGGGCATTGATTAAGCTAGTGACCAAGGTCCCCACAATTGAAACATCCAGTACTTCTGGATGGATTATTACCACCTCAACCAGAGACTAGAGCCCTCGCCCTGCGAAACCCGCGACCCCTTCTTCCACGAGAGGTAGACAGGCGCAGTCCCCAGGTGGGTAGCTGGCCCTGATGCAGGATTTCCCGAGGTTTAGAGATCTCAAAACAACCTGCTGCCTCTTTTTCCATTAATTTATTTTGAAATTCAGCACGAGAACTAGTGGGCCATTCTGAAATCATTTGTTTGACCAGAATTTGCAAGGGAGAACAGAGGTTAGAAAGGAAAGTCTGAATAAGTAGGGAATCCATATTTGCATGGGAACTGAGACCCGCCTCTTGGGTCCAGGTTTCATTAAACCTCTTCCAGAAATCCACAACAGTTTCACCTGATTTCTGTTTGCAGGCTACTGCAATAGGAAGGGAAGATCGAGACTTAAAACACCGATCAAGCTCTGCCTGTAATTCATTCCACATAACAGCATTTCCTGCTTCAGTATTAAGTCTATAAGCAGTAGCTGTGACAGTAGCAGGCTCTAAAACACTAATACTAGGGACGTGAAACCAGTCCCAAGGGGAACTGTGTCCAACAATGCCATCTATAATAAGGCGCATATCTTCCTGCGTATAATTTCGACCCTTGCATGCTCGTTTTAAATAGTGAAAAGTCGCACTAGCAGAGACAAGAGGCTTGGGGCAGTGCTTAATAATCTTGTTAATGTCTTCTAACTCAATGGGTTTCTTCAAAAGAATATCCCCCACTGTGAGAAAGGGCATCTGTTCTTGCATCAGCTCCTGTACTTCCGCAACCCTTTGAGTACCGCTCCGAGTGTGAAGGGATGAAAAAGAGATTATCGGCCCCCGAACAGTGGGGTTGGTCGTAGATACAGTGGGAAATGGAATGTTTTGGGGCAAAGTGTCATCAACCTGTCCCGATGCAGCTGCCGGCTTTCTTTTTCGGCGACCGGCACACTTTCAAAGAGCCGCGCATGCATGGCTGCTCAAAGTTCAATCTTCTGCTCTGCTGCAACTTCCTGTTTCCAGTTGGGTCAGAGCAGAAGATTGCTCTGACCCAACTGGAAACAGGAAGTTGCAGTAGAGCACAAGATTGAACTTTGAGCAGCCACGCATGCGCGGCTCTTTGAAAGTGTGCAGAGGAAAATCAGGTCACAAAGGGGTCACAAACCGATCGGTACATGATCTGTTTGCTTAGTGAATCTAGCCCTATAGGTACACACATGGGATCAGCACTCCAATTTAAGTGATCTATACAGAATCTGGAAGCTAACGTTTTGCCCAGAAAGCCAAAATACACCATTCTATTGACCATTTTATGACAAGTTTCATGATACCTGTTTGGATCAGCACCTCTGATCGCTTAAATCTAACCTGAGTGAAAGAACTCTCCCAGACGATCGCCTTCTCATCAATGGTGAAATCCTGCCCTGGGGGAGCATGGGGGTTATAACATCCAACAACTTTATATTCCAATGTTGTATTAGGAAGAAAGTTCAAATTCAAAATATCGTATCCAATGGCGAGTTCTCCATTTTCATCCAGGTTCATCTCTTCCCCTAGACCATTCTTAAAATGGAGGTTCCTCAGATAACGATGAAGCTAAGAAATGTAATTGAAAAAATGGGAATAGATTGAACTACAGTTTTTGGTGGAATTCAGTATGTCATATTTATAAAATAGAAAGATCATTAGCTATTCAGAAAGGGAATTTTAATAAATTTCAAGATGTGTGGAGGCCATTAACAAATTATTGTAATGAAGAGTTATCATTTTCCCTGATTTGTACAAATGAAAAAATTGGGTGGGGGGAGGGGGACTGTATTATATGATATGAGATATTAAAGGGATGGGAGGGAAAGGGATAAATTTTATTTAATATGAAAAATTGTAGAATTCAGGTGATATATTAAGTTAAAATGTGGATATTTTTTGATGCACTTGATGTAAGTTATTAAAATGAATAAAGAATTTAAAAAAAAAGAAATGAGGTTTGCATTTTAAGTAATATCAGGTTAGACAGGTAATTTCAAGCATACAAAAAGATTTGTTTATAACTATAAGAACTACACTTCTCCCTCCCCATTCGCGGTTTCGACACTTGCGATTTCACAAATTCGCAATTTTTTTGTTTAGCACATTTCTGCCTCTCTCCAGCCTTCCTCCCAGCATCCTGGCCTTACCTGGTAGTCTAGCGGGCTTTTGGAGAAGGAGCGATCTTCCTACGCTCCTGCCCCGTGTAGATTGTCAATAGGGAATGGCTGCCGTGAGTTCCCGTCATAGTCTCGATAGACTCCGGGAACTCACGGCAGTCATTTCCTATTGGCGATCTGCATGGGGCAGGAGCGTAGGAAGATCGCTCCTGCCCCGAAAGCCTGCTAGACCACCACATAAGGCCAAGATTCTGGGGAAGGCGGGAAGGAGGCGGGGGTGGGTCAGAACCAGATGAGAAGATATTTGCGGTTTTTCTCAATTCACTGTCTCAATTCAATTCTCTGCCCCTATCCCCCGTGAATACCGAGGGAGAAGTGTAATTTTAAAGCCATTTCTGGAGGTAAATCACTCTCTATCTCCTCTCACTTACAAATGGACACAGCCTTAAAGTATGGACCAACTCCCTAAAGAAGCTTAGGAAAATTATTTTATAACAGCCATATAAACTTCTCTGATTCCATTCTAGAAGTGCAGTATACAGTAACAAAAATCCAGTAAATAATGTAACTAGCCAGTGAATGGGGAGAAGGAAGGCACAAAGAAAAGAAATATACATTATCTTTTCAATTCATTCTTCCATCTTCAATGACAGATCTATAGGAAGTTGGGACTGTAAGAGCAAAGACCTTTGCACTCATCTTTAAAACAGAAAAATGATTTGAAAGTGGCACCAAATGGCAGATATTTTTTCTTGCATAAACATCAAAGTCTTGATTTTTGAATCTGAAACTTGAGTTGTTTTATGATACAGATTGTATAAATGGGCTGAAAATGGCTTAGAAGCAGGCCGGAGCAACTTGTGAGGCTCGCCATAAAAGGGGGGCCTCACGAGTCAAAGCACGCAGGGAGGAAGCTTAGGAGCCAATGGGAGGGAGAAAGGAGTGGAGCAAGACAAGCGGCAGGCATTTTAAATTAGGTCCTTCCTGGGACAGCCATCTTTTCAGCGGCACACAAGGAGGAAGAGAATACTCCGCTGCCCAGTGGCCCTGCCTTTGTGAGGGGAAGCCTCCGTTCAGGAGTGAAGCTCAGTTTTGGGACACAGGGCAGCATGAGATAGTGCCATGGGGGCAGCAGGGAAAAGAGTGTGTTGCTCTATGAATGTGGAGGACCAATTGTGCTTTTTTTTTAAAAGGGTTGCAGGGCTGTGTTTTTGTTTTTAAGCCTTGGGTTGAAAAAAATTCATGCTTTGTAGCACTGTAAACACTATCCCCTTGCCTACCTGCTTGCCTCGGGATGGGTGGCCCTGCCTGCCTGTCACTAGGCCGGCCTGTCTAACACTAGGCCTGCCTGCCCTGTGCCCTGTCCCTACCTGCCCTGTCCTGGCCTACCACTAGACTGCCAAAGGGGGCACAGGGTACAGGGCTTAGCAGGGAGAATTTGGTTTAGAATGTTTTTTTCTTGTTTTCCTCCTCTAAATCTAGGGAGCGTCTTATGGAGCGAAAAATATGCTAATCCAAACTGTTTTTCTTCCTTGATTTTGCAAAGGCAACAGCTGCTATGAGGAAGAAATTTTTGGCACTTCGCCCAAATCTGAAGCAAATGGACCCCTGTTCATTTGTAGAAATAAAGATAGTTCTAAGTCAAATAGATGCTGGCTCTGTCATCTCGATATAGGGACACTGGATCATCAATTGTTCTATTGTCCTTTGATACTCAGTTTTTGGAGATCTATATGGGGATATATTACTCTAATTCTAGAGACTGTGGTTCCAATGTCATATGAAGCGGTATTATGTGGGAAGCTGATATATTCTATCTCCAGCAGATAGGCATAAAAACAGGTTATTGGGTATAATGATTGGGGTAGCCATACAAATGAGTATGAAAACCTGGAAGAATTGTGACCGCTTAAATTTCACTTTTTGGTAGAATTCGATATGCTTGTGTTATCGTTACGAGAAAATGATGTCTGAACAAAGGGGTAAGTGGTTTAATCTGACGTGGGGTTCATAGACCAATTTTATTGATTCTAATTGGTTGGTTTTTCCCTTTACTTTTGGTTATATATTTTGCATCCAGGGAAGGGGGGTGGGTGTGAGGGAGAAGAATAATGTATAGGGACTGATTTATTTATGAGTTGTTAGTACTATTGTATGGATATCTTGAATATATTGAAATCAGGGGGAGGGGGCTGAAAATTATTCTTATGTATTTCACTGATAGATAAGTGGTGTTTTTTCAGGTAACTTGTTATGCAATTTTTGTATGCACTGTTTTTAGAATGAAAATGAATAGATAGATTACTTGCACTCAGTTAATTAAGATGGATTTTTGAAGCAAATACAATAGCCCCTGCAGGCCTGAATGAGGATGCACAATGGTTGACAGTAGCAGATTAGCGCAGTGCACCACTACGTTTGTGAACTCTATCAGCTGTGAGTACGCGGTCATGTACAAAGTGGGTGGAGCCTCTCATAAGACATGCAGGAGATATGCCGTGGCCATCTTTATTAAACAGTCATGCCTGCAGCAACAAGTTTCAGTTAGCGTTCATCCAGTGAGTGGTGTAACATGAAGAATTTGATTTTTATGGATTGATTTTTATGATTGATATGCAACAAGTACAGGGTTTTTTTTCATATGTAAAGTTGTATACAAAATAATTTTTTTGAGGGCTGTTAATAGTAAGGTCACTAATGTGATTTTCATTTTGGCTTTGCAGCATTCTACTCTAAAAGCTCACCTACGCCCTGAAGAAAGGGTTGAAATGGATATTCCGTCAGAGAGGTGTTGCTGCTAAGCAAGCTAAGTACATGTTTGATAAATTAGAGTGTATTTAGTATGTTTTTTTTAAACTTTATTTTTATTCAAATATTTCATCATAATAACAAGTACAAAAACTTGAAAGGATTTGGAAATAATCCAATAAGGTAAATATAATTGAATTAACATCAAATAGATTAATTATTTAGTCCACAATCTTTGGATCCAAGAATAAAGAAAATTAAAATAAAGCAAAACAAATACTTAACCTATTAGACAGAATCAGGGACATAGTTAACCCCCAGACAGCTGGTTCGCTACACTGTGGGTGGTTTAATTGAACCAATAGTGACTGTAATAAACTCACATAATTGTTTTGGATCAAAAATTAAGAAATTCTACCCTTCTAAAAAAATACAACATTTTGCAGGAATTTTTATAAGAAACTGAGCATCCAGAGCCAAAACTCTGGTTCTATAACTAAGAAAATCTTTTCTTCTCTTTTGTGTTTCTTTAGACAAATCAGGAAAAACATGTATAGTGGAAACAAAAAACTTATCATTCAAGTGCCTAAAGTATGTCCATAGAATTAAGTCCCTATCAAACTCTAGGGCAAAAGTCAAAATGAGAGTGGTTCTCTTCATTATTATTTCAAGTGAGTCCTCAAATGAATTGAATAAGGTATATTTATAAAAGAAAGAATCATGAGAAAAAAATAAGCACAAAGAAGAAAGGATAAATTAATTGAAATAGTATTTAAACACTTATAAGGGCAAGAAAATACACCGGGACTAATGAGGAATCCATCCAGTTATAGTCCTTTGACCCAACTGGCCTTCTGACGTCCCTGAGGTTGAACACTAGCAAGTCTTAGATTCTTTATTTTTGATATTCTGTCTACAAAAATACATGTCTAGACGGTGTACATTATAAAAAAATTATAAAAACAATTAAAGGAAGCAAATAAAAACAGTAGTTTATGAAATGTTAAAAATACTGGACAAGTTTAAATTAACATACATGAGACGAAAGGATAGTAGGGGAGGGAGAGGTAGTTTAAAATACACCGAAGTAAAGTTAATAAAAAAGGACAGTAAATGGGGAGTGGTAAAAACAATATAAGAATATAAGAACATAAGCATCGCCTCTGCCGAGACAGACCACAGGTCCATCGTGCCCAGCAGTCCGCTCTCGCGGTGGCCCCCCAGGTCAGTGACCTGTAAGTGATCCTCTACTGAAGACATTTTGTCCTGTATAGTATCCCCTCTATCTATATCCCTCAATCCCCTTTTCCTTCAGGAACCTGTCCAACCTCTTCTTGAAACCCAAAATCGTACTCTGCTCTACCACCTCCTCTGGAAGTGCATTCCAGGCATCCACCACCCTCTGAGTGAAGAAGAACTTCCTAGCATTCGTTCTGAATCTGTCTCCCTTCAATTTTCTTGAGTGCTCTCTTGTTCTTGTTTCCCCGGCCAGTCTAAAGAATCTGTCCCTCTCTACCCTCTCTATACCTTTTATGATCTTGTAAGTTTCTATCATGTCCTCTCTAAGTCTTCGTTTTTCCAGGGAAAAGAGCCCCAGTTCCTCCAGCCTCTTGGCATATGGAAGGTTTTCCTTTATCATTTTCGTTGCTCTTCTTTGGACTCTCTCGAGTGTCACCATATCCTTCTTAAGGTACGGCGACCAGTATTGAACACAGTATTCCAGATGCGGGCGCACCATCACCCGATATAGCGGCAAGATAACCTCTTTGGTTCTGGTAGTGATTCCTTTTTCGATAATGCCCAGCATTCTGTTCGCCTTCTTTGAGGCCGCTGCGCATTGTGCCCCCGGCTTCATTGTTTGGTCCACCAGAACCCCCAAGTCCTTTTCTAGGTTGCTTTTCCCCCAATACCATCCCCCTTATGCTATAGTTGTACATCGGGTTTCCTTTCCCTATGTGCAAGACGTTGCATTTCTCTACATTGAAGCACATTTGCCATTTTTTCGCCCATTCACTCAGTTTGTTCAGGTCCCTGTGTAGCTCTTCACATTCCTCAACAGTTCTAACCCTGCTGGAGAATTTTGTGTCATCCGCAAATTTTATAACCTCGCACTTCGTCCCTGCTTCTAGGTCATTAATGAATATATTGAACAGCAGTGGTCCCAGCACTGACCCCTGCAGGACACCACTCGTAACTGCTTCCCATTCCGAGTAGTGTCCCTTTACTCTCACTCTCTGCCTCCTGTCCTCCAGCCAATTACAGATCCATCTGTTCACGTCTCCTTCCACTCCGTGGTTTCACAGTTTTCTTAGCAGGTGCTCATGGGGTACTTTGTTGAAGGCTTTTTGGAAGTCCAGATATATGATGTCTATGGGGTCACCATGGTCCAATTGTTTGTTTATCCCCTCGAAGAAGTACAGTAGGTTTGTTTGGCAAGATCTTCCTTTACAGAAACCATGCTGGCTGGTTCTCATCAGATTATTTCTCTCTATATGCTCATTGATGCTGTCTTTGATTAATGATTCAGCCATCTTCCCCGGAACTGAGGTTAAGCTCACTGGTCTGTAGTTCCCCGAGTCACTTCAGAGGAAGTGTTAGATATTTCAAAACTATATATGAATCAGGAAGTTAGAAAGTGAAGGCTGATGCTAGAGAATGTAAGCATCTTTAAAGAGGAAAGTTTTAAGTTTAGTTTTAAACTTTTCGAGGGAGTTCTCTAATCGAATGTCGAGTGGATGGGCATTCCACAAAGAGGGGGAGGTAACTGAGAAGATGGATTTGCGAGTGGTGTCATGAAACAATTCCCGTATTGACGGTATAGAAAGTAAATTTTGATTATTTGATTGGACGACCCTTGATGATGAGTATGGGATCAAAAGTTTATCTATAAATGCCAGTTGATTAGAATTTTTTGTTTTGAAGGTGAGGAGAAGTATTTTAAAGGAAAGAGGATGAGAAAAGGGCAGCCAATGTGCTTTACAGAGAAGAGGGGTGACATAATCAACCCTTTTAGTATGATATATTAATTTAACATCAGTATTTTGTAATAATTGTAAACGATGGATTTCTTTCTGGGTTATGCCTTGATAGAGGGCATTATAATAATCAATGGTTGAAATTACTAGGGAGTGAATCAAGATATTAGTAGAAGAATGGTCGAGAAAAGAGGAAATAGAATAGATGAACCTGAGCTTATGAAAACATTTCTGCATGACTGCAGTGGCGTACCTAGCATATGTAACACCCGGGGCCCATCATTTTTTTGGCACCCTCCCATCTATATGAAAAACATGATTTTTAGTAACAAGCCACATGTCACACATGAGTACCTATGAAAAGGCAGCATCCTACATACTGCAATACAACATTGTAAAACTAAACAAGCCAGACTAGTACAGATTAATCCTACACCGTCAATCCTAACAGAAAACCATGTCTTTCGAAAACACAGAACACAGAAAACACGTTTGCTTAGTATGAAATGTCATCACAAACTAACCCCTTCCCCTTTTACAAAACTTAAGTGTAGATTTTAGCCACGGTGGTAACAGCTTTGACGTTCATGGAATTCTGAGCATCAGAGCTGCTACCACCACGGCTGGCGCTAAAAAACGCTCCACAGTTTTATAAAAGGGGGGATAAAATAGAAATACATAGACAAAGGTTAAATCGAACCAGCAAGAAGCTGGACTTTGCAAACAATGCAACACCACAGAAGCAGTGACACATGTCTCCTAAAGCAATAAATAAATAGAAAATTTTTGTTCTACCTTTGTCTTCTCTGGTTTCTGCTTTCCTCATCTTCTTGTTAATCTCTTCCTTCCATCCACTGTCTGTCATCTCTCTGCCCCTATATGGCATCTTCTCTCCTTCTATGCCCCTTCCAGAAACTGTATGCCTTCCCCTTCCATTTCTCCTTTCACCCCCATTGGTCTGGCATCTCTCTCCTCTCCCACACTTCTCTTCTGAGATCCCTTTCTTCCCTCATTTTCCTTTTCAATTTATTTTCTGCATCCATCTAGATTACGTTCTTACTACCCTTTCATCAATTTCCTTTTTTACTGTCTACCTAAAGCTCGCCACCTCTTTCCCTCAACTCTTCCAGTATCTAACTCTATCCTCTTCCCTCAATCCAGCATGTACCTTTTTTTCTTTCTCCTCCCCACTTCCTTCCAGCGTCTGCTCCCCCTCTCCCTCCACTTCCATTCAGTCTGCCCCCTTCTCTCCCACACTTTCATTCAGTGTCTGTCCCTCCTCTCCCCCACTTCCATTCAGTGTTTGTCCCTCCTCTCCTCCACACTTCCATTCAGCATCTGTCCCCCTATTCCCCACACTTCCATTCAGTGTCTGTCCCCCTCTCTCTACCCCTTCCATCTACTGTTCACCTTCTGTCTCACCCCTTCCATTCTCTGCCCTTTCTGCCCTTTCCATCCAGTGTCCCTGCCCACTCTCTCTTCCATATGGTAACTACCCTCTTTCTATGCTCCTTCCATAAACTGTCTCCTTTGTACATGATTCATTTCAGCTTCACCCCCTCTCCATTTTTCTGTCTCCTTATGCTCTGGAATCTCTCTCTTCTCCTTTCCTTCCTTCCCACTCCACCCCATGGTCTGGCATCTCTATCTCCTTCCCTCCCCCATGCCCTGGCATCTCTTCCTCTCCATGCTCTGGTACCTCTTCTCCCTCTGGTCTGGCATTTGTTTCCTGTCTCTCCCCCATGCCCTGGCATATTTCTCCTCTCCTTCCAACTCCCCCTCCCCCTCATTATCTGGCATCTCCTCTCCTTCCTTTCTCTCCCTCCCTCCTTCCTTCCTTTCCCATGGTCTGGCATCTGTCTCCTTCCCCACCCTCCATGCCCTGGCATCTCCCCCTCCCCCTCCATGGTCTGGTATCTCCTTTCCTTTCCTTCCCTCCCATGGACTTGGCATCTCTTGTTCCTCTCCCTTTTCCTTCTCCCTCCTTCTGTGTCAGCATTCCCCCCTATCTACCTACTACTCTAATATCCAGAACCTCCTTTTCTTCTTATTGCATCCACCCTGTGTCTAGCATCTCCCGCCTGTCTTGCTACTCAAATCATGTCTGTTTTTTCCCTTCACTCTACAACCTCCATGTCCAGCATCTTCCTGTGTTCCTTTTTTTCTTCCTTATCTGATTTAGCAGATTTCTTCACTTTCCTGTGCCAGCCACCCCACCATCTTCACACATCTCATTTCAGTACCTCCTCTCTTTTCCCCAACTTAATAGGCCTGAATGGTATAGAAGTCCTTTAGAGTGTTCCAGTGCTGCTGCAAGACTGGAGGCGATTCTTAGCTGCCATCAGCCCTGCCGTCGGCTGTGCCGGTAATCGGCGATTGCTTCCCCTCCCGTGCTAAAGCCTGCCTCCCTCCTTCCTTCCCTACACCACTGAAATGGTCAGGGGGGCTGCCAGGTCCGGAATCACCCTCCTTATTCTCAGGGCCGGCATTAGGGGATGGCACGGAGGCCCCGCGATCCAGGCTTCTCTCTTAGCTGCCATCAGCCCTGCCTTCGGCTGCGCTGGTAAAGCTAAACTGGACGTTAAAAGCAAAGAGAGATGCCACGGGATTTTCCCACTTGCCTGCATCCCTCGAAGTTCTGCCGCTCTAGATCCCGCCCCTCAAAAACAGGAAGTCACTTCAGAGAAGGCGGGATCGAGAGCGGCAGAACTTCGAGCGATGCAGACAAGTGGAAAAGTCCCGCGGTGTCTCTCTTTGCTTTTACCGTCCAATTTAGCTTTACCGGTGCAGCCGAAGGCAGGGCTGATGGCAGCTAAGAGAGCTGCCTGGATCGCAGGGCTCCCTTGCCATCCCCTAATGCCGGCCCTGAGAATAGGGAGGGTGATTCCGGACCTGATGGCCCCCCCTGACAATTTCAGCGCTATAGGGAGGGAAGGAGTGAGGCAGGTTTTGCGTGGGAGGGGAAGCAATCGCCGATCCCTTGTCAGGGATGCTGTCCCTGACAACAGGACATTTTGGCATCCTGAAGCGGTGGGTAGGGACAACGGGACAGTCGGTCACCTTAAGTAAGAAGGGCGGCAGTAAGGAGGGAGGGAGCGCGATAGGGACTGGGCCGGCTGTACACCTCCCTAAGGCTGCACCTGGGGCGGACCGCCTCCCCACCCTTGGTATGCCACTGCATGTCTGCACTAATTTGTTGATGGAAAGTAAGATCCCTGTCTAGAATGACTTTGTTATCCATTTGAATTGGGGAGGAGTCAATACTGACATAGATGGTCAACTGGGGAAATTGAGAAAAGAACACTAGTAGTTTTAAGAATGTTCAATGATAGTTTGTTATGCCGAAGCCAAAGGCTGATTTTATTGAGTTTTTGATTAATTTCTGTTATGACTTCAGGGGATGTAGGATTTATGGGATGAAGTAATTGAATATCATCAGCATAAGTATATACATTAAAACCTATAGATTGGGCTAGGGTGAGTAGTGGAGCTAGGAATATATTAAAGAGAAGGGGAGAAAGAATTGAACCTTGGGGCACTCATAGTTTTGGTAGATAGTGGATCTTTCTTTGAATTCTCAACAACCCCTTTCATCTAGAGCAGGGTTCTCAAAGTCCCTCCTCAAGGGCTGCAATCTAGTTGGGTTTTCAGGATTTCCCCAATGAATATGCATGAGATCTATGTGCATGCACTGCTTTCAATGCATATTCATAGGGGAAATCCTGAAAACCCGACTGGATTGCGGCCCTCAAGAAGGGACATTGAGATCCCTGATCTAGATGAAAGGGGTTGTTGAGAATTCAAAGAAAGATCCACTATCTACCAAAACTATGAGTGCCCCAAGGTATAATTCTTTTTCCCCTTCTCTTTAATATATTCCTAGCTCCACTACTCACCCTTGCCCAATCTAATACATAAATTTAAATTAGTATTCCCTTCCACTAGGGGTATACAAACCTTAGGTAGGCTCACACTTTATGGCATTTGATTTGGTAAAAATCTGGAATGATCTTCCTTCAGAAATTAGACTTCTCTCTTCTTTGACACTTTTTAGAATGAGTTTGAAGACGTATCTTTTTAAGAAATTCTTAAATGATAAATAAGGGATTGTAATAGATTAATTTTGTCCTATCATTGTCTCCTTTACCTCTTTGGTTAATTTTGTGAACCGGATCGAGTCCCTTTCTGGGAATGACCTGGTATATAAGACAAAGGATTGGATCGATTGGTATTAGTTAAACACATTCAATGAATATCTAATTACAGTGGTGCTCATTGCAGTTCAAACAAATAACTAAAGGGATAGATCTGTTGGCTACTACTGCATGATCAAAGGGTGAGGAAGTATATAATTTGATAGGGCAAGAGCAGAGTCAGGAGCTGTTTAACCTGTGCTACTGGGGTTATTGCTGGGCATGTGACAAAAAAAGAAACAAAACCTATATATCGTATATACTGAAATATAAGTTGATCCGAATATAAGTTGAGATCCCCATTTTCCCCCCAAAAAGGAGGAAAAATGGTTGACTCGAATATAAGTCAGGTGGCTTAATATTCAAGTGTCCTGCCCTGCTAGGTTCTGCACTCAGCCCCCCTCCCTCCCTGCCCTGCACTCAGTCCCATTCCCTACCAGGCTGTGAACCAAGCCCCCCTACCTGCCAGGCTCTGAACACTGTCCCACCTTCCTCCTTTGTACCCTCTTCCCCCTAAAAAGAGCCAACTCATCAGTGATGTCACAATGGCTTGATTGTCCCTTCTTACCCAGCCAGCAGATTAACCCTTCCCCTTAACTTAAACTACCTAATGGTAGGCCGGGACAGGAGGGATCCCTCCTGTCTCCTGCCCCAGCCAACACTAATAATTACTACCCTCCCTCCTTCCATCCCTCGTGTACCTGTTCCCTGGTGGTCCAGGGAAATCCTCCTTTGTAAAGGTAGTAGCCAGCAGCGCACCCAGGCCGGCATGCAGGAGCGAGCTTTCGTGCTGCCAGCCTGCTCTGCACCACTCCTTGATAGGCTGCCGCGAGAACTGCAAATCCTGTGAGAACTTGTGGCAGCCTATCAAGGAGCAGTGGAGGGCTGGCCGGCAGCAATAAAAACTCATTCCTGCATGCCGGCCCGGGTGTGCCGCTGGCTACAACATTTACAATCTTCAGGAGGATTTCAGCGCGGGATACACGCTGGACCACTAATTTTGAAAAGGCGATGAGGGGGGCCCCGATAGAGTCTTAGCTCCTTTCACTCTCTTTCCTGCCTCTAATCTCAGAGATGGGGGCCCTGGGCTCAGAGGGTCTGTAGCATGTGAATGAGGAGGGACCCTTTGGGGGGAGGAGAGGAAGGGCCATGCTAGGGAGGTATTGGATTCCTTGCTGAAGGAGAGGAGCTTCCAATTGCCAGGGGAGAGAGGATGTTTGCAGCTTCTGAGATAAGTCCTTGTAGATGGTAGTTTAAGTTTGTTGACTAAGTCACACTGAATTTAGTAGTGGGTGTGTGTTGTCGTAGCTTAAAGGGCAAAGAAGTGAAAGTAATACTGTGTAACTGGATAAGACTTCTCAGAATACAAATAAGCAAAATATATGTCTGGCTTATAAAGTAAGTAAAGTGTTCACATACACTCAGAATTGTGAAATTTGACCAAGAGCGTTAGCTCCTATAGCCAAACCCACCACCCCATCACTGTGTATGACTTATTTTGGAAAAGAGCTTGAAAAAGATTATACTGTTCAAATGCTCAACTAATTTTCAATGGCAAAGAAGAGAAAGAAGTTCCCACTTAGCTTTCAACTGTGTCAGCAGGTCCCACTTAGCTTTCAACTGTGTCAGCTGACACAGTTGAGAGCTAAGTGGGAACGTCTTTCTCGCTTTTGCCATTGAATATTAGTTGAGCATTTGAACAGTATGTTCTTTTCAAGTTCTTTTTCAAAATAAGTCATACACAGTGATGGGGCATTGGGTTTGGCTATAGGAGCTAACGCTCTTGGTCAAATTTCACAATTCTGAGTATATGTGAACACTTTACTTACTTTATAAGCCAGACATATCTTTTGCTTATTTGTATTCTGAGAAGTCTTATCCAGTTACACAATATAAGTTTGTTGGACATATGTGACTTCTTGCTTTCACAAGACTCATCAGTAATGATTTTTGCACTTTTCTTTGCTTTTTGAAATTCTGGAATGTTGTGATTTTGCACTTGACACTTTGGGCATTTTATTATAGCTATTACCAATTTTTGCACTTCTGAATTCATATTTATTAGATTTTTATATATACAGTACTTCCTGATATTGGAACCCCCATGAAACTTGAAAAACCGCAAATATGGTTTTTCATGGGGGAGAATGGAGAGGGCAGAGGGAGAGCAGGAAAGAGCAGCCAGAGCACCGGTGAGTGAAGGAAATCATTCGCTGTATGCTCCGACTGCTTCTTCCTGTACTAAAGTCGGGCCTTACCAATCAGGAGGTGCGTGTCAAAGCAGCTCCTGATTGGTGAGGCCCGACTTTAGTACAGGAAGAGGCAGTCAGCACACAGCGAATGATTTCCTTCATTCGCTGGCGCTCCGGCTGCCCTATCCTGCCTCTCCAGCTGTCCTCTTCTGGTAGGCAGTACATGGTTGGAAAATACTGCAAATGATCGGGACCGCGAACCACCGACCGTGAATTCATGGGGGAGGACTGTATACAAAAAAAGCTTATTGAGCTAGAGCTAGAGGATGGCGTTATATTTTTGTGGGTAACCTTGCAGGCACTTTAGGGTGCTGTATGTTTGACCAACCCTGGTGAACTTCTGACTTTTTGTCAAAAAGTTCCCATAAACCGATTGCCACCCTCTGCTATCTATTAAATTTTCTGAAAACATTGGTACTTCTAACCAGTATTAATTAAGTGGTGCAAACTTGAAAGCCCATAAATTCAAGACAGTTCCATGAAATGAGAGTACGTCTCTTTCTTCCAGTTTATATGTTATGACCCTTCTTTTATAGAGTAGGCTATTTATTACGAAGGAAAAGAGATACCAGACCATGGAGAGAAAAGTGAAGGAGAAAGATACCAGACCTGGGAGGAGGAAAGGAGGAAGGAGACAGATACCATATCTGAGGAAAGGAAAGGAGGGGGGGAGAGAGAGAGAGATGCTAAAATCTTGTTAGTGGGAGGGAGAGATGGAAGGGAGAGGCAGACAGTTTTAGGAAGAGGCATACAAAAAGATCAGATGGCATATGGAAGAGGCAGAGAGAGGGCAGATAGTGGATGGAAGGAAGAAAATGATGAGGAATGCAGAAAGATGACAAAGGTAGAAAAAAAAATTATATTTGTTTTATATATTTATTTTTGCTTTAGGATAAAGTATTATTGTAGCTGTGTTGATAATAGTTTATTAATAGAAAATGGAAATAAGGTGATCCTGTTTATTGGACTAATTTTAATACATATTTTACTAATTCAAAGACCATAACTCCTTTCCTGGGTCAGAACAGGGATACTGTAAAAGCAGTATAGTTTATTGACCTGAAGAAAAAGGTTTTAATCTCTGAAAGCTAATTGAGAAATGTATTAGTCCAATAAAATGACAGGCACCAAATTTTCTTTCCGCCATGCCCCTCGCCTCCTACCCAAATGCAAAATATAAATTGGTGGGCTTCCCAAAGCCCTGCCAGCTGCAGATCTCTTCCTCTAGGAAGGAAGGGGAGATTTGGTCAGAGATCTTTGGAGGTTGCATAGAAGAAAAACTGTACACTGGTTATGGTAATCTTTGTTGTTTGTTTTGAATTTTAAAATAAAAGAAATAAAGTGGAAATAAAGAAGTAAATAAGAAAATGGGGCAGGGGGCATGATAGGGAGGCAGAGGGCCCAGTGGACCTGTGTGCCTAGGGGCCCTCAATGAACTAATTTTGTCTTGAATTCAGGTCCTTACCTTCCATGGCAAAGAGTACAAAATGTCCATATTTTCTCTAGTCCATGTAGTGCCATTTCTTGAGCCAGACATGATCATGTTATGCAGTGCGTGTGCCACGGCATACACAGCATTATACACACTGTAGCTGCTCCCATAGAATGTGCCGAGACAGTGAGCTACGAAACCTTTCTCAAGTGTAAAGTTGCAGTCTCTTCTGATCTTCTTTGGGCATCTGCTGTCACACAGGACCTTCCACCAATTTTTACTATTGACATCACTTGCCAGCCTGACAGGTATCATCTCACGGATAAATTTATAAAAATTTGGCATAGCTTTCTTATATGGTTTGAATATAAAGAACTTGTTCCTTATGTTAAAATGTTTTAGATTGTCTTTTTTTTCTACCTCAGCTATAGTGATGAAAACCCGGTCCCTTTTCACATTTGCTTGAAGATTCCATAGATCATGTAGAGAAAATGCAGAATTTTTATTAAAGTAGTAAATGTTCACAGCAGATGATTGTTTAATTGCTCTAAAAAATTTCTGTAATTCTAAAACTGAGCAAATGCTCTGGTGAGGACAGCTTTGATGTAATGCGATGCAGCCACCATTCCGTTCAATCCCTTCTTTCATGATCTCGATAGCTCTCACACTGCTTTCGTCATTGGTTGATATGATATTGACCCATTTCCAGCCAAAATACTTCAGTAGCTTGCCTATCGCAGCACAGAGATGCAACTCACTGGGGATAGTCCGGTAAAAATAAGGATACTGAACAGGGTCACTCATATAAAGATTCTGTGAGATATAACTGACCTATCAGGACAATATAAAATAATTAATATATAATCATTTTTCATCTCTCTGAAGAACAATTTATATCACATAGGTCATAGGATTTAATAGCACATAGTTTGCAGGAGGGTGCTTGTGTCTAGGCTCCTGTTAGTCTCTCCTTTATAAAATTGCTCTTTATGAAGATCATTTTATAAAGGAATGTATAATATACCTGATATTGCATGCCCCCCTTTTGGGATATTTAGTCACTTACACATAGACAGCCTCACATTAGGCCAACTCTCTTCCTCCCACCCTCCCTCACAAATCCAGGGAGGTACTTAAATGTATTTGAATGTAGAATGATTTTATTGTAGTATTGCTTTGCAAGTTAATCAAGACAACATTATATGGTATTGGCTTTTCTTTGGAGCCTCTGGAAGAATACAAAGTGGGAACAGTCAGTAAATTTTTCAAGCTGTAAATATTCTTCAATCCAGTCATTAAAAAGTATGTATATTTGTTTTAGATCAGTAGTCTGAAAGTGTTGGCCTGTGGGCTAAATGCGGCCCGCCAGGTACTATTTTGCGGCCCATGGTCTGTACTAGTGATGACCACTCTTTGCAGCTTCTTCTGGATTCCCCCCCGGTCTCCCACTCTTATCTTCAGATTATTACCACAGCCTGCACAGAGGATTGCTAGTGCTGTAGCAATCTTTGCAGACTGCCGTTGTCCTCAGGAGCACGTTCCCGCTGCTGCGATTCTGCCCCTGACATCAGAGGAGGGGCAGGACCACAACAGAGAGAACATGCTGTGGAGGCCGATGGAAGTCTGCAAGGAACACTACAACACCAGCGATCCTCTCTGCAGGCTCCGGTAATTAGCTGAAACTAAGACTGGGAGCCCAAGGAGGAAGCTGGAGGATACTGCAAAGAAGAGGGGAACATGCAGGCCTTCGTTGGGGGGGGGGGGGGAAGATTTATAAACTATATAGAGTTTTACCTCATGCAAAATTGTCATTTCTTTAATAAGACATTAACTATTTTTTCTGCGGCCCTCCAAGTACCTACAAATCCAAAATGTGGTCCTGCAAAAGGTTTGAGTTTGAGACAACTTTTTGAGAGTGATTGCATTTGAAGTAAAGGGAAATAGGGACATTTCAAGTGGAAACAGTAGGCAGGAAGATGGGCTGATATTTCTTCCTACTGGTTGCACCACTTGGTTTCATTTTCAAGGCTCCTTTCTCTTGAAAACAGAGATTAGTGTTCGGGTAGATGAGGTTAAATATAATCAAGTGCAGGGTTCCAAGTTAGAAGTCACCACCCATAAGAACATAAGAAGTTGCCTCCGCTGGGTCAGACCAGAGGTCCATCGCGCCCAACAGTCCGCATCCGCGGCGGCCCATCAGGTCCATGATCTGTCAGGTTTTCTTGATTTAGCCCTGTAGCCCCCTTATTTTTCTATCTATACTCTTTCTATACCCTATCTACCTCTCTCTGTACCTCTCAATCCCCCTATCCTTCAGGAATCTATCCAACCTCTCTATGAATCCCCGTAGTGTACTCTGCCCGATCACCTCCTCCGGGAGCTCGTTCCATGTGTACACAACCCTCTGAGTGAAGAAAAACCTCCTGGCATTGGTTCTAAACCTGTCCCCTTCCAGTTTCTCCGAGTGCCCTCTCGTACTTGTGGTTCCCCGTGGTCTTAAGAACCTATCCTTGTCTACCTTCTCTATGCCCTTCATGATCTTGAAAGTTTCTATCATGTCTCCTCTAAGTCTCCTCTTCTCCAGGGAGAAGAGCCCCAGCTTGTCCAGCCTGTCAGCATATGAACAGTCTTCCATACCTTTTATCATTTTCGTCGCTCTTCTCTGGACCCTTTCAAGTATCGCCATGTCTTTCTTGAGGTACGGTGACCAATATTGGACACAGTATTCCAGATGTGGGCGCACCATCGCACGATACAGCGGCATGATGACTTCCTTCGTCCTGGTTGTGATACCCTTCTTAATGATGCCCAGCATTCTGTTTGCTTTCTTTGAGGTCGCTGCACATTGTGCCGATGATTTCATTGTTGTATCCACCAGCACACCCAAGTCTTTTTCAAGATTACTTTCCCCCAGCAATGCTCCCCCCATTTTGTAGCTGAACATCGGGTTCCTTTTCCCTATATGCATGACCTTGAATTTCTCTATGTTAAAGCGCATTTGCCATTTATTTGCCCACTCTTCCAGTTTGCTTAGGTCCCTTTGCACGTCTTTGCACTCCTCTGTGGTCCTAACTCTGCTGCAGAGTTTGGTGTCATCTGCAAATTTTATAACTTCACACTTCGTCCCATGGAAAGGACCTAGATATCTTCACTGAGGATACATTGAAATCCAGAGCTCAGTGTGTGGTGGCAGCTAAAAAAATCAAATCAGATTTTAGAAATGGAAAAGAAAGATGCAGAACCATCTGAGACTCATTCAACCAGTTCACAGAGGAAGCTTTTGAAATCCCCCTGAAAGGCCTATGGCCTACAACCTGCCCGCTGTCCAGCAAAAATAGTACAAGTCAGTATTGGCCTCGTTGAAGGGGCCAATTAAATTGTTCACTCCTTGTTTGGAGAAGGGCAGCAGCCAACAACACAAAAAAAGACCTGTGGTACACCTCCTGATGATAAAGAGCTTCCTTGTTGAGGACAAGCTCAAAAACTACCAACCAGTCCCTAACATGTGTTTCCTGACAAAACATAGAATGGACAGTTTGCATTCAACTCAATAACCGGTTAATTGAATGTAAATATCTAGACCAGGATGTCATTCTGGCTTCAGACCTGGGTATAGAACAGAGATAGTTCTTCTGTCCCTTCTTGATAATCTGCACAGGGATCATTACAGGACATTAACCTTTAACACTGTGAATCATAATATCATTCTTACCTTTTTTTGCCAGTCTTGTATTTGTAGCACAGTACTTACAGTACATAGCTCAAAACCTATTTGTCAAAGAGACAACAATGAGTTTTGTTCAGCAACAACACATCATTACCTTGGACAGTGAACTGAGGGGTACCACAGGGGTCCATACTCTCTTCCATCTGATTTAATATCCACCTTAAGCCTTTGGCTGAACTGCTTCAGTCAATGGACTCAAAATTCTATATCCATACCAATAACATACAACTTCTCATACCCATTGAATGAGATCTACCCATAGCTTTGAGTAAACTGACTGCCTGTTGTGACCGGGCATGGCCAAGCTGGGCTCAGCAAGTGACCTAACCCATGCACACAAACCTCGGCCGAGCGGTTTGCGAGGTTGTTTTGGTATCAAAATAAAAGAGTTCAAAACTTTGGGTGCAATTTTCATGGGTACTGTTTATTGTTTCACCAGTATAAACAAGTGTCAAATAAAATGCTCAGGTTTGTATCACTTTGAGCTTAAGTCCAGCATTCACAATCCAAAACAAAACAATTGCTGTCCAAATATATGACAAAATATAAAAGCCTTTTTCCAACAAAACAAAAGCTTTTCTTCTGAGGAAAG
Source organism: Geotrypetes seraphini (assembly GCF_902459505.1). NCBI lineage: Eukaryota > Metazoa > Chordata > Amphibia > Gymnophiona > Dermophiidae > Geotrypetes > Geotrypetes seraphini. The sequence goes on along the minus strand of NC_047093.1, from coordinate 119,957,577 downwards.
GCGCTTTGGCCCCCCCAAGGTCCCTCCGTCCCACATGAAGTGGAACTATAATTAACTTACTGATATCAAGACTCTATATGCAAGTCTGCCCTGCATTTCATTTTCAACCTGCTTAAGTTTCATGTATTAAAGAAGCAAGCTGAGGCCTGCATGACACCAAACTTTTCTGGAAGAACAAAGGCTTGTCATGGATTTGAACATGAATCATGTGAGCAAGAAGATATATGGTCCCATTACAGAGAGGCACAAGCAAAACAACTGGATGTAAAGGTATAGGCATCAGGCCTTATGAATGTACTGAACTTTTTAGCTAGGCTGGACCTGACACCAGCTAACACAAAAAACAACAACTTTAAATTGCCAAACAAAGAAAAGACAGACCTACAGATAAAACTGTGGACTTGTGTACGGATTGGTCATTTATACATAAACACAGCTATGGTTACCAGGAAATGATAGGATATGGTAGATAGGAGCAAATTTGAAATATGAGGTTTGATTGGCATAAGAGTAAAGGGTGTAGCCATGAGAGAAGGTTATAAAAATTGATGCATGCCTTTGTGTAAGCTAGGAATGAGTAATTTACAGCTAGATATTCTTTTGCCTTGGCACTAACCTGTACCAATCCCTCCAATGTATACCAATTGAGACACAATCCTTTGTTAAATATATTTTGTGCTATTACATTGTCATATTCTGCTTAAATAAAATATTGTCAGCTTTTGGGTAATAATTGCCCGTTTACATTGTCCTTGATGTCAATTATTGAGGAGCTTGTCAGCGGCTTCTCACTTCTGCTAGGCAAAACTCCCTTGGGGTTAGGCTTAATGCCCCAAGGGTGGGATCCTCTCCAAATAATTTTCCCTCTATGAATCAGCTTGGAAAGATCCCCTCCCCAGATCCCAACAAAATGACTACCTGTAGCTTGTATTTAAAGTTCAAAACAAAACCTCAACATTTTCAATAAACTTGGGCAGACTTTACTTTTCCTTCCAGCTCCTTTATTAGCAATGGCTCTCAGCCTATGTCCATACCTTCAGAGCTGGGCAAATCAGAACATTCTATTACCATATCATAGATAATGTCATTATCCGCCATTTCACTATCCTGCACAAACCCAGAATTAACCTTATCATAACCTCTTCATCAAAAATCTCTGCCTGGGGGGGCGTGGCTTGACTACGCTAGAAGATGGCTGGGTGATTAACTAGCTCCACTCCTCCAGGCATAACTTTAATTTCTTATCGGTTCAAAAATTCAAGTCTACTGCCAGATTGGTCATTCATGATCTATTATGGCCTCAACTAAGCAAATTAATTTAGAAACAGCGTTCGCTGGGAACAAATCAAAGAGAAGTAAGTAAGAACAGCTGACGCCGTGTAAAGTTCCCTTGCCAGTTGAGCCGACAGAAAAAGATGAATTCATGGAGGAATTTTGTTATATTAAACTGCTACCGCATGGAATTCAGAGAAGCTGGAGACAGTGATAGAAAAAGTTGCTAATTTAGCCAAAAAGATCGAGGTAACAAATGCTCGTTTAGAAAATCTAGATGGAAGAATGGGAAAAGCAGAATCGGCTATGATTCAGTGCAAACAGAATCACAAGGAAATGCAAGAACTATCAAATCTTGAAGAAAATTCTCTAAATGAGCTGGATCTACAAAAACATATCTAACATTTTGATAAGTCACCAAACATTTGCATGGGAATTTAAGGAAAAAAGAAGCTCCTACACCCAAGACACGAGTTTTGAGTTGTAGAAATTGTTTCCTCCTATATTGTGTTTGTTTGGAGACATCTGGAAAGATGTTTATCTGTTGACCACAAAACAAGGCACTCTTATTTATAAAATATAATTTAAAAATGTCCTGTTTTTCTATGTCAGTTTTGAAAGTGACCAACAATGTTGCTCTTTTGGCTATAAAATCCTTCGATGATTCCAAGAATTGAGAAATATTTAAACTGTCAGGAGACACTAATTGATCCTTATCCCCCTCTTCTGAAGTCACTTTTACTCCACTAGGAATATAATAAAGATTATCTTGTATGAAGGATTCTATCTTAGTATAGTAAATATTTTACCTGAAACTATTTCAGAGATTGAGGTTGAGTGAAATATAGAAGTTTTTCTCCTGCCTGATCTGAAGATTATTGAATAATTTCCTGTTAAATTTTTACTTATGATTTGGTGATGCCAGTAGAACAAGCAGCCCTCATATAATGTGGACTTGAATTAGATTTTCTTTTATTTTGATGTATTTTCCTTGATTATTTGTTTTCATGGAATTGTTATAAGTTGTAACAAATGAATAAATTTATAAAAAAAAAAAAAAAAAAGAACTATCAAATCAGCTTTTAGGTCTTGAAAACAGATCTAGGAGAAGGAACATTAGACTTTTAGGATTACCGGAAAATTCAGAAGGGAAAGATATACAGTAATTGCCTTTTTACAACATTTTATTCCCAAATTGGTCCCACTCTCCTCTAAGCTTTCATTTGAAATAGAGAGGGTCCACAGAATTCCAAGTAAACGGTTCAACTGTTCTTCTGCCCCTAGACCATTGTTTTACGTTTTCAACAGGCCAAGGAGATATTACAATTTGCAAAGCAAAACAAAAATATAACATATAAAGAGTCAAAAATCCTATTAGTTACTGATTTTGCAAAAAAGACAGCGAATTTGAGGAAGGAATTTTTAAATCTAAGACCTCAACAAAAACTGCTTGGAATACAATATGGGCTTTTCTACCCTGCAATCATGAAGATAACATATAAAACCAAAACATCTCAATATGATGATCCTAAAAAATTAAAGGAATTCATCTCTCAGCAACAATCAGAACCCATGGAATAAATAGTAATTGGTAATTTGCTGATGCGGTTTGCATTTTTATAAACTATATAAAATGCTTTAATAATACAATTCTACAACTTCTAGTGTGGGGAAAAAGGAAAAGAAAAGAAAAAGGATAAAGAGGTTTTTGAAGAATGGGAAAAAAAGAAGATCAATGTGATATTCTATGAAAAGTTGAAGTCTACCACTGTCAGATATTGGAATGACAGTTGGTCACTTGGTTCCATGTTTACTCTTTGCATACTCTTTAAACCTGGCATTATTGGTTGAAAATGGTTAGTGCCGCCCCTCTTCACCATTTCCTGTGGGGGAAGATAAGTTTTTTGTCTGCTTCGTTTGTTAATGGCGGCAGCTCCTGAGGAAGAAGATTGGTTTTGAACTTATTCAATGGAATTCTCTCTGCCTCAACCTATATATGCTCATTCAGATAACTGGTTGGATTCACCAAATTTGCTTATAACTTGGATGGATTCGCTACTTTGCAACAATTCTTATGTGGGAAAATGGAAACTGATTGCCTGTGTTTGAAGGGGCATGGCTGGACTATCGGAGGGAAACCTTGTAAAGTTTTCATTTGAATCCTCGGGAAACTGCCTGGATTTTAGAGATATGAGAAGAATGAGAGCAGAATAGATGTGACTCTGGCTTCGGGTGAAGGTTCTGATGGAAGAGGATCTTGTGTTTATTGTACATTATTAAAAACTTGTCTAATATTTGAGAGGGAAGATCTATGAGATAATAGCAATGGAATGAATTGTTGGCTGCTCTGGTTTAATTTTTATGAAAATGTGTTAAAGTGAATTATCCCCAGATACAGGATGAGATAGGAGTGAAAGGGAATAGTTTCACTGCCTTTGGTGGGAAGGAGAAGGAAGAATGGAAGAGAAAGGGGGGAAAAAAAGAAAAAGTCAGAAGTTGGTTAGGGTGAGTGTTAGTTTTCTGGCATGGATTGACAGAAAGCGGGAGTTTTGGGGGGGGTTTTGGTTGGTGTCTGCTTCTTTTACGAGTCGGCGTCCACGAGGCCCTTTAATTTTGTATGGGGTTCGGGGCCGTTGAAGCGGAGTGGCCGCTGACGTGACTATGTATACAAAGCCCTAATTTTTTGTTATTGACTGATAAGATTTTCCGCCCTTTAAAATGCTTTCGGTATGAGAAATTAATTTTCATCCTTCAAATAAAGTATGTAGGAGTCGAATGGTATGTATCCTAATGAAAAATATTTGAACTTATATAAATTCACTTTGTCTTCCTTTGATTTTCTTCCTCTGATTTATGATTTTATCTTAACACTTAGTAAACAGGTTGGAATCCATATAAGTATTCTTTCTGCTTGAACGCTTATGATATGTCTTTAATAACTCTATGAGGAGTTTGCAGAAGGATGTTAAATATTTAAGTCAAATATGGGATGGAGGTTTTTGTTATGAGACTTAAACATATATTGTGAAGTTATAAAATATTTTTATTTTAATTTCTTGCTATTTTTTTTAATGAAATACCAGATCTATAGTATTCTTTTCCTGGAATTACTAGTTGATTTGAATTTTATGGTAATTAATGAAATAGTTCATGATTTGTTTTTAACATTTGAAATTTTCTATATAGAATACATTTGATTTATATGAGAGAACAAATGAGCATGAGATTTGATATATTCTCTTACTGATACTTTAATATTCCATTTTTTTAGATTTATGACCAATTTTACTTATTTATAGAATATATGAATCTTTCAAATTAGTTAATGATTATATACTATTATATTTATATTATATATATACTATTGATGATTTAATTAATCACTTAGTTTATTTAAATATGCTTTGTCTGATTATTTATACAATTAATTTAATGTATGCTTTAAAGATATTAATGGAGTGCATTTGCCTGGAGGGAGCTGTCGATTGCTTGTCTATTTGAGTGCTTTCAAGCAATCGTATTATTTATGGGGAGGGAGATGGGAGAGAGAGGGGGGTTCCATTGGATGAGTTATGGATGTGCATTGGATATAGTAAAATCTTTAATTTAAATAATTTGGGTTTACTTATTTGGGCTATATTAACAAAAAATTCACAATGGTTTTGAAAATATTCTCATTAAGCGTCAATGGGCTCAACCATCCTATAAAAAGGAAAAAAACACTTAATTTTCTTAAAAAAACAAAATGCAGATATTTATTATATTCAAGAGACCCATTTATCTGATATAGAATCTAAAAAGTTAGAAGGTGATTGTGTCAAACATTGTTTTTATGCTCCTGCTGTAGGAAAGAAGGCGGGGATTACTATACTAATATATAAAAATTGTATGGCATCACTTAGTTTGATTTCAGCTGACAATATGGGAAGATGGGTACATGTGAACATGAGTTTAGGCAATGATACTTTGATGCTTTTTAATATTTATGCTCCTAATTCGAATCAAATAGAATTTTTCAAAACACTCCAACATATTTTTCTACCTCAAGCTGAGACTAATTTAGTGGTGGCGGGGGATTTTAATGATGTTATGGATCCATTATTGGATTTAAAAAACCTAGTAGAATGATAAAATCATTAGGATTGGATAATCTGATTCAAGTTTGTGCACTGAAAGATATATGGAGAATTCTAAACTTTAATGCTCGGGAGTTTTCTTTTTGTTCACATGTTCACAAATCATTTTCTAGGATTGATTATATTTTTGTTTCAGATAATCTAGTACAACAGGTAAGGAAAGCTGCCATAGATCCAATTATTTTATCAGATCATGGTCGAGTATGGATAGAGTTTGAATTGGTGGAACAAGATGGAAACAGAGCTATTTGGAGGTTCAATAATACATTGTTTGGGGACACAAAATTTACTGAAAAATTTCAGACAATAATGGAAGAATATTTTCAACTTAACTCATCAGATGAGAACTCATTGGAAACTATATGGGATGCTTTTAAAGCTACCATGAGAGGGCATATAATTTCATATTCGGCTTATGTTAATACTCAGTCTAAAAAAGATTTCTCTGAATTGGAGGAAAAGATTAAGGAATTAGAAGCAAAATTAACAGTAAAATGGAAACATGATACATTCCAGTCCCTCTTAAAAGCTAAATATAAATATAATGAGATAACTTCTAAATGGGCTAGGAAAGAATTATTTACTCAACAGGCGTTGTATTATGGAAACTCGAATAAAGCGGGAAGATTACTAGCAAATTATTTAAAAGCAAAAAAAAAAGGAAAGTAAAGATTGTGGCTATTGCAGATGAAAATGGGGTTACTCATTCTCAAATTGATAATATATTAAAACAGTTTTTGGAATATTATAAGACTGTATTCTTCTGAGCTTTATTCAAATAAAGAACTTGATGGTTTAAAGTTTTTGAATTTAATAGAGATCCTAAAATTCCCAAGCATATAAAAGGATCTCTTGATGCACCTATTACATTGAAGGACATTTAGACAGCATTGAAGTCCCTTAGAGTTGGGTCCATTCCAAGAGGGGATGGATACACTGTGGAGTTTTATAAATCATTTCAAAATATATTACTGCCTTTTTTATTAAATTTATATCAGGTTCAACTGAATAAAGGCTGCATTTCAGGTACTATGGCAGAATCTTTGACTATAGTTTTGCCAAAGCCAAATAAAGATCCTTTATTGGTTTCAAATTACAGGCCAATATCTTTGATAAATGTTGATGGAAAACTGTTAGCTAAGTTATTGGCTCTACGCTTGGTTAAAGCTCTCCCTTATATTATAGGTATGCACCAAACCCGATTTGTTGCTCATAGACATTCCTCACATAATACTAGATTGGCTCTTCATATGTTGACTTTAACAAAATCCATGGAGGATCCAGCCTTCTTTCTATCTTTGGATGCAGAGAAGGCATTTGATCATGTAGAATGGACTTTTATGTACCAAGCCATGGACTGGTTTGGGGTGGGTTCTGGATTTATTCAAATGACCAAAGCTTTGTATAACTCCCCTTTGGCTAGATTGTATATAAATAATTCTTTTTCAGACAGTTTTTGTCTGGAGAGGGGAGTTAGGCAGGGATGTCCCTTATTGATATTGTATTGGAAACCTTACTATTGGCTATTCAACAAACAGCGGAGATTCAAGGTATTCCTTATGCTGATAAGGAATACAAAGTCTCTGCATATGCAGATGATATTTTGCTTCATTTGAGGAATCCTGAATCTACTATTACACATTTATTGGATTTGATCAAAATATTTGGAAAATTTTCAGGATATAAAATAAATTGGAATAAATCAGAAATCCTTCCACTTAATATACATTCTCAAAAAGGATTGTTTGATCAGTTCCCTTTTCTTTGGAAAGAAGAGGGTATAAAATATTTAGGAATATGGATTTATAAGACACTGGATGATACAATAAAAATAAATGAAAAATCTTTATTGTTAAAGGTTACAGATATGTGTGAGAAATGGAATCCGTTACATTTATCTTGGTGGGGAAGAGTTCAAACAGTGAAAATGATGATTTTGCCTGTGGTGTATTACCAAATGGGAATGTTACCAATTTACTTTCAAGGTTCTTTTTATAAGAAATTGAATAGTATTCTTATCAAATTTGTTTGGATGGGCAAAACTGCTAGAATAGCTTTAGTATCTCTACAAAAATCAATGGTGGAGGGAGGGGTACATTTTCCAAATTTCTATAGGTATCATAAAACCTATATTATGCTTCAGGGTATGTACTGGATCCTGCCTGACCTCATGGAACATTATCCAGAGTGGTTAATTTTGGAATGGAAAATTATGTCCCCAATGCGTCTGTCTCATGTATTACCTAGTTATGCTAAGGATAATAACATTATTTTGGATACTTGGAAGTTAACTGAAATTCCTCTAGAACAGTCTTTGTGTCAATCCCTAGGGCTGAACTCCAAGATACAAATAGGTGGGTCCAAAATTGCCTGGAGGATTGGATGCAAGAAGGCATAAGAACATTAGAAGATGTCATTTTAAATGTTTTAAGTTTTTTATTGATTTTTTCACATATCAACAAGTGATATAAATTTTCCATACATTTATCTTAACAATACACTTGATATCTCTATAATGTATTTTATATAAACCATATTTTATATTATTTTCTAATGAATTTATATAACATATATATTGTAATGATTTTATCAATTATTATTTAATTATGAACCTTTTTCCCTCCCTTTATCACATTAATTTCTCATAAGACTATCATTCATTCATTATGATATATTTTTTATAATGTATAATAAAGAGAATAAATTCTTTACCCCTTCCCTCCCTCCCTTCTTTAACCATTATCTTATTATGGGAAAAAATTAAAATCAGTCATTGCATCTGTCAATGGTCAAAATCTGTTAATGGTCCCCAAATCTTCTTGAACTTATCCATATATCCTTTTTGTGTTGCAAATGTACGCTCCATCTTATATATATGGCAAACTGAGTTCCACCAAAAATTATAGTTCAATCTGTCATAATTTTTCAAATTATGTGTAATTTGCTGTACTGCTACTCCAGTCAATATAAATAAAAGTTTATTGTTATTTGATGAAATTTGACTTCGAGCTCTCATTGCAGTACCAAACAAAATCGTATCATATGTCAAGGCTACCGGATTTTCTAACATCCTATTAATTTGAGGCCAAATTGATTTCCAAAATATTAATATGAATGGACAATAGAATAAAAGATGATCTAATGTCCCTGCTTCAAGATGACAATGCCAGCATCTATTAGACTTAGAGCTATCTATTCTATGTAAACGTGTAGGGGTCCATAAAGCTCTATGTAAAATAAAAAACCAAGTTTGTCTCATAGAGGCTGACAATGTGCATTTTAACCTCCAAGACCAAAGTCGTGGCCATTGAGATGCATTAATCTGATGCTTAATCTCAATGCTCCAAATATCTCTAAGACCATTTTTTTTCTTTTTATGTACGAATCCAGATATTAATTTATACCACATTGCGGCCTGGTGACCCATGGAATCTATCTGAAAACATAAGAATTCCATACTATGATAGTTATTAAGATTTTTCCATTCAGGGAACCCTACCTGAATGGCCTGCTTCAATTGCATCCATCTGAAATATTGTGATTTATTCAAACCGAATTTATTTTGCAATTGTGAAAATTCAAGCAGTTTACCTTTATTTATTACATCTTCTAAAATCCAAATTCCAGCAATCATCCAATGTTTCCAGATAATTTTAAAACCGCCAACTTTGATCTTTGGATTGAGCCATATTGTTTGAGTCGTTGATTTAGTTATTGGAATAGGAGTTAGATTACTTATATATCTTATAGTTTTCCAAGTATCAACAAATATTTTGTGATCCTTATATAACCTTGGCATTTGAATACTGATAACATGACTATGACGTAAAGGAAACATTAGTCTCCATTCTAACCAGAACCAATCTGGTATATGTTCAATGGGCTCTGACGCATAATATAGGCTTGATGGTACCTATAAAAATTTGGAAAATTTACCCCTCCTTCCGCAATTGGTCTTTGTAAAGATACTAGAGCAATTCTGGGGTTTTTTCCAAGCCAAATAAATTTTGTTAACATCTTATCCAATTTTTTGTAAAATGACCCCTGAAAAAAAATTGGTATCATACCCATTTGGTAACAAACTACTGGTAATATCATCATTTTTACAGTTTGTATTCTCCCCCACCAAGATATGCATAAAGGATTCCATTGTTCACACATTTCTGACACTTTATGTAATAAATTTTTTTCATTAATTTTCATAGTCTCATCCACAGTTTTTGTAATCCAAATTCCTAAGTATTTTAATCCTTCTTCTTTCCAAATAAAAGAAAATGAGTCAAATAAACTTTTTGTACAATGTACATTGAGTGGAAGCACTTCTGATTTATTCCAGTTTATTTTATAACCTGAAAATTTTCCAAATTTTTCAATTAATTCAAGCAAATTTGGAATAGTTGTTTCCGGATTTCTCAAATAAAGTAAAATATCATCCGCATATGCTGATAACTTATATTCTCTATCTGAATGCGGAATACCCTGTATCTCCCTTACCTGTTTTATAGCTAATAATAAGGGTTCTAAAACGATATCAAAAAGTAAAGGAGATAGTGGGCATCCTTGTCTAACCCCCCTCTATAGAATAAATCTTTCTGAAAAATTGTTATTGATATATAATCTAGCAGCAGGGGAGCTATACAATGCTTTTATTATTTGTATAAATCCGGATCCTATTCCAAACCATTCCATTGCCTGAAACATGAAGATCCATTCCACTCTATCAAAAGCTTTTTCAGCATCTAATGAAATAGAGAATGCTGGGTCATTAATGGATTTTGTCAAATATAACATGTGATGTGCCAGTCTAGTATTATGAGATGAATGTCTTTGAGCAACGAAACCTGTCTGATGCATATCTATAATGAAAGGGAGAGCTTTAGCCAATCTTAATGTTAATGCCTTAGTTAGAATTTTTCCATCCACATTTATTAAAGAAATTGGTCTATAATTTGAAACCAAAGTGGGATCTTTATTTGGCTTAGGTAAAACTATAGTTATTGATTCAGCCATAGTACCTGTAATACAACCTTTATTTAGTTGTGTCTGATATAGTTTTAATAAATAGGGCATTATAATGTTTTGAAATGATTTATAAAACTCCACTGTATAACCATCTTCACCTGGAGCGGATCCAACCCTAAGGGATTTCAAAGCTGTATCTAATTCTTTTAAGGATATTGGTTCTTCTAAACTTCGTTTTATATGTTCAGGAATTTTTGGTCCTTTTATTAACTTTAAAAAATCTAAACCATCCTTTTCCTTTTTCGAATAAGGCTCAGAAGAATACAAATCTTTATAATATTTTAAAAATTGTTTTATAATGGGATCAATTTGAGATAAAATTTTACCATTCTCATTTTGAATAGCAATTATTTTTGTTTTTCTTTTTTTCGCTTTAAGATAATTTGCTAGCATTCTTCCTGCCTTATTCGAATTTCCATAATACAAAGCTTGCTGTACAAATAAATCTTTTCTAATAATTTTTGAAGAAATTTCATTATATTTACCTTTAGCTTTTAAAAGTTCTTGTTATGTCAAATAATCCCATTTTTCAATTAATTTTGATTCTAGAGACTTCACCACTTTTTCCAATTCTGTAAATTGTTTTTTTTCTTTTTTTATTTGCAATGCTGAATAAGAAATAATTTGTCCTCTAATATATGCTTTAAAAGCATCCCACAAAGTCTCTATTGAAATTTCTTCTGTATCATTAATTTGAAAATAATCTTTTATTTTTTCTAAAAGATTTTCACAAAAATCAATATCTGTGAGCAATGTATTATTTAATCTCCATATAGGTCTATTTCCATTCTGATCTATTATTTTAATTTCAATCCACACTCCGGCATGATCAGATAGTATAATTGGATCAATGACAGCCTGTGTGACTTGATGTACTAATTGATTAGAAACAAAAATGTAATCTATTCTAGAAAAAGAATTATGAACCTGTGAGCAAAACGAAAATTCCCGACCATCAAAATGAAGAATACGCCAAATATCTTTTAAATCACAAGATTGTACCAAATTATCAAGGCCTAATGATTTTATAAATCTTCTCGGACTTTTATCCATCAGTGGATCCATAACAGCATTGAAATCCCCTGCTACTACTAGATTTGAAGTAGCAAGTGGAAGAATTAATTGTTGCAGAGTTTTAAAAAATTCATTCTGGTTCGAATTAGGGGCATATATATATTGAAGAGCGTCATGGTGGTATTTCCCATGTCCATTTCCACATATATCCATCTTCCAAGAGGATCAGCTGCCTTAAATTTAAATGAAGCAGAACATTTTTTATTTATTAATATAGCAACACCAGCTTTTTTTCCTATTGCTGAAGAAAAGTAACATTGTTTGACCCAATCACCTTTTAGCTTTATAGATTCGTTATTTGAAAGATGGGTCTCTTGTATGCAGCATATATCAGCGTTCTGTCTTTTTAAAAATAATAATGCTTTTTTTCTTTTAATCGGGTGATTGAGACCATTAACGTTTAAAGATATTATCTTAAGACCCATTATGTATTAATATAATTTGTAATGTAACATCCCAATCTTCAATATTTTTTTTAATCTTTTTTTTCCCACATATAAGATAAAATAAAGAATTACCTATTGTACACAGACCCTTGAAATTTAATACCCCCCCTATTTCCTCCCTCCCCACCCCATACATATACAAATACTTGGAAATGCAAAATTAGATCAGGTTTAACATCACTCCTTACAAGCTATAAAATATTTTAATATCACAAGCTCCATAGTAATAATATAAATACTACTATTAAAATTCAACAATTTATATATCTTTGTTTTCTTATTTATATGAATACTTTTATTTATTTATCCAAATTTTGTTATGTTCAGCTAAATTAAATATATATAAGATATTTTGAATTTATAAAAAGGATAAGATTATTAGAATACTTTAAGCAAACATTTTATCTTTTATAACTTCAATCATTCATCTCATTCATTATAATTTCTATTCTATGAGATACATTCATCTAAAATTAAAAGGTAAAAATTGTGAAAAAAAAAAAAAATAATTAAAATCTATCATAACCCATTCTCTTACTCATTCTTATTCCTATTTTAATAGGTCAATTGAAAACTTTAATGATTCCTATCCATAAACCTTTTTCTCTATATCCGGTAAAGAACTGTATCTTATAGAGAATGGATTCAGCTTATATCTGAATCATAAAACATATTCTTACTATGAAGTTATTATTATTTTCTTTGTAAATACAGTTTATTTCATTCTATATTTTATATCTAATATTAAATATATTTTCATTCCGTATAGTTCCGTTGGTATGAATGCCTTTTTTTTTTTCCTTCAAGTTTCCTCTTCTTCCTCCGTAGACGTGATAACGTGAAAACAACCTTTTTTTTTTCATTTCCGGTGTAGTTCATTTTAAATGGAAAATTGCTTGATTTTTCACGGTTGCAACAATTTTTTGGTATTTCAAAATTTCAGTTTTATAAATGGTTGCAACTGAAGCAGGCTATTCAGAAAGGGTTCCCTGAGTGGCGTAATTTTAAAATTTTTTATAGTCTGCATTTCCTCTATTTTCAGGCAGACATGCTAGGACATCAAGCTTCCAAGTGGTATAAATTAATATCTGAACTTATGAATAAGAAATCCAAAAACGCTTTTAGAGATATTTGGAGCATTGAGATTAAGCAGTATATTTCTGTATCTCGATGGCCACGTATTTGGTCTTGGAGGATGAGGTGTACAGCTTCAGCATCTATGAAACAAACTTGGTTCTTTTTGTTACATCGTTCTTTTTGGACCCCAGTTAGATTGAATAAAGTTAGATAATTCTAGATCTAACAGATGCTGGCACTAGTTCAACATTAGTTCAAAAAAATGGAAAAAGGACCAAACAAAGGACAACCAAAAGGAGCACAAAGAACACCAAAGGGAGTGTCACCGTGTAGTTAGGAAAGCTAAAAGAGAATATGAGGAGAGACTGGCGGGGGAAGCGACAAACTTCAAATCGTTCTTCAGATATGTGAAGGGGAAGCAACCTGCAAGGGAGGAAGTGGGGCCTTTGAATGATGGAGACAAAAAGGGAGTGGTAAAGGAGGAAAAAGAGATAGCTGACAGGTTAAGTAAGTTCTTCACGTCAGTCTTCACGAGGGAGGACACATCCAATATTCCGGAACCGGAGGACATCGTACATGGGGATCGGGATGAAAAGCTGGCCCAACTAGAGGTAAGCCAAGAGGATGTCCTCAAGCAGATAGACAGACTAAAGAGTGACAAATCACCAGGTCCGGACGGCATTCACCCAAGGGTACTCAAGGAACTAAAGAACGAAATAGCGGAGCCACTTCGCCAAATATGTAACCTGTCCTTAAAAACTGGAGAGATCCCGGAGGACTGGAAAATTGCAAATGTCACGCCCATCTTCAAGAAGGGTTCAAGGGGGGACCCGGGAAACTACAGGCCGGTGAGCTTGACCTCGGTCCCGGGAAAGATGATGGAAGCGCTGATTAAGGACAGCATCTGTGAACACATAGAAAACAATGGACAGCTAAAGCCGAGTCAGCACGGCTTCTGCAAGGGTAGGTCATGCCTCACAAACTTATTGTACTTCTTTGAGGAGGTAAACAGCCAGGTGGATAAAGGGGAATCCATCGACATCATTTACCTTGACTTTCAAAAAGCCTTCGACAAGGTACCACACGAAAGGCTGCTTAAAAAGATGTGGAAACATGGAGTGCAAGGGGAGGTCCACCGATGGATCAAAAACTGGCTGGCAGGCAGGAAACAGAGGGTTAGAGTAAAGGGCCATTACTCTGACTGGCAATGGGTCACGAGCGGATTTCCGCAGGGGTCGGTGCTGGGACCGCTCCTGTTCAATATATTTATTAATGACCTGGAGGCGGGAACAAATTGCGAAGTTATTAAATTTGCGGATGACACCAAACTCTACCACAGGGTAGAAACCATGGAAGACTGCGAAGATCTGCAAAGGGACCTAATGACACTAGAAGAATGGGCCAAAAAGTGGCAAATGAGCTTTAACGTAGGGAAATGCAAGGCCATGCATGTAGGGAAAAAGAACCCGATGTTCAGCTACAAAATGGGGGGATCACTGCTAGGGGTAAGTAACCTTGAAAGAGACCTGGGAGTGATGGTAGACACAACCTTGAAGGCGTCGGCACAGTGCGCCACAGCCTCAAGAAAAGCAAACAAAATGTTGGGTATCATTAAGAAGGGTATCACGACCAGGACGAAGGAGGTCATCCTGCCACTGTATCGTGCAATGGTGCGCCCGCATCTGGAATATTGTGTCCAGTCCTGGTCGCCTTACCTCAAGAAGGACATGGCGGTACTTGAGGGAGTCCAGAGAAGAGCAACTAAACTGATAAAGGGTATGGAAAACCTCCCATATACTGACAGACTGAAAAAGCTGGGGCTGTTCTCCCTGGAAAAGCGGATACTTAGAGGAGACATGATAGAAACCTTCAAGATCCTGAAGGGTATAGAAAAGGTAGACAGGGACAGATTTTTCAGATTATGGGGAACCACAAGTACAAGGGGGCACTCGGAGAAATTAAAAGGGGACAGGTTTAGAACAAATGCCAGAAAGTTCTTTTTCACCCAGAGGATGGTGGATACATGGAATGCGCTTCCGGAGGCTGTGATAGGCCGGAGCACGTTACAAGGCTTCAAAGAAGGTTTGGATAGGTTCCTGGCGGATAAAGGAAATGAGAGGTACAGATAGGAGTAGATGTAGGTTTAGGGATAGTCTGAGACCACTGCTCAGGCAATGGGCCTGATGGGCCGCCACGGGAGCGGACCGCTGGGCGAGATGGACCTCTGGTCTGCCTCAGCGGAGGCAATTTCTTATGTTCTTATGATATTGATTTTTTGGAGATCAATTTGGGGACATATTAATAATATTTTAGAATCTGAGATTCCGTTAATAATAATAATAATAATAACAACTTTATTTTGTATACCGCCATACCCAGAGAGTTCTAGGTGGTTCACAGCAGTTAATAAGATTACATACAAGATAACATTGGAATTAACAATTTTTTGGAATGTACATGTCGTTGAAGTTCACAGGGAGATACAAGGAATATACAAGGGGTATACAAGGAATATATAAGGAATATAATACAAGTAATATACAAAGAATATGCAAGTAATATACAAGGAATATAGTACATGGAATATACAAGATTGTACAATAGTTGGTTTTTTTTTTGTTGTTGTTATAGGGAAAAAAAAACATACCGGTCAGGGAAGTTAATTGGTTTGGAGGGTACCTTGGGGGGGGGGGGGGGAGAAGGATTAGCAGCATAAAATCTATTTTACTCTTTTGGAATCTCTCTAAATACTTGTGACCTGGGTCAACCACTGCTGGAAACAGGATACTAGGCTTGGTGGACCTCCAGTCTCTCCCAGTGTTGCAACTGTTTTGCTCTTATGATGTTATGGTACTGTACCGTTGATGATTGAAAAATAAGATTGAAAGATTATGAAAGTGCTAAAGCTTTAAATGAGGATTCACCATACAATATAAGCAGTTTATATTGACATGTGTATCTTGGACTATGCAACACTGGGAGAGTCAATTTGGGGATGGATTGTGTTGCAGCAAAATTTGTTCCACGGTTGATGACCGATGACTAGAAGAACAACCAGAAATTGTGCACAAAAATCACAATGACAGCTCTTCCCTCATGTACCTTAATTTACTGACTTGGCCCCAGCTGACTTCTTGTTTCCTAAACTTAAATCTATACTGAAAGGAAAGTGATTTGACACCACTGAAGTCATAAAGCAAAATTTGATGAAGCAACTTTTGTCGATTCCTGAAGATCTATTTAATGACTGTTTCCAGAAGTGGAAATGACATTGGGAAAAGTGTGTATGTAGGGAAGGGGAAAACTTTGAAGATGACCCAATGGAATAAGTTGTAGGATTGTTTAATATATTTTATAAGATCAGTCCTGGAATTTTTAACAGACCTCTTATGTTGCCAGGAGCTTCTCCTATGTTATACTTTCTCTGGCAAAGAATCAAGATCCAGTCCCAACATGACTAGACTCTTCTCCTTAGGTCACACTGTTCCTATAATGAGCAGTTGTTGGTCAGACTTACATACCTCTGTTCAGTTCATTTAGCATGTGAACAAGTCTCTATCTTTCTTCTATATAACAGCGGACAGCTGTTGCCCAGACTCACAATACATTTGCTAATTCTTCTCCTTCCTCTCCTTCCATAGTTCATAGATATTCCAGTGAGCTCCTGGTGGGATTTCACTTGTGGCTCTTCTACATATTTCTTGCTGGACCAGCTCCAGGAAATAAAGGACATGCCTCCTCCCTAACTTGGAATATTATACTTCCCTCCACAAAGCTCAAGCTCAAATCTAGTTGGACCACTTCCTCAGCACAGACCTCTTTCTATTCAGATTTGTTTCACACATTTTGAGAGCAGAAATCTCAAATATTCTTCCTGAAACTGCAAAGGAAAGAGCATTTTGGCAGCATATTATAGATGAAATCATTTGAAGAGGATTTATATATGCAAGGTTGGACTATATAGGGTAAGGGATAGAATGTAAAGTAAGATTAATATCTCTGACCTGTGGGTATTGATATATCTGGAACATATTGTAGAATGCATATGTATCCTCATTTGTAAAGCCTTCAATGATGGCAGCCACTGTGCGAAATGAATTACACTTGAAATTTACGATTGTGCTCTGTCCTGCCAAAATTTTTAAGGCTGATTTAATTATTTTCCTTGTATATGTAAAAGTCTCTTTAATATGGAGCCCCAGTGTGATGGTGGGTAAGAGGTCTGAGTTGTTGTTAATTTCCTCCACCGCAAAAACAAAGGCCAAGAAGTTATAGTTAATATAATTTAAAAATCTGTAATGACATTAAGATCATAATTTCATAACAGTGTACCTGAAATATTTGCAAAAATATACATATTTATGCGTATTTGTTTTTTTAATAAAATATCAGAATGCAAAAATAAAACAAAACAAAACTATGTTCTCTTTTACCATGCAGTGTGAAAAAGAAACCTGGTGTGCTGAAGCCACTTGTAATGCTGCCAGGAACATGCAGCTTTTTCTATTTTTTTATAATGACCATGAGCTAATATCCCCACTAAAGCAAGGCCATTAGATTGTGAGCCCTTCTAGCCCCTCTTTTGCACATAGTATGAGCTCGCACACTATTCCTGAGCTAATCAGTTAGCAATGCACAAGTGCTGATGGATTCACGTAGCTTTGTCTACACTCTATTCCCTACAAGTATATCTTATAGAACATGAGAACAACCATACTGGATCAGACCAGTGCTCTCCTGTTTCCAAAAGTGGCAAAATCTAGGTCACAAGTATGTTATGTTAGTATATGTTAATCAGGTTCTTTGTACCCTCTCTACCTATTCAGTTCAATAATAATAATAACTTTATTTCTCTATACCGCCATAATCTTGCGACTTCTAGGCGGTTCACAATGAAGATAAGCTGTACAGTCAGCGAATTACAGAGTATAGATAGAAGTGAGAACATTCAGCGATCAGTGAATTAGAAGGTGCCAAATGGTTAGGAGAAAGATGTACATAGGTTGTTGAAAAGAGTTAACTTAATTTTCATATTACATTGAAAAACATTGGGCATCAGCAGAAAGCTGGGTACAATTGTGAGGAAGACATAATAGTAGACGGAAAAAAATGGGGCTTCTAATTGAGAGGAATAACGGAATATGGGTGAGGTGAGGTAGCTTTGATCGTGTAGGGAAAAATCTGGCTAGGACATGAATTTCTTAAATAAGGCGGTTTTTAATTCTTTCTAAAAGGTCTGATTACATTAAAGAAGTTGGTTCAGTTACCCAGGAAGTTACAATGGACAGTTTGACACAGACATTCAATAGATTTGGAAGTTCAGGTAGATCAGTACGATTATTAATACAATTATGTTGTAGTTACAAATACATAATTACAAGTTACAAGTCAAAAGGAGCCTGAGAAGTTTCACTTCATGTACAACATCGAGATTACTTTATGTACTGTGGTGCCTTGCCCATTAATATAGGTGGGTAAAACATGAAGGCTTTTTTAAAAAAAATATATCTTTATTAGATTTTCAAACTACAATTGTGCAACAAATAATTCATATACATAAAATATCACAAGACAAGCACAATAAACTTTCAGACATTAATATACAATTAAATATTTCCCCACCCTCCCACCCAATACTCAAATAAAATAAAACCCACAAGAAACTATCCATATATACCCTGAATCAAGTTCCAATGCAACTCCCTCCCCCCCCCCAACCTACCAATCAATTATTCTTCCTTACAAAATTTAGCCAATGGCTCCCAAACATCCATAAACGTTCTGTAATGCCCTTGCTGTATGGCCATGAAGAGTTCCATTTTAAAAATGAAATACAGAGATTCCCACCAAAAATTGTAACTTAATCGATCCAAATTCTTCCAATTCCTTAAAATGAGCTGTATGGCAACCCCTGTCATTATAAATAGAAGTTTGTTATTTCGATTAGATATTTGGCTTTTAGCTCTCATCAATATATCAAATAAAATGGTGTCATATGTTAATGCCACTGGATTTTCCAATATTTTGTTCACTTGATTCCATATGGACCTCCATAATTTAAGTATCAAGGGACAATAGTATAATAAATTATCCCTAGTCCCAGCTTCAAGACGACAGTGCCAGCATCTATTAGACTTTGAATTATCTAATTTCTGTAACCTAATAGGGGTCCAAAATGCTCTATGTAATAAGAAAAACCATAGATGCAGACACGTTAAAAACGCAAGCGCACCTTTGTAAAAGGAGCTCTAAGTCCTTAATATTTTGTTCTAAATTAGTGAATTCTAGCTTAAGTTGCATCCTAACATGAGCTGATTATGAGATAATTTGCCTTCTCACGGTAGCTTTAAAAGCATCCCAAAGTATTTCTAAATAGATTTCCTCTGAGGCATTAAGTTGAAAATATTCCTTCATTTTTATTTGGAATTCCTCAATAAATTATGCATCTGCAAGCAATTCATTATTAAATATCCAAACAGGTCTATTATATTCTTACTCCTCAACTTTAAATTCAATCCAAACTCCACCATGATCTGCCAAAATGATTGGATCAATAGTGGCTTTTGTGATCTGTTGTACAAATGTGTCTGATACAAATATATAATCTATATTTGAAAATGATTTATGGACATGGGAATAAAAAGAAAACTCCTAAGTATTATAATGAAGAATCTGCCATATATCCTTCAATCCACAAAATTGAACCATATTATCCAATCCTAATGATTTTAACATCCTACTAGGTTTTTTATCCAGCAATAGATCAATTACAGCATTGAAGTCCCCTGCCACCACTAAATCAGAGGCAGACAGTGGTAGAATCAACTGTTGTAGAACCTTGAAAAATTCAATTTGATTTGAATTAGGGGCATATATGTTAATGAGCTTCAGCGTATGTTTCCCCTCGCTCAGGTTTACTTGAACCAATTTGCCTAAAGGATCAGCTGAAAGGAATTTAAATGTAGCCAGACATTTTTTATTAATTTAAATAGCCACTCTCACCTTCTTGCCTACCGTAGGAGCATAAAAGCAATGTTTAACCCATCCTTTTTCTAATTTACTTGATTCTGAGGCATTTAAGTGCGTTTCCTGAATGTAATATATATCTGCATCTTGTTTTTTCATGGAATTAAGAGGTTTTTTCCTCTTAATTGGATGATTAAGGCCATTGACATTTAATGAAAACAATTTCAGCGTCATGTATATTCTAGCAAAAATGGGATCCGAAAATATAATTCAACACGCTTAACCCTTACTAGCATTATATAAACATTACACATCCTATAAATAATCCCTCCCCCTACTACAGAGCACCTATTTAGTTCTTTAACTCAAAGACCCCTTCAGGCCTTCTTTAAGTTCTTTTCCAAATTCAACCTTGTATCCCTTACAGATTACTACATGAATCAACTTCTCATATGACACTACTGATTAATGATTTATAATATATATGAGATAATCTTTATAACTTATCAATTTATCCCAAAATAAATTATTGCTCTGAAAGTCATTAAAAACTATAACTCTAAAAATAAATAACAAACCTTAAAAAGAGCCACAGAAACCCTCCTCCCCGCTCAATATCATTCCAATACACCCCCATTATATTCAGTTAATATTACCAACATTACCTATATCACTCTACAACAGAACAACCCGTATGGACAAAAATATAAATCATTCATTGCATTTGATCTATTAAAACACAGCCTACCAAAACAAGTTCCCCACATACCAAGCAATCTTTTCCATATACTCCAATCACTCTCACAAAATTAAATCATCAACTTAAATTAATAACCAGTAATAAAAGTTACTCAAAAAGCTATTTCATTCACATTCATGCACTGTCAAACACAAATGAATAAATTAATATTGAAAGAGTAAATAATCCAAAGAGACTATAAAGAATCATTATATTCCATATCTGCCCCTCCCACCTGTCTTACAAAACTATTCATCCCAACCCCCACCTCGCTCTCTACAAAGGTTCCCCTTAAACATCCATACACTACCAACCACACACCAATATATGCACATTGCCAATCTACAACAGAACAACTTCCAAACTGACGTGTCTTTTCCCTATTTAATACATTTCCAAGCATTAGAAATACAGTCAAACCAAACTCCAAGACAGGGCTCTCAATGAGGCAGAGTGAACATCCTGAAGGGTCTGCCAATGCTGCTGCTTCTCCTCCATCGCCCAGTGTCAGTCTGCACATGCCGGACCCAAGCTTCATGCTCTTTTACCCTTCCATGTGCTGTTTTTTTCCCTCCCCTTTTTGTCCCAACCAAACTGCTTCCTGTTCATTCCTCCACCATTCGGGATGGTAATGCTTTCTAAGGGTCATAGGGGCCTGGAGCTCGGACATTCTCCTCTCCCCTCTGCAGCAAACCTCCCTGCACCTCTTCTCTCATTCTGCCTCCTCCCAGTTTGCAAACACCAACGGAAATCGCATGAAATCCACTTCCCATTTGGAAATCAACATGAAGGCTTTTAAAAAATGAGGATTATTGAGCATTAAATTCACATCTAAAAACAGGTCAAGAACTCACCTGTAGCTGCACATTGTTTGATTTCCACCATTATTTTAATAACTTATGATTCACAGTTTTGGAGACAACACAGAATAGTCTGAGGGGAAGTGGCTTTTATAGACTCTTGATACAGTAGGAGGGGCATTGGATTTTTTTATTTAGCCAGTGTGTTTCCAAATGGCTAGTATCATGAATGTGGCATTGGAGCCCACTTTTTGCATTCTAGGCATTAACTTCCAGCTTAGGGAACAAAGAGGAGAAGTGCATGCCATTCCTAGTGTTAGGCAAGTTGAATGTTGTAAGGGTGTTTATAGTTCTTTAGAGTGATTTAGAGTGTATATGAAGGGGGTTTTGTGATCTTGCATGTTTCTGATGGTGTGTTTTTGTGAAGGTGGGAACAGCTTTAAAGTGGTTTTCTAGATATTCAGTGCTACTACTGATGTTTGGTGGAGTCATCTAATATAATAAAACGGTAAGCCGCGTATGCACACTTCCTATGCGTGCATCCGTTTTCCGTGAGCTATAGCACACATAGGAAGTGCGCATGCGTGGCTTACGGTCTGGCCTCACGCGAGGTAAGACAAGTGTCCTGCACGTCCTTCCCTGCTCTCCACTTGCGGAGCGGCGGCTGCCGGCTGCTAGCACCCCCTGCCCTCTCCGTTGGCTCCCGGCCCCAGCGGCGTAGGCAGCACTATAAACACACTGCTTCGTGCCCTTCTCTGCCGATTTCCTCTGCCGCGTCTCTGATGACATCATCGGAGACAGACGCGGCAGAGGAAATCTGCAGTAGAAGGCCGCGAAGCAGCGTGTTTAAAGTGCTGCCTACGCGGCTGGAGCCCCCGAGGTTTGTTGGCGGTGGGAGGGTCAGGAACAGGCCGGATCGACAATGGCAGTAAAAGAAGGGGGAGGGGCCGAACAGAGCAGGGAAGAGAAGGTAAGAGAAGGGAAAGGGGTAGTGGGGGAAAATGCTGCTACTACTTCTACACAGGAAAGGGGGGGTAGGAGGGAAATGCTGTTGCTGCTGCATAGGGAAAAGTGATGGAAATGCTGCTGCATAGGGAAATGGGGAAAAATGACAGACAGACACCGGGAGGGTGGGAGACAGAAAGAAAGAAAGACACAGGGGCAGGGAGAGGGACAGAAAGACAGAAAGAGAAAGGGGACCAGAGAGAGAGTCAGCGGGAGAGGGAAAGGGGGCTGCTTTGGGGGGAGGGGTGTGCTGGGGGGAGACAGAAGGGGCCATGGAGATATAAGGAAAGGGGACAGACAGCTTTGCTCTGGGGGGGAGGGGGAGACAGAAGGATACAGACAGCGGCCAAGGAGAGAGAGATAAAGAAATACAGACAGACACATCTATTCTAGCACCCGTTAATGTAACGGGCTTAAAGACTAGTTATATATATATATATATATATATATATAATCAAATTCTCTAACATATTCTTCCATTAAACCCTGGTTACTTAACATGCCATCACCAGATTACAAACAAGCGGGTGCTGTAAATTATCAAGGGTTGTGGACTCTCCTTGAGTCAGGAATCTTCTTAAACCAGGAATTATTGTGAGCTAGCTGTAGTAGAGTAAGTTTTGATTGAGGTAATTTTATTCTAGTTAGATTGGTGGTTAGATATTTAATCATCTTATGTATTTTTCTAGGATATCGGCAGCAAGAATCCCCTGAAGCAAGTTGCCTTAAATCGTGTACCAATGTTTGGAGTTGAAAAGGGCATATATTGTTAGGACTATTTTTGAATTTTCTGGGTTCTCTGCATTTACAAGTTGGTGGTGACTGCTAACAACAGAAAGTAAATAGGAAAAGAGAGTCACTTGATTAAAGGCTTACATCATAAGATCAGGACCTGGAATAACTGCGTTATATAAGGTCATATGATCCAGGTTTTATAAGCAACTCTGATACCTCTCTTTCAATTAATAGAAAGCAGTTTTTTCAACAATTTGTTTTGACGTTCATTGCAACTCTAGGGAGTGATAGTAATTTATCTATTCACCTTTCCCCATTTTTCTTTTGACTTGTTGAGGCCATTTGGGACAGTGTGTGAGAAACCCAAATAGAAGCAACGTTTCATGCTACTGATCCCATGGCAAACAATGGCTTTCCTTAATGTCCATTTCAAAAAACAGACTATGAACTTTTCTTCTTTGAATGAAAAAAGTATTTCCTCCTATTGGTTTAAAAAGTATCTCCTTTTAACTTCATTGACTGTCCCCTAGTCTTTGTTTTCAAAGTATTCCCATGTAATGGAATTTAGTGTCTCCTGGTTTTTGTTCTCTTTGAAAGAGTGAAAAATTGATTCTCTCTTACTCTTACAGGGTATATATTTATCCTTCACTGATAAGTCTCTTACTCTAAAATTTGGAGAGTTCACAAAAGCAAAATATAGTTTCACAAACTGTTCACTCTTTCTATCCAAAAGAACATTTTATTTGGGAATCAGTGCTTCCCATTCAATCCAAGAACATAGCACCTTTGTAATTAAAATGATGAAATATTTTGACTCCTACCAGACAGAACTTAAAGATCTGGGCTTTATTTCATACTCCAAAGAAATTTAACACTGCTTTGCCACCTCTCTATCTTCTGTCCACCCACCCACCCCTCCCTCTTCCTGTGATACTATCACTGAAATGCTTACATATTTTCCTTAAATATACTATTTGTCACAAATTTCATCATAAAATGCATTGAGTTACCATTTTTCCATTGTTTTTGTTTTATTTCTGTTACCTTGAAAAGTGGCCAACACAGCCTCCAACCATTTCAATACATACACAAAGTCTTACTTAGCAACTCAGTGGAGTAGTCATAGTAGGAGGTACCCCCCTCCCCTTCTGCACACCCACACTCCTCCCATGCCCCTATCAAACATTTGTCTATTTTTCTTTCCATATCTCTTTAACTCTTTGCCAGCACTCCCAGCACCTGCAACCTCCTGCCCACACTGGTCTTGGCTCTGTTTATCAGCATTACCCCACACCATCTTACATCTGATCAGCTAGTGATGCTTCAGTTTCAGTGGCATTAACCAGTCAAGTAGTGCTGAAAATCCAGGAGTAGCCAGCTCATCAGGAATTAACAAGGCAGGAGTCTTTCATGATGTGAAAGTTCTTCTTTAGGGTCCCCGCCTAAATGGTCTTCATTTTGTAAAGTATGCGCTTTAAATGTGACTGCACCTGCTATTTTGGGTGATTGATTGAAAAGGGGAAATTCCCTGACTTCTTGTGAAAATGTCATGTACATTCTCTGCTTTTCTCATCTTTTCAAAGCACCCCTCTGGGAAAACCTACTCACTGGCTGCCTAAAGGTGGAAGAAGAAATGTACTTTTCACTGGGCAGAGGACATTTTCAAACAGGACTATCAAGGAATGTTCATCTGTTTTAAGATTGACAAAAGTGCAAATATATTAAATTTCAATTTTAAAAAATGATAACATATTAGCAGTGTATGGAAGATTATTGCTTGGCTAGTAAAAATTCACTTGCTACAGGTTATCATGAGTTTATGTGTTCAATGATAAATAAAAATATTCATAGACAGAATGAGGACATCAAAAACTCAGATGTAATTATAAATGTAGTAATATCATATAAAAATGAAGGAAAATGTAAACTCCTTATAAAACATAGACTACAAAACATCTTTCATACAAGTACAAGTTATATTTCCAACAGCTAGTCACAGAGCAACTCACAAACACTTCTGAAATGGGAGGTAATGCACAATGCTACTTACCCTGAAGAATTAAAAGATATGGTGTTGGTAAAGGATTTAGTTAACTTAACTGCATACTGTTGAACAAATCCCCCAATTATAATGTCCCCATCCATGTAGTAGCCATCTTCTGAAAAGTCCATGTACAGCTTTGGACATTGGCTCTCAATAGGCTTCCAGAGATCAGTGTAAAATATGAATAAAATCAAAAGGGGATAAGCTGCCATATTTCAAGGTGAGGAACAACTGCTCTTCCTGCTCTGTCACTTTGGGAAATTTCTAGTGGAAGATTCTGCACGTCATAGTGAAACCCATCTTTTTAAATCTATATATTATGTATTATGCAAGAAGTTTCAAATTGACACTGAGAAGACTCTTTGATGGACACAGGTCACTTTATGATTGGACCAGAGAACTTCATCCTGATGTTGATGTGAACGCTGATTCGAGCGAGTATCCTGCAGCTGTGTGGGCATCGTGTGATCTTTATAGGTCTCTGCTCCTGAAAGGTTCAGCCTCAGCGGATTTCATCTACTGACTTGGGCATTTGATATTAAATATAGATTGTTTTTATAAACTTGTTTTTCTGAACATGACCTTGTAAGATAAATATTAATTTCAAAGGAGTGCTTTGTGAAGAGTGTAATAATAACAGCAAGGGAATTGTGCACTTGATTTATAATACTTAGAAAATAAATAAATTAGAAAATGGATTTCGATGATTAGAATCTACCAGATATTCAACCCACTGAAGGCCATGACAGGACTCTCTGTATATAGAATCATATTTTCTGTCTTAGAGCTGAATTTGTCAGTTGTTTAATTATGAAAATACTGAATTTTGAGGGCAACCTTGTGAATTTGTTCACAGGTGAATGGTTCTTTAGTCATATACAAATACGCATGGCAAAAAACCACTTTCCTATCTGTGTTATGGTCCTTGACACTAGAGAATGACATGGGGAAAAAATCTGTCCCCGTCACCGCCCCGTCCCCGGCCCACCATCCTCTGCACCGCCCCGTCACCGCCGTTACCTTCACCGCCCCGTCACCATCACTGCCATCCCTTTCACTGCCCCATCACCGCCACTGCCATCCCATTCACCGCGCCGACACCGTCCCCGCAGCATCCATAAAAGCCTTAGTACTCTAATATTTAGCTTATTCCGTTCTTATAAATCAAAGTTCCTGCTGCTGAACTAGAGAAAGAGATATTCAGCTGGCAGGGCTTTGTTTATAAATATTTATCAACACAACTAATATACCACTTTATCCTAAAACAAAAAATAAATAAATAAATAGAATAAAAGCAAATTAGACTATTGCTCTAAGGAAATGCTGATAAATTGGAGGAACTGAGTAATAAGTTGTGCAACTTGACTGCTCAGCTGGAGATTTCTAACTGCAGATTGGAAAATGTTGAAATCCGAGTGGGAAAAACTGAAGCAATTCAAGTTCAATGCCAGCAGGACCATGTGGTAATTCAAAATCTATCTAAGCAAATTGAATATTTTGAGAACAGAAATAGAAGATGTAACGTGAGAATTTTGGGTTTGGGGGAGGAGGCTGAAGGATCTGACATGCCTGCCTTTTTAGAACAGCTGTTACCAAGCCTGCTTCAGGTATGGCAGTTGCCATGTAAGACATACCAGAAACCCTGAAACGTGGAGGCGACTATCAGATGCTAAAAAGATATAATGGAGGAACGGGAGGTAATTGTCACATCAATGAATATCTGTGCAGTTGATATCGGTGCTGGTAGCATACTAAGTGCTCATTCTCTCAACCCCTTCTCTGCAATGAACTGCATTGTCAAGGAGGCATTCCTGAACAAGGGATATACACCTCAGAAGCTACCGGCCACATGTTGGTCTGGAGGTCACCTTCATAGCTCCAGACCAATGTCAGGCCTGCTGTTGTGGAGGCATATATCCCTTGTTCAGGTATGCCTCCTTGACAATGCAGCTCAATGCAGAGAAGGGGTTCAGAGAGACACTATCCGATTCTAAGCATAATGTATGCTTCATAGTTGCACGTGTCACCCTCTATCCTATGTCATATCATGTCTGCTACCTCTCAAAGCTCACTTTCTTGGCAGCTGTTCTGGTATGCAACCTATTGCGACCCAAAATGTGGGTGATGAGATACCGGTCAGTCCACTGTGTCAACAAATACATCAAGGCCATTCAGTGTCACCTGCATATGCCGGCCACCTTTTGTTTAGATGTATACCGGTGTAACTGTACACAGAAAGTAGTTTACATATATGTTCACACACTGGCCTGATCTGTCTCCCACTTAGTCTTACTGGGTTGGGTTGGGGGGGGGGGGTTGATAGGTAATTGTGTATGTAGTATGCAACCAATGCACGCTATGGTAACCTTGAGTTCATAATCTTACTGCACACGAGTCGCACACAGCATGGTGCTGAGGGCATAGCCCAGGAGGTGGTGCAGGACATATGCCTATAGGCAGCCAGGGAGGCAGTGGCAGAGGCAGAGCAGGAGGTGGAAGGCTACTCTGCGTCCGAGGGAAGTCTGCAACCTGAGGATGTGGTTGAGGTCTCTGATGTGGAGGACCAGGCCCAGGTGGTAGAGGCGGAGTTGGAGGCACAGGTGGTGGCGGAGGTGGAGCAGCAGCATGTGGTGGAGGAGCAGGGAGCATGGGAGGTTCCTGACTTCTATGAGGATATGCCTCCTCTTGAAGGGGATGAATAGGTGGTCATGGAGGCAGCAGCCTCAGCCCCACGCCATGATGTGCAGCCAGCGGCCCCAATAGTTCCTCCCCCTCCTGAGGCGTATGGAGAGCTGCTCAACATGGTGGGACAAATACGCAGTGAATTGCAGGAGGGGAGGCGTGAAACTATGCAGACTCTGCAGGAGATTATAAGTCTTCTGCGCCAGCTGGTTGAGATATTCAAGGAGCCAGTGTAGGGGGTGAAGGGGCAAACCTGAGGGCCAAGCTGTCAATGGGCCATTGAGGCACCAATCATGTTACCAACAGTGTCCCTGACAGCTCACAAGTAGCTGGCAGAAATCCAATGACTGAAAGGACATCACACGGCCTGTCCTTCACATATTCAGGAGACTTTACCTACTGTATCTCATTGGGACATACTTGGATGTTAACCTACTTGATGGTACTGGCTGTCGTGTACAATGCTGTCACCATATGCTCTGCCAATGATTGCAAATGTTGAGATGTGATGTACAGATGCAAACTGTACAGTGATGGTTAAGGTGTGCAATAGTTGCACTGAAGGTGTGTTCCAATCCCATGACTAGGGTAGGAAGACATGCATATGGTGGGACAGTGTTAAACGCAATAAAGGGTACTCTCCCCATATCAGTGGAAAACAGGTATCCATTGAAATGAAAAGACCCTACCATCAGATGGGATGTGGTGAGGTGGCCATAAAGATTGACACTGAGAAAGTGGGAATTCTAGGCTGCATTTCTGAGGTCACAAATAGCTTCTATAACCTATGGGCCAATGGATGATGATGTAACCAGGCCAGGGGTACAGGGAGCACCATTGAGATTAGAAGCCGCAACCTCTGGAGACAGAGGCTGCTGCAGCAGGACAGCCCTCACAGATATTTGTTGAACCTTACAAATGAAAAGGTATGTGAGGCTCAGAACTGCTTGCTTACTTTGCACAGGTTGGAGCAGTGCTAGGCATGTTGGTGCAATTAGCAGGCATGTGCCATGTTGTTACCATAAGTATGATATTGTATGTTCTCATAATGCGTACATATTTGTATGGCGATTGTTCTATGACAGTCTGTTGTGACCAGGTGTTCTACCATTCATGTCTACCTCAGCAAAGGTGTATGCATTTATATTTGAATCTTGACTACAAAAACAGATCAAAATAAATACCAGATATCTACCTCTGAACTGGGTATCATGTGTGATCCCTTGATATCATGTCACTGACCTGCACCTAACAAAAGGGCAGGCAGGCAGCCAACTGAAAGTGGGAACGTGGCCATCTTGTAAATAAGATCTGGATGAGACCAGGACCATGTCACTTGCAGGACCTGAGACAGAGGTTGTGTTAGTCACAGTTCAAGAAAAAGGGGAGAGATGTAGAGTTCCATGATTTGCAATGGATGTAACACCTGACTGTCTGAATAGCTTCCCCTCTTTCTAGAGGCCTGTGCCAACCATTGACTGAAGGAACATTTTATGATTGAGGACTCATGTAAAAGGGAGCTGGTGACTGCTGTGCAATGCTGCCGTTCATATGCAATCAGTTAGATCCCATAAGAGCTACACATGTGCAAGGTGAAGCACTAGGAAGCTGACCAGTGGCTGGCCTAGGCAGGGATGGAGGACGAGGAGAGGGAAGAGGTGTTTTCCAAGAAGCTCACCCAGTCTTTGCCCTTACCCTGTTATGGCCCCTATGCAGATTGCTCCCCCCTGCTTGTCTAAACGCTGTTTCAAACAGGCTTTCCAGAGGGTAACCAGCAACGTGAGGCCCAGACATTTCTATAAGCATGTAAAATATCATCGATGAAGCAGGAATACTTGCTTACCTGAATACAGCCACACGCTTGAAAAGGCAAACCATGTAATGTGTAACATCCAACAAACGGGTTAGGATTGCTTCAGTAGATAGGACGGTGTCTCTGAACAGATAGGAGATGGACGTTCGTGCTGATGCAAACGTATCCTGGGCCCCTGGATTTAAATGTACCAATAAACGTGGCCTAGACGTCTTTCGGATTTGTTCATAACCGACCAGATGGACGTATTATGTCAAGTCGTCCAGCGGACGGCTTGTTGGACGTACTTAATTACACAGAAACATAGAAATAGACGGCAGATAAGGGCCATGGCCCATCTAGTCTGCCCACCCTAATGACCCTCCCCTACCTTTCTCTGTGAATAGATCCCACATGTCGATCCCATTTGGCCTTAAAATCAGGCACGCTGTTGGCCTCAATCACCTGAAGTGGAAGACTATTCCAGCGATCAACCACCCTTTCAGTGAAAAAGAATTTCCTGGTGTCTCCGCGCAGTTTCCCACCCCTGATTTTCCACGGATGCCCTCTTGTTGTCGTGGGACCCTTGAAAAAGAAGATATCTTTTTCCACCTCGATGCGGCCCGTGAGATACTTGAACGTCTTGATCATGTCTCCCCTCTCTCTGCGTTCCTCAAGAGAGTATAGCTGTAATTTATCTAGCCATTCCTCGTACGGGAGATCCTTGAGTCCCGAGACCATCCGGGTGGCCATTCTCTGGACCGACTCCAGTCTCAGCACATCCTTGCGGTAATGTGGCCTCCAGAATTGCACACAGTATTCCAGGTGGGGTCTCACCATGGATCTATACAATGGCATAATGACTTCAGGCTTATGGCTGATGAAACTCCTACGTATGCAACCTAAGATTTGTCTTGCCTTGGATGAAGCTTGCTCCACTTGATTTTCAGTCTTCATGTCCTCATTGATGATCACCCCTAAGTCTCGTTCTGCTACAGTTCTTGTTAGGATTTTGCCATTAAGGGTGTAAGTCTTGCATGGATTTTGGTTGCCCAGGTGCATGACTTTGCATTTTTTGGCATTGAAGCTGAGTTGACAGGTCCTAGACCAGCGCTCCAGTAGGAGTAGGTTGTGCATCATGTTGTTGGGCATTGAATTTTTGTCTGTTGTGCTTTTGCCCACTACATTGCTTAGTTTGGCGTCATCGGCGAATAATGTTATTTTACCTCGGAGCCCTTCTGCCAAGTCTCTTCACCCCATCATTTCACTACCCTCTGAAGCCTACCTCCAAGCCAGTTCCCAACCCATTTCGTCAATGTGTCGCCTAATCCTATAGAACTCATCTTGCTCAGCAACCTGCGGTGTGGTACGCTATCGAATGCTTTGCTGAAGTCCAGGTATAGGATGTCCAGGGGCTCCCCAACATCCAGTTTCCCCGTCACCCAGTCAAAGAAGCTGATCAGGTTGGATAGGCATGATCTCCCCTTAGTAAATCCATGTTGACCGGGGTCCCGTAGATTCTCCTCGTTCAGAATTGTATCCAATTGGCGTTTGATTAGAGTTTCCATTAGTTTGCTCATTATTGATGTGAGACTCACTGGTCTGTAGTTTGCTGCCTCCATCCTTGAGCCTTTCTTGTGGAGTGGAATGACGTTAGCCATCTTCCAGTCCAACAGGACGCTACCTGTACTAAGGAAGAGATTGAAGAGCACGGATAGCGGTTCCGCCAAGACATCACTCAACTCCATGAGCACCCTGGGGTATTGGTTGTCAGGCCCCATTGCCTTGTTAACCTTGAGCTTTGACAGCTCGCAGTAGACACTGCTGGGCATAAACTTGAAATTACTAAACGGGTCAACTGAGTCAACCCTTGTCTTTAACTGAGAGCCAAGTCCCGGCGCCTCGTGGGTGAAGACTGAACAGAAGTATTCATTTAACAGTTGGGCTTTTTCCGAGTCCGTTTCTACATAGTCACCGTCTGGTCTCCGTCTGGTTTCCCGCCTGAGTTTTTATTTCTGTCACTGATATACCTGAAGAAGGATTTATCTCCCTTCTGGATGTTCTTTGCTAGAGACTCCTCCATGCAGAATTTGGCCTCCCTAACTGCTGTTTGATGGCTCTTGACTTGGCCAGATAGTCTACTCTAGAGTCCTGTTTCCCTGATTGTTTGTAAGAGAGGAATGCTTTTTTCTTCTCCTTGATGAGGTCCGAGATCTCTGCAGAGAACCACTGTGGCTTATTGTTCCTTCGCCGTTTACTTACTGATTTAACATAGCAGTTTGTTTCTTCCTGTATGGTGGCTTTCAAAGTCGACCATATGTCATCCACGTTATCGGTTTCTGCTTATCTTTGCAGCGCCTGGCGAATGAAGTCTCCCATGTCTTTGAAGTTTGTGGCCTTGAATTTGAGGACCTTGCTCAGTGTGGTAGATTTAGTGAAACCTTTCCTGAGATTGAACCATACCATGTTGTGGTCACTGGAGTCCAATGTGTCGCCCACCGAGACCTCTGTGACACTTTCTCCATTGGTAAGTATCAGGTCCAGTATTGCCTGATCCTTTGTTGGTTCCAACACCAGTTGCCTGAGTCTTGCTTCCTTCATAGAGTTTATTAGCCTCCTGCTGCCGCCGGAAGCAGAGGAGAGTGTGTCCCAATCCACATCAGGCATGTTGAAGTCTCCTAACAATACTGTGTCAATAAATACATCTAACCTCATATTATCAAAAGTGTGGGTACTTTGACACCATGGCTCCCAAACCAGTCAAAGCTCTGTCCCGAAAGCCTAACTTCTCCCAGGCTCAGACAGAAATGCTGGTGCAGGAGGTGCACACACACCACCAGCAGCTCTTCTCTCCCCAAGAAGAAAGAATTAGAGCATACTCAAAGAGCAAAGTCTGGACAGCAATAGCTCAGCGCCTCAATGCAGTCCACCGCCATAAGCAAGATGTGGAGGACTGCAAGAAGAAATGGAGAGCCATCAAAAGGGAGGTCCGAACTAAGGTGGGCAACTGGCCTCCAGATGCTGACACGGCAGACCTCAGCCCCATGGAGCAGCTAGTGCTCACCTTTGTGTCAGCAACCTCCACCTACTGTGTAGGCACACAGGACACTTCAGCTGCCGCACCTGCACAGCCTTCTGGTATGTACTTGTTTTAATCCCCAGTCTCACAGCTATGTGCCACATTCTGAGAGACCTCTCTTTCATCCTCCTCTAATGGGACAGTGAGTACACCTGCTCTTCAAACCTTTCCATAACACCTGTTTGGAACTGCTCCATGTGTTGATGGCAGAGCATGGAATTAGATTCCTACACCCTTATACTGACAATTTGGAACATTTGCTATGATCAGCAGGTGTGCTCACGTAAGGTGTCTTCACATACACTGCTTTCATCCCCTTCATAATGTCACCACCACACCGCCCTATGGTAGCTGGGAATGTAGTCACACACACCTTTGGGATGGTTCATAGACAACGGCGCGAAAGACAAAGGCGCGCCCGGACAATTGAGCACAGCGCGGAGGCGCATGCCGCTCTAAATTACTGTTTTTAGGGCTCCGACGGGGGATCGTGAGGGGGAACCCCCCCACTTTACTTAATAGACATCGCGCCGGTGTTATGGGGGTTTGGAGGGTTGTAACCCTCCACATTTTACTGTAAACTTAACTTTTTCCCTAAAAACAAGGAAAAAGTGAAGTTTTCAGTAAAATGTGGGGGGTTACAACCCCCCAAACCCACCACAATGCCCCCACAACGCGGCGCGATGTCTATTAAGTAAAGTGGGGGGTTCCCCCACACACCCCCGTCGGAGCCCTAAAAACAGTAATTAAGAGCAGCGTGCGCCTCCACGCTGAGCTCAATTGTCTGGGCGCGCCTTTGTCCCAGCGCGCTTTTGACCTGACACCCTTTGGGATACATGTTACCTGTGATATGCTGTGACATCCATATGTGCTTTTCCCCTATGTAGATGCCAGCTCTGACAAGGATGAGGCTGGATGCAGTGGCCTCGACACATTGACTGTGCAGGGACAGCAGGATGAGGCAGCTGCAACACTCAGCCAGCAGGAGCCTGACGAGTCCCAGGACATCAAACCATAGGAGCCTGCCAATGGGGATGAGGACCTGCCAATTCTCCCACCGCCTGAGCAGTTTGCCAATGTGGCTGCGGATACTGAGGAGGGCAGTGAGGGAGCACAGCCTGGCTGCTGGAGGGCACCCAGTCACCAGCGTCGCCACCTACTGAGACTGGCCCAGAAGCTACTGGGGCACAATCTGACCCTGGAGGGATATCGGCAGCAATAGCTCCAGCTGCTGAGAGAGGGTGTGGAGACAAGACAGCATTCACTGGAGGTAAAACAGCAGTCACTGGAGGCCCAACGGGAGACAAATGAACTGCTGAGGCAGCTTTTGCATGCCAACACTGCCATCGTTGCAAAGCTGGAAGGCCTCCAGAGTGAGCTGAGATCTACAAACCGTACTCCCTCCACAAGCCAGCACACTGATCAGATGCCTGCACTACCCTCTAGCACTGGCTCAGTGGCAACAGGACGCAATGCCACAGAGAAAATAAAGCAACCCCAGATGTTGGGGCCTGTTTCACGCCTACCTTCCTCCACTCAGGTTACATGGCCAGCTTTTGGACAGCAGAACACTGACTCCAGCAGTGATAGTGGTAGCTTAGACACTGATGTGGCCCTAGTTGGTCCAGAGGCTTCATCTCTACCTAGAAGTGGACCTGGAAGGGCTGTCAGGGGCTGTGGGAGACCACATGGGCGAGAGAAGGGGAAGAGGAGGTAGGTAAGGGGCTGGTGTTGGTCGTGTATGTGGGTGAGGGTGGGGTTGGTGAGGGTGTGTGCATGTAAGGGTGGCGGTTTGCACAAAATGTGGGAAAATAAAGGTGTTTCTTTAAAAGAGCCTATTGTCTGTGTTGTGTACAAGCTTCAGCTTATGTACACTGAAGCTGACTATTGTCCGTGCTGTGTACAAGCTTCAGCTTATCTGCACTGAAGCTGACATTAGCCTGGGTTGGTTGTGCAGTCCAATTAAATGGCACTGGACTGATGGAAGGGTTGGTAGGGTTGAAAAGCCTCAGTTATATGGCACTGAAGCTGACATTAGCCTGGGTTGGTTGTACAGTCCAGTTAAATGGCACTGGACTGATATAGTGCCAGGTGGCTAGGGAAGAGCGTCCATTTCACAGGAAGTGGGTCTGTATTAGATGGTGCCTGGCGTTGACCCCTTCCTGGCTGGCACTCTGCTCGGCTCTGTGCTGTGGGGGTGGGGGAGGCTCCTCATCATCGCCATTAGGTGGTTGCTGATGTTGTTGCTGTGGGGGATCTGGTAGTAGCTGGTGTTTGTGTACTGCAAGGTTATGCAACATGCAGCATGCCACGAAGATCTGAGCCACCTTCTCAGGCCTGTACAGCAGCTGAGCAATCCAGGCATCTAAAGCGGTTTTTTTAACTGGCCAAATGTTCGCTCGATGATGCTCCTGGTGGCTCTGTGACGGCGATTGTATTCCTCCTCAGCTGCAGTGTGAGGGTGGACAATTGGAGTCATCAGCCAGACTCGCTGAGGATACCCCCTGTCACCTATGAGACACAGAGAAACAGAGAGAGAAAGAGAGAGAGACAACAATGATGAGTGGCAGTGATTTGCAGGTGCAGGAAGAGAGTGTTGGGATTGGGGAGAACAGGGTAGCTGTTTCCCTGAAGTGCTTACCAAGAAGCCAAACGCCATTGAATTGCCCCTAGATTGCTCTCCTGTGGAGGCCACAATGCTGCACTATGTAGGCATCGTGTGTGGAGCCAGGGTATCTGACACACACATCCAGGATCTCTCCCTGTGCATTGCGCACCACCTGCATATTCATTGAGTGGAATGCTTTCCTATTCCGGTAACTGGCCTCATCTGCCCAAGGGGGTCTGAGGGCAATATGTGTGCAGTCTACCACTCCGATGATGGAGGGGAATTGTGCCACATTGTAGAACTGCCTCATACTGCCCTGTAGGGCCTGGGGAGTGGTGGGGAGGGAGATGTATTCATGGGTGTGGGTTAGGAAGGCATTAAGAAATTGGGTGAGGCAGTTGGAAATGGCAGGCTGAGTGAGTCCAGTGTTGGCTGCCAGAACAGACTGGAAGCTCCAAGTTGCCAGGAAAGTGAGGGCTTCTGTTACTTTTAAATGCACTGGAATTGGGTAATTACGCCGAGTGCAGGCCTGTAGCAGGGGCTGCAATTGGAGGCAGAGATCCTAGATGGTGGCCTTGTCGAAGCGGTATCGCTCCAGGCACTGCTGGTCACTAAGCTCAAGGAAGCAGGAGCGAGGTCTAAACAGCCTCCTGCGGTGGACTCGGTGATGGGGCCTCTCATTCTCCAGCTCCTCTTCCTGCAGAAGGATCTCTACTGCAACCAGCACATTGACCCCTTCCATCGCCCACAAAGAAAGCACCTGGCAAAGAAAGCAGAGCTCATTACAATCTAAACAGGCCCCAGCTGAAAGGACACATTTGAAAGGACACATTTGAAGTCTTCTTTCTCTGTCTGTGTTGGGGGGCTCAAACACAGACAGTGTTTGTGTTTGTTCTCTTGATGTTCTGGGAAAAGGCCATTTAATCTTGTTAATGAAGTTAGCTGTTTGAGACAATGGAGGTTCGACCCCCACTGCCATGTACCGGTTGAGAAAGATAAGGGAAGCTTTAACACCTTTAGATTTAGACAATGAAGTGCATATCCTGCTCACTCACCCCCCCCCTTTTCTTGTGTGATTACTTCTTTGAAGCCTATGTATCCTGGCACCAGATATGGTTTGTACTTACGTCATCTGCTAATACCACTGACCCATGTTCAAAAAAGTATAAAAATCAGACCTTAGACTTAGTAGGGATGGGCGGACCCGCTATTCCTAAGGCCTGATTGGTCCAGGCTTCTAGAGCCTGGGCCAATCAGACCTTAGGCTTCGGCGGGATGGGCCGGGAAGGGGTGGGCCCGCCTCATTTCGACGAGGCTTGCCTGCTTGCTCGACGTGCAAGACCCATCTGTAAGAACAGATTTGGTAGAGTGGGGGTTGTTAGCGTCGGGGGGGTGCGTCTTCGGGCAGGAGGGATTGGGCACCCTCCTGCCAGCGACCGATATTGTCGGGGGGGTTCGGTAATGTCGGGGGGGGGGCGGTCGGTAGTGTCGGGGGAGGTGCGTCTTCGGGCAGGAGGGTTTGGGCACCCTCCTGCCAGTGATCGGTCAGGGGCCACGGCCCGCTATACTTATAGCGGCAGAGAGATCCCTTGTCGCGATAAGTATAGCGGCCGCGTTTACTTACAATGTAGACCAGCATTTTGCTGGCCTACATTTTTAAGCTTCTCATCTACTAGGGAGACACGTAGGGCCGCCTAGGTTCAGCCTAAGGCCCGCCTAAGGCCCTTAGACGAGCTTAGGCATCTTGCGGGTCTCCCTAGGCTCCTGGAGGAGCCTTCAGGCCTGCCTGGGGAGCATTTTTTTAAAAAAACGTGCATCCCGATTGGCTGATTAGACAGCTGTAGGACGCCTACAGCTGCTTAAAATCGGGACGCACTTTTAGAGAATCTGGGCCTTCCTGCGTATCCTTCCTTTCTAAGGGGAATGCCTCCAGATGTCTGAACAAATGACAGGGTGTTTGCAGAGCGGTTTCGGGACCAAGAAACGGACCCCGTTCGTTTCAGTTGGGGGCTCGTGTCCGGGATGGCCTATACATCACCAATATCTTGTGAGTATTTCTGAATTTTGAATTCTGTTCTTTAATACTCACTGGTATTGGCGTCCTGTTCCAACCCTTTATTTATTTAGTAAGGCTTTTGGGAAGTCTCTCTATTGTGGAGTTTTTGGGAAACTCCCGCTGCGAAAGTGAGCAGCTAGCGTTCTTTCGGAAAGAACGAGATTATGTAAAGTCTTTTGGGAAGCCTATTTGTATTGCGGAGTTTTTGGGAAGCTCCCATCGTGAAAATAAGCAGCTGCCATTCTTTCGGGAAGAATGAAATTATTTAGAGAAACGCCTGCCCACTCTGTCATCTGTACCACTCTTTGCATGCGCTTTTATCTTCTATCGCTTAGATAAGATTTTATAGAGTATAAGATTATATTGTATATTATTAATGTATCTCGCTTATAGGTAAGGTAAGCGAGCATCGCACATTGCTATATTGTTTTTGTAATTGGTCAAAGATGAGACTTGTAAGGCTTATGTTGCCCATGTGTGTGACACTCTCCTTCCAGCTCACATCTCTCTGTGTCACCAATCCTTTCCCATATACGTTTGCATTGCTTATAAGTTTAAATTTCTGCTGTTTCTTGTGCTGTGTTGCCGGAAAGAAAAAATTCCGTTTTAGGTTTCAGGTTTGTTTGGGGATTTGATATACCATCTTGTCAAGGTTCAGAGCGGTTTTACATAATATATAAAAACAAAGAGTAGAAAGGCATACATTAAAAAACAAATTATAATTATTAAAACAGACAGTCAGACACATAGACAAACATTAACTTACCGAAACAAAATTAAAAAGGGTAGAAATACATTTGTGTAATGAAAAAGAGAGGGAGAAGGATCAAAACAAAAGGGAGGGAACAAAAAATAAATAGTCTAGCACTTTGTAGAAAAGATTAAAATGAATAAGAAAAGCAAGGAGCAAAGTTCCATTACAGTCCTTAAAAGGACTATTATACTCCAAATGCGTCTTTAAAAAAAAAAAAGGCCTTCAAGGTACTTTTAAATTTATCAAGTGATGGAATTTCTCTTATATAATTTGGTGCTGAGTTCCAGATGGTAGGGGCCGTTACAGAAAAGATATTAGTACGCATGGTGCCAATGTGTCTTAAAGAGGGAATGGATAACAGGTTTTGATAAGAGGAACGTAATGTGCAATGGGGGTTGTGGGGGATTAATAACCTGCTGATGAAATCAGGTAGACCGGAAGCTATGGTTTTATGCATCAGTAACATTATTTTATAAGTAATTCAATGATCTATGGGAAGTCAATGGGAGTTAATCAAAAGTGGTGTGACATGATCAAATTTTCGAGCTTTTAAGTTGAAATGATTTTAATGGCAGTATTTTGAATAATTTGGAGGCGTTATCTTTCTTTCTTAGTGATGCCTTTATATAATGCATTGCTATAGCCTAGACATGAAATGACTAGCGAATGAATAAGAGTATTTAATTATTATCCCCCGAGATTACTAAACACCTTCTGTTGTTTTCGGAGGACCCTAAAACTACCCCTTTTGACACTTTACTGCTCAGGATTGGGTCTGTGTGGAAGACCCAGCCAGTTCAAATTATTTCAGTATCAGAAGCTAGGAGGTGGCGTGCTGAGGGAGCACCCCAATACAAGAAAACACCACACACAGGAAATAGAGAGCATGGCAGAGGTAGTTACAGAAATACCTCCACTTACATTCCTTTCCATGAGCTCAGAGCACAGACAGAAGCATTAGAAAAAGAGAAAATTAAATGGGAACAGGATCAGATACAATGCAGATAGAATTGGAAAGAGTAAAAAGTGATTTGACAGCCAGGAAAACTGACTCTCTGTGTCCAAATACCAAGGTGACTCAAGCCTTCACAGCCCAGCTGGACTCTTTTCACTTACCTGTAGACTCACTTTTGGAGATGCAGGATAAGGGAAAGAAGTCAGGCTCAGAATTCAGCTTGAGGTATGTGGCACCTTTGATTTTGGACACTTCCGACTGCCCCAATGTTAATACTACCATAGAGAGTCAGGATAAATTAAATTTGATTGATAAAGGTTCCAGAATCAGTTTTAAAGATAGAGCGCCTCCTACTGGAGATCAGAAAAATATGGAAGTTTGTGAGATTCAGGGTCTAAATGACAAAGCTTCAAAGTGTGTGTCTATCCCACAAAAGGAGCAAAGGAAAGATATTGTAGAAACTAATGCCCACACGAGTGAGAATACAGGCAAAGAAATAGTTGAGGTGGCTGGTCTTGCATTGGGTACAGGAATTCTAAATGCTTCTAAACCTTTGGTTCATGAGGTTATCCTTCTTTCTAATCCTAATCTCACCATCAGATATTCTGCCCTGACTTACAGCCCCTCCCTCCTTTTAAATGGGTTTCTGGGTCTCAAGGGTGAACAGGATTCCCTTCCTCTCTTTTTTCTCAGCTTCAGTCCTTTGTTACCCCCTCTGAACTTGATGCCTGGCATCTGGCAGGTGCCCAAAGCTGCCCTTCGGATGGACTTTGGTGCAAAGAGGGGAAAGAGCTGTATACCAGCTGCTAGCTCTCCCTTATTCATTGTCCAATATCATGGCATTGGTCACCGCAGTGCTCGCTCGACATTTCAACTTCTTGCCAGTGATCGCTCCCTGATACAGACATATATAGCTTGACACCTTACTTACCCCACTTCTCCTTTTACATACTTACAGATTGACTTTACTCATATTCCTCATGCCACCTGGACTCGCCAGGATTACGCCCTTGTTATTGTTGACATGTTCTCCCAATGGCCTGAATTTTTTTCCCACTACAAATGAAACTGCTCAGACTGTGGTGAACATTTTACTTTGCGAAATCATCCCTAGGTGGGGATGTCCCACACACATCAACTCAGATAATGGTCCTGCTTTCACTGCCAGAGTATGCAATGATTTAGCTATCGCACTCCGCATTGAGTGGAAATTTCATCTCCCATATCACCCACAGAGTTCCGGTATTGTCGAACGCATGAACAGGACTATTAAAGACAAAATCAGGAAAGCCACAGCTGGCACGTTTGTGAATTGGAAAAAAGTGGTGTGATGTGACATTTCAGCTATTGTTTTAGCTGAAATTAGGATGTTGCCAATTTAAAATGTTTTTTTTTTCTTTTTCTTAGCAGCAGTTCGGATATATACATAGCCATCCCAGACCAGTTTTGGCTCAAAGATATTTCTAATGTATTCCAAGGATCCTCTTTATCATTGCAGAGATAGAGACGCTCCAAAGAGACATTAGCTTTTCCAAATATGAGATGGCTATGATATGCATTATTTCTATTTTTCATGTGTTCATCTTTATTTTGGTTCTCTATAACAATGTGTTTATTTGCAGATTTAAATTCAGCCCTGCACACTTGACAGATGGAAAAATAGCTTCACGCCTAAAACTTTGTGTTTTATGTTTTGTCTGTGCCATGTGGTCTGTGTTTTGTCCACTTGTTTTAGTTTAGTGGGTACCCCAGGATACATAACATTGGCCATTTCTAGAGCTCTTTTCCCACTTTTTACTAGCGTAATTGTGCAATGTTCTTTTTACTTATAGCTTTCATATTCTAAATGTAGCTTAGTTAGGGGTTATATGTTTAAGAAAAGGTTATACAGTGTTTATTCTATGGTGCTCACTAGATATGAACCATTCAGTATACATTTCTGACATAATTTTTTAAAATACATTCAGTACAGAATTATGGTCTCTCTGAATTGCCATAATAGTTATATGGAGCACACAGAAACACATCTTTTTGGAATGTCTGATTAAGAACCTTAAGTAACTGAATATCGTCTCTCTTTTGCCATAACTATACCAAGTAAATGCATTAATATTGTCACATGTTGCCACATTCAGTACAGGCAACCTGGTCTCTCTCTCTCTCTCTCTACATTCAGTACAGGATTTCTCTCTCATTTTCTATCTCTTATTTGGATCACACTGGAGTACAGCTGCTGAATGATATCTGGACTCTTTTCAAGCCGGTGTATCTCTCCCTGTATGCACAGACATCATTTAATCCCAAGGGTGAACACCACCAGTTTCCAGTGACTAACAGATCCTATGCAGACATCATTTCATCCCAAGTGTGCATCTCACCAGTTTAAAGAGACTGTCGGTTCCTGCTGGACTAATTCATCTTCCTGCACCCTGAATGCAAAGACTTCTGTACCTTCTCACTCATGCTGTACACAATGTTTCCAGTTAGCTGTTTCCTGTACATTGGATCTACGGATTCATGATAGCCACCTTCCTAAGAACACTTTGCTGTACAGTTCAACTTATTTACTGCTATGGACATTCCAGAATTTATTTCATATGCTGTGCATCCACTACCTCTTGGTATGGGGAACGAGACATTTCAAAAGCTGCTGAACTTTACTGAACTCCATGCATACATTTTACAGCTTAAGAAAACCTCCAAAGAAGTGAGTCATGCTATCTCTTTTGAAAATGGACAGATTGCACAAACTGTAGAAAATTTGCTCCGAGATGTTCATGTCTCAAGTTTGAGAACTTTTCTTTGAGTATTCGCCTACTGCAAAACACGTATTTAATGTTTTAATTCACCCTATCTTTACCTTAATTATTCTATAAATTTTGCTATGTATTGTCATAATTTTCCTTTGCTGTAAAGTGAAGCACATGTACATTTCTTTATCCCACAACGTTCCTTCTAACTTTTAAGACAGTTATACATATATTTTCAGTATCTTCTCTGACATTTGCTAATTGGCTAATTTAGTTCTAATTTGGTTTTAATATTGCATTGCATACCAAGGTCAGACATAAAATATTATCTCATCTCCCATACTCTCTCATGACATCTTGGTACCTTTATGCCTGAACCTCCTGAGAAAGTTTCCTGCATCCCTTATGCACCGTTCATTCGCTCAATGACGGGTAAGATATAAGCATACTGGGATTTCCTCCCAGATGACGGACTATACAACCTAAGACAGGTTTGAACTCATAATGAGAACTTCATAGCTTGGAGATTCTGCAGGACAGGGGACGTGCTGCTATAATGTTGGAGGTAAGTGAGGCATCTTCAAAGTGCAGACTGGCTGTTTATAGAAGGGTACCACAAGCTTCCCTTCATTTCAAAGAATAAAAATAAACAAAGTAAAGGAGATGTCAACATAGCTATTGCCAGCAATCAGCATTTTCGGTTGGCATAGCTAATGTCGGCAAGGGCCTATGGAAAATTATATCAATCTGATTCTGGAATGTAGATGCAGATAGACCCTGAGTGCTTAGCTAAAAGGTGTTAATATGTTGATGTCTGATGCTTAGAATGGACAGCTTGGGATGTACGGTGGGTCCAGGTGCACAGATAACTAAGATTAATCAGAAACTATTGTCAGAGGCATACTGGAAATTACATTTAACTGCAGCCTATTGTTCTGTCTTGGAATTATAGGTATGCCTCACTGTTGCAGCATCAGATTTTCACTTTAGGTGATATTTACTGGCTCTATGGAGACCTTCGGCTCCGTATTAAACTACCCAGCCAGTGGATAGGCCAGTGCGCTTTAGCTAAGGTTATCATGCCCCTGCTTCCTATTTGCATGGTTCCTCTTCCCCTTTGCCTTGACATAAACGTGATCTCCTTGGTAGTTTTGATCCGCATGTATACATAGATGCTATAGGGGTCCCAAGAGGGGTCCCAGATGAATTCAAGGCCCGAGACCAGGTTAAGGCTGGGTTTGAGTCCCTTATTCCCCTTATTACTATCAATAAGAATGTTGATTGGATTAATTACATTTATTATAATCAGCAACGCTTTGTGAATTACTCTAGAAACGCCTTGCAAGGTATTGCTGATCAGTTAGGCCCCACTTCTCAGATGGCTTTCCAAAATCGCATGGCCCTGGATATGATCCTTGCAGAGAAGGGGGGGGTGTCTGTAAAATTCTCCCCAGTACTTTATCCTGTTGCACCTTTATTCCTGACAATACAGGTCCCATGGGTAAGGTTACTATGGCCATTTAAAAATTAGAAGACCTCTCTGCTGAACTTAAACGTAATTCTGGTTTATCTAATCCTTGGGATCTGTATTT
Organism: Geotrypetes seraphini; assembly: GCF_902459505.1. NCBI lineage: Eukaryota > Metazoa > Chordata > Amphibia > Gymnophiona > Dermophiidae > Geotrypetes > Geotrypetes seraphini. The sequence goes on along the minus strand of NC_047093.1, from coordinate 119,913,993 downwards.
TAGTTGGATGCAGGGGTGGGTGAAAGACCTTCTTATTGTTATAATCTTATTATTATCTGCATTCTTGTTGCTTATGTAATTTTTAGACTGTTCCTGCGCTGTTTGACTCATATTACAGCTCCTAAAACCCCTCCTCAAGAGATATATCTAGAATATCTCTCCCTCCACGCTCATGCTGTGCATTTATGATGTCATTTTCATGATGTAAGAGGGGATTGAAAGGACACATTTGAAAGGACACATTTGAAGTCTTCTGTCTCTGTCTGTGCGGGGGGGCTCAAACACAGACAGTGTTTGTGTTTGTTCTTTTGATGTTCTGGGAAAAGGCCATTTAATCTTGTTAATGAAGTTAGCTGTTTGAGACAATGGAGGTTCGACCCCACACTGCCATGTACCGGTTGAGAGAGATAAGGGAAGCTTTAACACCTTTAGATTTAGACAATGAAGCACATATCCTGCTCACTCACCCCCCCCCTCCTTTTTTTTTGATTACTTCTTTGAAGCCTATGTATCCTGTCACCAGATATGGTTTGTACTTACGTCATCTGCTAATACCACTGACCCATGTTCAAAAAAGTATAAAAGCTGGATGTAAACTAATAAAAGATTAGGCAATCTTTTTAGGACACTGCCTGTGTATCCTTCCTTTCTAAGGGGAATGCCTCCAGATGTCTGAACAAATGACAGGGTGTTTACAAGGCGGTTTCGGGACCAAGAAATGAACCCCGTTCGTTTCATCAGCCAAGCAGTGACCCGACATCCCCCTCACCCCAGGGATTGAGCCAGGTGGTGAAACAGAACACTCACTCGTGTGCAGCTCATGCCACACGATAGAGACCACAGTGAATAAGTAAGCTGAAATAGATGTAAGAGAAAGAGCTGGTGATGGTGATAGGAGGTAAGTGGGATGAGAGAGGGGTTTTTGCAGAGATCAATGAAATGTGGGGAGACACACAGCAGTGAGAAAATAGGTTGGGAGGTTGAGATAGAGATGGTCAGCGTGAGAGGGTACACACAAAAAAAATTACATATCCTTCCATTACCTGTACACAGGACGGCACACACACAGGAACAGCTTAGACGTTGTGAAAGCAGGTCTAAGTTGAAACGCTACTTTGAACGCACAGAGCAAACTGATTTAGCTTTGGTTATCATATTTGTACGTTTGGGGCCTAACCCTCGGAAGGCCCCAGAACGCCTCCATGTTGTACCTCTTATGTTAGATGTTTTGCGGCGTAGGACGTGCAGCTGGCCGACTTTTGATTATGGTCGCTTGTACGTTTTGCCGGGTAAAATGTCCAAACTCCGACTTATGCGGTTTTTTAAGACGTTCTTGAGTTTTGATTATGAACCCTATACTGCCCAGCTCAGTCACTGTTAAGACAGCACACTTTAATTTGAGGGTAAAATCCAAAATGTGTTTGGGGGATGGAACTGGGTGAGTGGTGGGAAGAGAATGAGGTTGGACCGGGTACACTACTGTTAACGCACATTACTTCCTTTTTTTTTTTTTTTTTTAATCATTTTACATATAGATATATATACATTACTTGTATAAGAAAATAAAGAGAGAACTTCCACATATTTTTTAAAAGGAAAAGTATATCTGGATGCTGTCCATTTCATAATAAAACAAAATTTCGCTCTTAATTAGTCCACATTCTGGAGGAGAAACAATTCACATTTATGAGAGATATTTATAATGGATTAATTCAGTATATTACTTCCTAAAGGTGGAGGAACATGTTGCGGAAAATGTCCAAATTTCCACTAAGGAAAGTGACCTCAAAACAGAAAACCATCTTTTTGTTTCAAAAATAGCCACTTCCTAGATGTGTTTTGTTCTGTGTGTCTTTTATGAAACATATTTGGAAAAATAATGTCCAAATGAAAAAGGCACAAAAAACAGCTATTGGGACATAGGAAAGGCCAGTACTTCTAGTAGACTGGCCACACAGACATCCCAGCAGACTAGTGGAGTACCCTAGGGGCATTACAGTGAACTTCAAATATAGGGTCACAGGAACACATTTCACCATAACCACCTTACATTGTGGTGAGCACTCCAAAGCTCACCCAACATCTATCATATCCAACTGAATACCACCCTAATAGCCCTTATGCCTGTAGGTGTCAAAAATATGTTAGCACATTACATTTAGGTGGGTTTTGGAGGGCTCATACTTTCCATCACGAGTGTATTAGAGTGGGAGATAGGGCCGGGTCCTCTTCTCTGCAATCCACTGCTTTGACCACTAGGCTACTCCAGGAACCTTTTTGCTGCTCTACTAGGACTGACAATAGCATCTGAAGCTAACAGGTTGGTATGCACTGTTTCATTTACATATTTTGGGGATGGGAGGGGGGGCCAGTGGTCATCTAGTCAGTTTGGCCACCTTTTTTGGCACTTATTCATTATAGAAACAGGTCTAGCCTGAGACGTCCAAGTTTTGCCCTCAAAAACTCCATAGTCTCTTTGTGCAGTTAACACGGGAAGGGGGGGAGGGCACTTAGGGGATAATTCTATAAATGGTGCCCAAAGGTAAGCACTAGGAACCTTGGGAGAAGGACTTATGCTTGCTGAAATCTCATGTAAAGGCTGGCACATACCTCAAATCTGAGTCAAGTTGAATGAAACCAATCACACTAATTTTTACTTAAACTACGTACTACCATCAACGAATTCTAGCCTATCAAACAGCTTCTTGGGATAAAGATTTCAATTCCCTGATCTCTAATTCTGGGTTGTACCAACAGTTTAGAAAATACTTAGAAACCTATTTGTTTACCAAATTTCTAGGTAATTGAATGTATCTATCTCAGTGCTGGGGCCAATCCTGTTCAATATGTTTGTGAGTGACATTGCTGAAGGGTTAGAAGGAAAAGTGTGCCTTTTTGCAGATGATACCAAGATTTGTAACAGAGTAGACACCGAAGAGGGAGTGGAAAATATGAAAAAGGATCTGCAAAAGTTAGGGGAATGGTCTAATGCCTGGCAACTAAAATTCAATGCAAAGAAATCAGAGTAATGCATTTGGGAATTAATAATAGGAAGGAACCGTATATGCTGGGAGGAGAGAAGCTGATATGCACGGTCGGGGAGAGGGAACTTGGGGTGATAGTGTCCGAAGATCTAAAGGTGAAAAAACTGTGATAAGGCAGTGGCTGCTGCCAGAAGGATGCTGGGCTGTATAAAGAGAGGCGTAGTCAGTAGATGGAAGGTGTTGATGCCCCTGTACAGGTCATTGGTAAGGCCCCACTTGGAGTATTGTGTTCAATTTTGGAGACCGTATCTGGCGAAGGACGTAAGAAGACTTGAGGCGGTCCAGAGGAGGGCGACGAAAATGATAGGAGGCTTGCACTAGAAGACGTATGAGGAGAGACTGGAAGCCCTGAATGTGGAAAGGAGAGACAGGGGAGATATGATTCAGACGTTCAAATACTTGAAGGGTATTAACGTAGAACAAAATCTTTTTCAGAGAAAGGAAAAAGGTAAAACCAGAGGACATAATTTGAGGTTGAGGGGTGGTAGATTCAAAGGCAATGTTAGGAAATTCTACTTTACGGAGAGGGTAGTGGATGCCTGGAATGCGCTCCCGAGAGAGGTGGTGGAGAGTAAAACTGTGACTGAGTTCAAAGAAGCGTGGGATGAACACAAAGGATCTAGAATCAGAAAATAAGATTAAACATTGAACTAAGGCCAGTACTGGGCAGTCTTGCACGGTCTGTGTCTGTATATGGCTGTTTGGTGGAGGATGGGCTGGGGAGGGCTTCAATGGTTGGGAGGGTGTAGATGGGCTGGAGTAAGTCTTAACAGAGATTTCGGCATTTGGAACCCAAGCACAGTACAGGGTAAAGCTTTGGATTCTTGCCCAGAAATAACTAAGAAGAAAAAATTAAAAATTTAAATTGAATCAGGTTGGGCAGACTGGATGGACCATTCGGGTCTTTATCTGCCGTCATCTACTATGTTACTATGCATGTTCAATAGATAATTCGTTGTTAAAAGATTTCTTCATCCTAAGACCGTACTGTTGAACAAATCCCCCAATTATAATGTTCCCGTCCATGTTGTAGCCATCTTCTGAAAAGTGCATTTTCAGCTTTGGACATTGGTTCTCAATTGGTTTCCAGAAATCAGTGTAAAATATTATTATAATCCAGTGGCGTACCTAACATATGTGAGACCCGGGACCCATCATTTTTTGACACCCCCCATCTGTATGAAAAACATGATTTTTAGTAACAATCCACACGTCACACATGAATATCTAGGAAAAGGCAGCATCTAACATACTGCAGTGAGCAGTACATCAATAAACCCATTGCAAAACTAAACAAGCCAGACTAGTACAGATCAATCCTGCACAGACAATTCTAACAGAAAACCATGTCTTTCGAACACACAGAACACAGAAAACACCTTTGCCTAGCATGGAATAATAACTAACCCCTCCCCCTTTTACAAAACTGTAGTGTGGTTTTTAGCCACGGTGGTAACAGCTCTGCCGCTCATAGAATTCAGAGCATCAGAGCTGCTACCACCACGGCTGGTGCTAAAAAACGCTTCATAGTTTTGTAAAAGGGGGGATAAAATAGAAATACATAGACAAAGGTTAAATTGACCCACCAAGAAGCTGGACTCTGCATACAATGCAACACCACAGAAACGGTGACACATTTCTCCTAAAGCAATAAGTAAATAGAAATTTTTTTCCTACCTTTATCTTCTCTGGTTTCTGCTTTCCTCATCTTCTTGTTACTCTCTTCCTTCCATCCACTATCTGCCGTATCTCTGCCCCTATAGGGCATCTTCTCTCCTTCTATGTCCCTTCCAGAAACTGTATGCCTTCCCCTTCCATCTCTCCTTTCACCTCCATTGGTCTGGCATCTCTCTCCTCTCCTACCCTCTCCCACATTTCTCCTTTGCAATCCCTTTTCCTTATCCCCATTTTCCTTTTCCCTTTCCCTTCTCCCCCTCATTTTCCTTTTATTTACTGTATCTGTCTAGATTGTTTTACTACCCTGTCATCAATTTCCTTTTTTACTGTCTACCTATAGCTCGCCACATCTTTCCCTCACCCCCTCCAGTATTTCACTAACTCAATCATTTTCACCCCATCATGTGCCCTCCTTTTATTTATATTTATATCCTCCTTCCATCATGTGCCCTCTTTCTCTACCCCTTCCATCTAGTACCTTCCTCTCTCTCTGTCCAAGTTTCAAGTTTATTTAAGATATCATATACCACCCAATCAGCCTTCTAGGCAGTGTACAATATCATAAAAACATGTATTGACTAAAAAAACATATTTAGGGAAACAGCACATCATTAAAAACAATAAGTTATTAAAAACAATTAAAACCAAACAGAAACAAAAGGGAAAAGGGCTAGAACTACATTTCCTTCCTGCATTTGCTCCCTTATCTCTCCCATCCGTACTTCCATCCAGCATAGGCTCCCACTCTACATACCCCACTACCATCCAATGTCTGCCCTTTCTCTCTCTATCCACCCCTCTTCAATTAGCATCTGCCCCCTTTCTTTCCCTCCAATCTAATTCCATCCAGTATCCTTCCCCCTTATGTCTCTCTCCCCTTTCCCTGCACACCAATTTCATCAGCACCACCCTTTCATACCACCCTGCCCCCTTTCTCTCCCTCTACCACTCTTCCATACCAGCAGTCCTGTTCCCTTCTCTCCCTTCATGCAGCAAGGTCCCGCGATGACTGTAGCTGCTGGCTTCCAGTCCACCCCACTCCGATGTGCTTGCTCTGGAGCAGAGTCAGCAGCTGCGCTGAGGTGCAGGAAGGTCCTGCCATGACTGCATCTGCCAGCTCTGCTCTAGAAGAAGTTACATTGGAGGGGGTGGACCCAGCAGATGCAGGGAGTTGCGGCAAGGTCCCGTGATCACTGCATCTGCTGGGTCCACCCCCCTCTGATGTAACTTACTTCTTCCGGAGCAGAGCCAGCAGACATAGTCATTGTGAGATCTTCCTGCACCTCAGTGCAGCTGCCGAGTCTGCTCCAGAGCAAGTACGTCGGAAGGGGTGGACCGGCAGCTGTACTGAGGTGCAGGTCCTTTTGCACAGTAGGGCAGGACGTTCCGGACCCGAACCTGGACCCAGCTGGATGTGCACCCCCCTAGGGCATGCACCCGGGGCAGTCCACCTCCCCTTGGTATGCCACTGATATAATCAAAAAGGGATGAGCTCCCGTATTTCAAGGTGAGAAACAACTGCTCTTCCTGCTCTGCCACTCTGGAAAATTTCTAGTGAAAGATTTTGCACAGGTCATAGTGACCCTACCCCCCCATAAATACACCTTTTCAAATCTATGTATTAAGTATTAAGCAAGACGTTTCAAACTGACACTGAGAAGACACTTTGATGGACACAGATCACATTACAGATGGACCAGAGAAGCCTTCTCCTGATGTTGATGTGAACTCTGATCTGAACGAGAGTCCTGCAGCTCTGTGATCTTTATAGGACTCTGTTCCTGAAAGGTTTAGCCTCAAGGGATATTGTCCTCTCATCTGTGCATCTATTAAACATAGATTGCTTTATTTCTCTGAATATGACCTTGCAAGATAAATGTTAATTTGAAAGGATTGCTTTGTGAGGAGTGCACCTAATTTATAGTACACAGAAAATAAATAAAGTAGAAAATACTTAGAACCTACCATAGTAACATAGTAGATGATGGCAGATAAAGACCCGAATGGTCCATCCAGTCTGCCCAACCTAATTCAATTAAATTTTTTTTTTCTTCTTAGCTACCAGATATTCAATCCCCTGATGGCCAAGGCAGGGCTCACTGTATATACAATACTAGTTTCAGTCTTAGAGTCAAACTTAACAGCTATTCTAATTATGAAAATACAGAATTGGGAGGGCATTTCGTGCCATATTGAAAGGGAATTGTGTTGTATTTTGTTTCATATAGTTTGGATTTTATTTTAAGGAATTGGTACTGAATCCAATAAAGTTGTGTCAGTATTAAAATCCCTCCTGATTATAATGATCTAACATTAGCAGCTCCTCCCTCCCCATCTCTCTTCTCCATAATCTCTCGTACAACAACCACATCACTTAGGAGCCTTTCACTAAATTGCATTATGCAGTTAAGACTATATTCTCTATATCTGTGGTCCCCAACCCTGTCCTGGAGGACCCCCAGGCCAATCGGGTGTTCGGGATATCCCTAATGAATATGCATGGAGCAGACTTGCATGCCTGTCACTTCCATTATATGCAAATCTCTCTCATGCATATTCATTAGGGCTAGCCTGAAACCCAATTGGCCTGGTGGTCCTCCAGGACAGGGTTGGAGACCACTGCTCTATATGGCTTTGGGAAAAAAATCAATAATATCCAAATTCTATAAAAAATGCCTAATGTTAGGCACTTAAATTGGCCTGCCTATTCGATCTAGGAGTCTAACTTAATTGTATAAAAGGCTTAGCTGAATTGATGCAAATTGCATGTAATCGAATGGTACCATTTTGAGGTAATTGTCTAGTCCAAGGCCCCTAGATTGCAAGCTCTTTCGAGCAGGGACTGTTTTCTTCTTCTTTGTGACTCTGTACAGCGAGGCGCTATAGAAATAATTAATAGTAGTAGTAATGTGAAGAGTTTCAGTCTTTGGGAAGCAGAGCTGAGCTTGTGATGTCATAATGCCTCATTCCACCAATAAGAGCCAACCTCATCAGTGATGTCACAATGCCTTGATTGTCCTGTACTCCCCTCTGTCCTCCAATCCAGTCAGCTCATTAACTGTTCCCCTTAACTGGATCCATGACATCCTGTTTATCTTGGCTATTTAGATTGCAAGCTCTTTCGAGCAGGGACTGTTTTCTTCTTCTTTGTGACTCTGTATAACACTGCGCACGTCTGGTGTCAGGCTCTTTGCGGTTGATTGTGGTGAAAAAAGAAAAAAAAAGAGGGGAAAAGGACAAAAGAATTGGTATCTAATAGACTTAGGGCTCCTTTTACTAAGGTGTGGTACGCGTTTTAGCGTGCACTAAATATACACATGCGCTAAATGCTAACGCGCCCATTATAAGTCTATGACTGAAACCCCTGTAAGAAGAAAAGAAGTGTGGACTTTGCACAGGTGAATCAGTTTGAACAGACTTCAGAGGACTGCCTGGCACTGGCCTTACCTCACAACCACAGAAGTTACCACCAAAGCTCACTCCAGTCCATCCTGATCTGTCTTGCCCTTTTTAGGACACAGATTGTAGAAGGTTGCTCTGCACTGACCTTGCTTCCCAAATTATAGAGTAGCCTTCTAAGCACCATGCCTGCCAGTCAGAACACATCTGCATTCCTGCATACTTGATTCACTTGTTTTCTGTTCCTTTAAGTTGTAGTGTCATTGGTGTTCTCTGCAACCCTTATAGTACCACCGTCCTACCTCTCTACCATACCTTAAGAACATAAGAATAGCCTTACTGGTTCAGACCAATGGTCCATCAAGCCCAGTAGCTCGTTCTCATGGTGGCTAATCCAGGTCACTAGTACCTGGCAAAACCCCAAAGAGTAGCAACTTTCCATGCTTCATTTTATTTATTTATTCATTCATTAATTCAATTTTCTATGCCATTCTCCCTGAGGAGCTCAGAATGGTTTACACAAATGTATTCAGGTCTTTAAGATTCAGGTATATAAGCATTTTTTTCCTGTCTGTCCCATAGGGCTCACAATCTATCTATAATACCTGGGACAATGGGGGACCAAGTGACTTGAAAATAATTTACTCAATGAAAATGCTTGTCATCTAATTTACTTTACAACATTTTACTTGAAGGAAACGATAATTAAGAGATTTTCTTATATTAAAGTATAAAATAAAATTAAAAATATATAAATAAACAAGATTTTAGGATCAATGATAATGAAATCCATCGGTTACCAATTGACATCAAAGAACTCTATGGTTTGGAATTCAGAGATCCTTTTTCCTTCAAGTGAAATATTGTAAAGTAAATTAGATGAGTTAATCAAAACACAAAATACTGAGAAACAATATTATCGAAACACAGCTTCAAGCATAAATTCAAATAATTCATAAATAATGAAGCTAAACATTCTTTAATTTTTTAACTTTAAATATATATATATAAATATATATATATATATATATATATATATATATATATATATATACTAGTCTTATAGTCCGTTATATTAACGGGTGCTAGAATATATGTGTGTGTGTCTCTCTTTATTTCTTTCTCTCTCTCTCCTTAGCCGCTTTATTTCTTTCTGTCTTTCTTTTTCCTTGGCTGTCCATCACCACCCCTTGCCTGCTCCCCCTGTCCATTCTCCCTTCCTTTTACCTCCCCTGTATCCACCATCACCCCTTCACAGCTCTCCTTATGCAGCAGCAGCCCTTCTCCCTTTGTTTTACCTCCCCCCTGTCCAGCAGCACCTTCCTTCTCCCCCTGTCCAACATTAGACCTCTGTTCCTTTTTCTTCATCCCCCCCCTGTCCATCAGCACCTCTTTCCTTCTCCCCCTGTCCAGCAGTAGGCATCCCTTCCTTTTTCTCCCCCTCCTCCTTCTTATCCCTATGATACCTTGCTCAGCCCCTGATCAGAGGCTCCCGACAGCTGCCCAGTTGAACCCATTGGAAAAGTTCCCTCTGCGGCATTCCGCACCCCTCCTGATGTGACTCCGGCTGTCTTTCTTTCTGTCTGTCTCTGTCCCTGGCCCCCTTTGTCTGTTTGTCTTTCTGTATATCTCCCTGCCCCTGAGTCTATTCTTTTCTTTCTCTCTCCTTCCCTCTGTCTGTCTGAAGCAGCATTCCCTCCCCCTCCATTTCCCTCCCCCCACACCAGTTCCCTGTGCACCTGCCCCTGTGTCTTTCTTCTTGTCTTTCTGTCTCCCTTCCTCCCTCTGTCTGTCTGTGCAAAGCAGCATTCGCTCCCCCTTCCATTTCCCTCCCCCCACAGCAGTTCCGTGCAGCATTAGCGTTTCCTCTACCCCCTTTCCCTTCCCACAGTCGCGACTACAAACGCGGGCCCGAGTCCTTTTCCGCCCCCCCCCCTTCCCTTCCCTTCCCGCGGGCCCGACTACAATGGCAATTCAAGCAGCGCATGCAGCAGTCTTCACATGCTGCTTCGGGTCCTTCTACTGCCCTGATTTACTCTGGCACGTCCGGAGCAAATCAGGGCAGTAGAAGGGCCCGAAGCAGCGTGTGAAGACTGCTGCACACGCTGCTTAAATCGCCAATCGGGGAGAGGGGAGGCGGCAAATGACTTGGGTCCCGGGCAGCGGAAAGTTGCTGGGCTCCTCGGGGGTGCTGAGTGGCCGCGATCCCTCTCCTCCCATACCCCCCCCTGAGGAATGGAGATCGAGTTGCCGCCATTTTGAAGATCATTCTGCCCTGCTCCTTCACTTAGTATATTTTTAAGTTGAAAGACACGGTGGCGGCGGCTCCTCTCAAGATCCCCGACTGCATTGGACTTCCGACGCAGGTGGGGATCCTGAGAGGAGCCGCTGCCTCGTCTTTCAACTTAAAAATATAGCAAAGCAAGGAGCAGGGCAGACCGAAGAACAGCACGGCTGACAGCCGCTGCGTCCGACATCCGCCTCGGGGGAGACAGCCGCCGCGTCCGACATTCGTCTCGGGGGAGGAGAGAGAGTGTTTCGGACGCATGCGCACTCCTATCTGAGATGCTCTACATCTCACGGAAAACGGACGCACGCGATGGGAGTGCGTATGCGCAGCCTAGCATTTTATTATATTAGATATATATATCATACAATCATTATTACTAAAATACCTACATTTAAATACATTAACCATGTTAACAAATAAGAATACAGTGCATGAATGTTTTTTGTTTTTTTTTAATCTTTATTCATTTTCAAGTCTTACAAGTGTATAATATTCAGTAAGAGAAGTTTTTAAACAAATCACTTAACAATCTTACTTATACTCCTTAAAATATATAAATAATACAGTGCATGAATGATTTGTGTAAGTGCACATAGCTACCATTATTTGAAAAATAACAAAACATTGTTTAAACATAAGCCTGAAAAAGCCAACTTGCTTCAAATAATGGTAGCTATGTGCACTTACACAAACCATATTTACTAGTGTAGAATGTTTACAGCAGGTGCTTTGAATTAAGCGATGATTAGGCATTGAGGTGGTAGTGTTGGGTATTCCCGGGAAGGGGTAAAACGCGGACCTCATGGACCTCGCAAATCTAAACCCGTACGGCCTTAAAAAAATGAGGTCCGTGTCGGTCCATGTCCGTGGCGCTTGTAGTTTCTGTCGCTGACAGACCTTGATTGAGATTTGAGCGCTGACGGATTCGTCTCAGCCTAGGGAAGGAAAAGTGTTAGGATCCGTCAGCGCTAAAAATCTCTTCGAGGTCAGAGCCAGAGACTAGTGCTGGAGCGGCAGAGCAGAAGCCAAGAGAGCGGGGACATAGGTTTTGGACGTGCGTTATGGAAAAGAAGTCTCCAAACTCCAGCACTAGTCTCTGGCTCTGACAGACCTCGAAGAGATTTTTAGCGCTGACGGATCCTAACACTTTTCCCTCCCTAGGCTGAGACGGATCCGTCAGCGCAAAAATCTCATCAAGGTCTGTCAGCGACAGAAACTACAAGCGCCAGGGACACGGACCTCAGATTTTTAAGGCCGTACGGGTTTAGATCCGCGAGGTCCGTCAGGTCCGTGTTTTACCCCTTCCCGGTATTCCCTGTTATCACCTCCATATCTCTGAGCATTATAATTCACTATCAGTTGTATATGATATTTAGAATTTATTATGCTTGAGTGATTATTTTGTATTTTTGCTACGATTTTTGCCCTATTTTTTGATTTGACTGGCAAATTACAGCATAAAGCTTTAATGCACTTTCTGATCAATTATTTCCCCTATATTAAGGGCTCCTTTTACGAAGCTGCGCTAGCGGTTTAACGCGCATAATAGCGCATGCTAAAACCGCCAGCCGTGCTAGCCGCTACCGCCTCCTCTTGAGCAGGCGGTAGTTTTTCGGCCAGCATGGGGGTTAGCACGTGATGAAAAGTCGCATGCGTTAAAACCCGCAAACGCAACTTTGTAAAAGGAGCCCTAAATGTGTGATAGCACATTTAATGCAGTTTGGTAAAAGGGCCCCTACATTTTTAGGTCCTTCTTGTTGTTCCTTTCAGGCCTCAGCAGAATAATTTAGCATTTAGGGATAAAGATACATCCCAACAGTCCAGCACTGGAGGCCAGAATAGCAAATATCTCCACTGCCACCATGTACTTGCCCTTGGAACTCAGGTATGTTGGGATGAAGGAGATCCAGACGCTGCAGAAGACCAGAAGACTGAAGGTGATATTATTGGCCTCATTGAAACTGTCAGGTAGATTTCTTGCTAGGAAAGCTATGATGAAGCTGACACCAGACAGAAATCCCAGATAACCCAGAACACAATAAAATGCAATTACTGACCCTTCATTACACTCAATTAGTATTGTTCCAAGTTCTGATCTCATATTAAGATATGCAAATGGGGGAGTAGTGAACAACCAGGCAAGACACAGAACTGTTTGAATAAGGGAACAGGAAAGGACGATAGAGTTAGAGACCTTGGAACCCATCCATTTCCGGAGCTTGCTTCCAGGTTTGGTGGCTTGGAAGGCTGTGACCACAGTGATGGTTTTTGCCAGTATAGAGGAGAGAGCGATGGAGAAAGTGATCCCAAATGTAGTCTGTCTGAGAATGCAGGTGACATCCTCAGGATGCCCAATGAATAACAATGAACAGAGGAAGCAGAGTATGAGGGAAATGAGGAGAATATAGCTGATGTGTCGGTTGTTGGCTCTCACTATGGGAGTGTCTCTGTAATAAATAAAGATTCCCAAGATGGCAGTAGTGATGAGAAAGAAGAACATGCTGATGGAAGTTAAAGCAATCCCTAGAGGCTCTTCTTTTTTTTTTTTTTTTTCCATTATATTTTTATTTTCAAATTTCATAAAAAGTGTACAGAATAATAAAATACATTTGATACATGCATAGTATCACTTTTATATCTAACACAATGTATGTCTGAATTTGATTTTCCCCTTCCCCCTCCCCCCACCCCTTCACCACTTTAATATAATATTTTCAAATTTTATAAAAGTATATAACATAATAGAATACAATTAATAATTATTCAATAACATATTTATATCTAAAACAATATATTCTAGATAAATTTTATTCATTTTCCCTCCCCCCACCCTTCTATTATCCCTTAATCATTTGTTACATTTTGTATCATATATTATAATATATTATATATAAATTGTTTTCCTTACCCCCCCTATATGTGTGTCATAAGAAAATCTCTAAAAGAAGAAAGGAAGAAAAAGTATTCTATTATTTAATCATTACAGAATTTTGTCAATGGCCCCCATATTTTTATAAATTTATTATATGTTCCCTTTTGTATTGATATTGATCTTTCCATTTTAAAAACATGGCATATTGTATTCCACCAAAATGTGTAGTTTAGGTTGTTGTAATTTTTCCAATTGTTAGTTATATGTTGAATGGCAACCCCTGTCATAATTAATAAAAGTTTATTATTTTCTGGTGAAATTTGACTTTTTTTTCTCATCATTGTTCCAAATAAAATTGTATCATATGATATTGCAATATGATTTTCCATTAATTTATTAATTTGTGGCCAAATTGAATTCCAAAATATTTTAATATAAGGACAGTAGTATAATAAATGATCTAATGTCCCTGGTTCTAGATTACAGTGCCAGCATCTATTAGATTTAGAACTGTCTAGTTTTTGTAAACGAGTAGGGGTCCAAAAAGCTCTATGTAATAAAAAGAACCATGTTTGTCTCATAGATGCTGACACTGTACATCCCATTCTCCAAGACCAAATCAGTGGCCATTGAGATGCATTAATTTGATGTCCAATCTCAATGCTCCAAATGTCTCTTAGACCATTTTTTGGTTTTTTATTCAAATATCCAGATATTAATTTATACCACAATGCGGCTTGATGTCCCAGGAAGTCTGTTTTAAAGCATAAGAATTTTAAACTATATTGATTGTTTAATGATTTCCATTCAGGGAACCCAACCTGAATGGCCTGCTTCAATTGCAACCATTTAAAACTTTGTGTTTTATTAAGACCAAATCTATGTTGCAATTGTGAAAAATCCAGCAGTTTACCTTCTGAAATAATATCATCTAGAGATCTAATTCCTGCAATAATCCAGTTCTTCCAAAGGATTTGGGCTCCGCCTATTTTGATCTTGGAGTTTATCCATATGGATTGATTAGTTGATTTATATATTGGGATGGGTGTTAATTTATCTATAAATCTCAATGTTTTCCAAGTATCCATTATTATTTTATTTTCTCTGTATCTTTTAGGTATATTAATACTTGGTAAATGAACTAAATTTAGGGGAAACATAAGGCGCCATTCCAAATATAACCAATCTGGTGCATTATCTATAAGTTCTGGGAGGATCCAATACATACCCTGACGTAAAATATAGGCTTGATGGTACCTATAGAAATTTGGAAAATTTACCCCTCCCTCCTTAATTGATTTTTGTAAGGTTACTAAAGCTATTCTAGGTGTTTTACCAAGCCAAAGAAATTTTGTTAAAATTCTATTAAGCTTCTTATAAAAGGACCCCTGAAAATAAATAGGTATCATACTCATTTGGTAGCAAACCACAGGCAACATCATCATTTTAATAGTTTGAACTCTGCCCCACCAAGATATATGTAATGGGTTCCATTGTTCACATAACTCCATTACTTTTTTTAATACATATTTTTCATTTTCTTTTACAGTATCTTCAATTGTTTTTTTAACTTGAATGCCTAGATATTTAAATCCTTCTTCTTTCCATATGAATGGAAAAATATCAAATAATCCTTTTACACAGTAAACATTCAAGGGTATAATTTCAGATTTATTCCAATTAATTTTATAACCTGAAAATTTGCCAAACTTATCAATTAATTCCAATAAAGAAGATAAGGTAGACTCTGGATTTCTCAAATAAAGCAAAATATCATCAGCATAAGCCGAAATTTTATATTCCATATCTGAATATGGAATTCCTTGTATCTCCCTCGTTTGCTGTATTGCTAACAATAAGGGTTCTAATACAACATCAAATAACAAAGGAGATAAAGGACAACCTTGTCTAACTCCCCTCTGCAATTGAAAACCATCAGATATCTTATTGTTAATATTTAATCTTGCAATCGGGAAGCTATACAATGTTTTTACCATTTGTATAAATCCAGAACCTATACCAAACCATTCTAAAGCCTGATACATAAAATTCCATTCTACCCTATCAAATGCTTTCTCGGCATCTAATGAAACTGTAAATGCCGGTTCATCCATTTTTTTTGATAAGTTTAGCATGTGAAATAATAGTCTAGAGTTATTGGAGGAATGTCTTTTAGCAACGAAACCCGTTTGATGCATATCTATAATATGTGGGAGAGCTTTGGCTAATCTCAAAGCCAAAATTTTCGCCAAAAGTTTATTATCAACGTTTATCAAAGATATAGGCCTGTAGTTTGAAACCAAAGTAGGATCTTTATTTGGCTTAGGCAAAACAATTATTATTGATTCAGCCATAGTACCTTTTATGTTACCTTTTATAAGTTGTGTCTGATATAATTTTAATAAATGTGGGGAGAGGATATTTTGAAATGTTTTATAAAATTCTACTGTGTAACCATCACCACCTGGAGCGGATCCAACTCTAAGAGATCTCAATGCTGTTTCTAATTCTTTTAATGATATAGGTTCTTCTAAACTTCGTTTTATATGATCAGGAATCTTAGGTCCATTTATTAAATCTAAAAATTTTTTTCCATCTTTTTGTTTCTCCAAATAAGGTTCGGAAGAATATAGATCCTTATAAAAATTTAAAAATTGTTTTAATATTATATTTGTTTGATTTGTTATTATACCATTATCATCTTTTATTCCGTTAATATTAGTTCTCCTTTTTTTTGCCTTAAGATAATTTGCTAATAATTTTCCCGCCTTATTAGAATTTCCATAATACACCGTTTGTTTGGAAAACAAATCTTTTCTTATCATTTTTGAAGTTAATTCATTATATTTACCTTTTACTTTCAAAAGAGCTTGCAAAACTTCATATTCCCATTTACTTATCAATTTAGCTTCTAATATTTTTATTTCTTTTTCTAATTCCATATATTGTTTTTTAATTTGTTTCCTAATAAAAGCTGAATATGATATGATATTACCCCTCATAGTTGCTTTAAATGCATCCCATACATTCTCTATAGATGTATCTTCCACTAAATTTATTTGAAAAAATTCATTAATTTGTGTTTTAAAATTTTCCAAAAATTTGTCATCCACAAGCAATGCATTATCAAATCTCCAAAGAGGTCTATTATTTTCTAATTGATCTAATTGTAATTCTATCCATATTCCCGCATGATCCGAAATGATAATAGGATCAATGGAGGCTTTAATCACTTGTTGCACTTTATTTGTTGAAACAAAAATATAATCTATTCTTGAAAATGAACAGAGGAAGCAGAGTATGAGGGAAATGAGGAGAATATAGCTGATGTGTCGGTTGTTGGCTCTCACTATGGGAGTGTCTCTGTAATAAATAAAGATTCCCAAGATGGCAGTAGTGATGAGAAAGAAGAACATGCTGATGGAAGTTAAAGCAATCCCTAGAGGCTCTTCAAAAGACAGAAAAGTTATCATTTTTGGGATGCAGGCATCTCTTTTCTGGTTTGACCATTGATCATCCGGGCATGTTGTACAGGTGTCCATATCTGAGAAAGAATATTATCATATCATTATCTCAAATATATCATGAGGTCTATTTACTAAAGTGCACTTAAATATCATGAGTCCTATAATCTTCACAGCTCAGCCAAGAAAGAGCAGTTTAATTCACATTAACTGCATGGAGAGTGAAGGACTGTGAACTGCATATTGAGTTAGCACCTGGTACTTTAACTCTAATGTCTGCAAATAACACGGCTGCATGTAAGAGCAGGTAGTATATGCACTCATGCTACTACAAGTAGATACCATAGATCAATGCACAAAAATTGCAACCATTCCCCCCAGTATGAATCCTGAACCCCTCCATTCTACTGGTGAAGAACTAAACCTTCTCTCGCTCATATGGATCACCCAGCCTTTAATGGTGGTGTCCCTGGGGGGTTAGGCGGGGGGCATGAGCAATCCTCAGACATTTTTGTTGCTTTTCAAGCTCAGATTGAAAATAGTGGCTCTGATCCATGGTAGTACAGTCTACCAAATAAGGATGATATGACTTTATTTGATAATTTGACCCCCTAGAGTTAATTCTGAAAGGCTGATAAAGCAACATGGAGGAGTGTGTGGCACAGTGGTTGGCTCTACAGCCTCAGCATCCTGGGGTTATGGGTTCAAACCCCATGCTGCTCCTTGTGACCCTGGGCAAGTCACTTAATCCTCCATAGCCCCAGGTACATTAGATAGATTGTGAGCCCACCGGGACAGAGAGGGAAAATGCTTGAGTACCTTATTGTAAAAACCGCTTAGATAACCTTGATAGGCGGTATATAAAATCCTAATAAACTTGAAACTTAAACTTGAAATGGGGATCATTATTGCCCCACTTGTAATGCATGAGAGACACCCATAAAAAAGTGCTTGGGTCTCTGGCCCTATATCAAGGAGTTATGGGTCAAAGATATTAAGAGAAACAAATGTCCCAAACTTTATTGGAATGTTAGGAAGGGTGGACAGGTGAGTAGTATGGAAATCTAGAATCCTGTCAGGGTTGTGAATTCAAAACAGCACATTCCACTCTTCATAGAGCTATCTTCAGACATTCAGTTTATCCTTGGAACTTATTCTCAATAGTTCATCACCTTAATCCAAGACAGGGCCAGACAACTGTAAGCTGTGCACAACGTGGCTACCACTTCAATTCAGCCTTGCAGCCATTCTAATGGTCCATCGTGCCCATCAATCTGCTCCCACAGTGGCCCCTAGGTCAAAGACCAGTGCCCCAACCGAGACTAGCCCTACCTGCGTACACTCCAGTTCTCTTATTCTAAACCATTTAGATATCTTTGATGGACGTATATCAAGAAACTAATAAACTTGAAACTTGTGGAAAGTGTATTCAAACAATCTTGTATAATTCTGCAAGCAGGGAACCAGTTTACACAAGCCCACATCTCTCATAAGGAGTCAAGTGATTAAGAATAGCCTACACTTGTTGCTGGTTTTGCAGAAGCCTAGCAATGGAAGGCAAAGAGGTGGAACGGAGATCAGCATCAGTGAGAAGAAAGAGAAAATGAAGCCAAAAGCCAGGCACACTTGGAGAGGAAAAGCATAGCCCCCCAAAGAAACCAGGTCATACAGCTACAATATTGTGTATTTAAATTCCCTGAAACTGAAAAGCAGGAAGAGGCTCCCAGGGAAGATAAGGTCATAGTCAAGAGAATGAATGCATGTTTTGCATTTGACTTCAATGAGGAAGATAAGGGGCAGAAATGGTAGTCAATGCTGATAAACCAGAAAAAACTGAAACAGATCTCTGAAATACTGGAGGATATAATGGGTCAGTTTGACAATCTGAACATTGGCAAAGTCCCTGGACCAGATGGTGTATATCCCAGAATGCATTATAGAATAGAAAAATAAACATGCAGAGCTATTGTTACTAATTTGTTTTTAAAATCCAGCATTGTACTGGAAGACAGGAGGGTGACCAATGTGATACCAATTTTTAAAAAGGGTTCCAGAGGTGATTTGAAATATTATAGACTGATTAGTCTGATATTGGTACCAGGCAAATTGGTAGAAACTATTATAAAGAATAAAATGATAGAACTTGTTCATAAGCATTGATTGATGATAGAAAGCCAACATGGATTTAGTCAAGAGAAATCTTGCCTCACCAATCTACTACATTTCTTTGAAGGGATGAATGAACATGTGGATAAAGGTGAGCCGGTTTATATAGTGCATCTAGCTTTTCAAAAGGCATGATAATTTTTGAACCTAACTGACCTCACTTTTACAGGTCACTTTTTTAATAATTTACCTCACATTTATAAACAGGTCCCCATCAATTTTACTGTGATGGGAAAAAATATTTAGATTATAAGCCCTCTTGGGACAGGGCAGGTTTTACTTCATTTTATTATAAATGAACAAACTACTCTGTTCCAAAGTGATATACAGTACCTACAATATCTAAAAAATCTGAATGTAAGTCCTCCTTCAGCTACAAATACAGAAGTTGAGTGTTTAATTCATTATCTTAAAAATTCTATAATATATATATATATATTTTATATTTTGGTGATGGTGTGGCTCTACATAATTCTCATAAGACTGAGGACCTGAGTTTTCATAGAAAGATAGAAACATGACAGCATTTAAAGGCCTAATGGCCCATCCAGTCTGCCCTTCCCTACCATCCATTATCTTCTCTTCTCCATAAGAGATCCCACATGCCTGCTCCATGCTATACTAAATTCAGATACAGTCTTCATCTCCACAGGGTTCAGTGCTGGGGCCAATCCTGTTCAATATGTTTGCGAGTGACATTGCTGAAGGGTTAGAAGGAAAAGTGTGCCTTTTTGCAGATGATACCGAGATTTGTAACAGTGTAGACACCGAAGACGTAGTGGAAAATATGAAGAAGGATCTGCAAAAGTTAGAGGAATGGTCTAATGCCTGGCAACTAAAATTCAATGAAAAGAAATGCAGAGTAATGCATTTGGGGATTAATAATCGGAAGGGATCGTATATGCTGGGAGGAGAGAAGCTTATATACACGGATGGGGAGAGGGACCTTGGGGTGATAGTGTCCGAAGATCTAAAGGCAAAAACAAAGCGTGACAAGGCAGTGGCTGCTGCCAGAAGGATGCTGGGCTGTATAAAGAGAGGCATAGCCAGTAGAAGGAAGAAGGTGTTGATGCCCCTGTACAGGTCATTGGTAAGGCCCCACTTGGAGTATTGTGTTCAGTTTTGGAGACCCTATCTGACAAAGGACATAAAAAGACTTGAAGCAGTCCAGAGGACGGCGACGAAAATGATAGGAGGCTTGCGCCAGAAGATGTATGAGGAGAGACTGGAAGCCCTGAATATGTATACCCTAGAGAAAAGGAGAGACAGGAGAGATATGATTCAGACATTCAAATACTTGAAGGGTATTAACGTAGAACATAATCTTTTCCAGAAAAATGGTAAAACCAGAGGACATAATTTGAGGTTGAGGGGTGGTAGATTCAAAGGCAATGTTAGGAAACTCTGCTTTATGAAGAGGGTGGTGGTTGCCTGGAATGCGTTCCCGAGAGAGGTGGTGGAGAGTAAAACTGTGACTGAGTTCAAAGAAACGTGGGATGAACACAGAGGGTCTAGAATCAAAAAATAATATTAAAAATTGAACTAAGGCCCATACTGGGCAGACTTGCACGGTCTGTGTCTGTATATGGCCATTTGGTGGAGGATGGGCTGGGGAGGGCTTCAATGGCTAGGAGGGCTGGAGTAGGTTGGGCTGGAGTAGGTTTTAACGAAGATTTCGGCAGTAGGAACCCAAGCACAGTACCGGGTAGAGCTTTGGATTCTTGCCCAGAAATAGCTAAGAAGAAAACATTTTTAAATTGAATTTGGTTGGGCAGACTGGATGGACCATTCGGGTCTTTATCTGCCATCATCTACTATGTTACTATTTCCACTGGGAGGTCATTTCATGTTTCTATTACCCTTTCTATAAAGAAGCATTTTCTTAAATTACTCCTGAGACTATCAGCACTTAGCTTCATCCTATGCCGTCTCCGTCTGGTGTTTTGTTTTTAAAGAGACAAGGGCTAGTTCCTGAATTATCACCATGACTGCTCGGCCAGCTGGTAGGAAGAGAGGAATCTTATCAAGTATTTTCCCCATTGTGTAAAGGAAAAAATAGTCCCACCCAGCCTGTTTTCTCCCTTATTTGTATCTCTATCCTATCAATCATTGAATTTCCAGCACCTTATCATATGTATGAAATTAAATGTCTTTGTCTGATAAGCAGTATACAAATTTTTTAATAAACTTGAAACTTGAAAATGAATTACACTTTTTGGAGACCTACATCCCTCCTTAATTTCAAGAACAGGGACCATAATAGATACCCTATATTTATTTGTATCCCATGTTTTCCATGATGTCACCCACCAGTTTGGTTGGAGATCTCTCCCTCTGCACACGGAATACAGTCATAGCAGCAGATGGGTTTTCCTTCCTTGGTTAATTTCCTGTAACCAGGATGACAACTTGGACTGCATCTGAACTGCGGAGGTTTCTGAAGATTGAGAAAGCATATTATGTAACTTCATTTGATACTGGACAGTTGTTTCTGAAATGGAATGCTATTTTTATTTACTTTTAAATTATTGTCATGTGTCACAGCATATTTCATGCATAGGAAGGTACTTGTAAAAATACCCCAAAAGCGTTGATTCTGCATAGCCAGATTAGACCAGCCTCAGATCAGATGTGATCACTTTAATGGAAATAGATTTATAAAGACTAATTAAGTTATATAATAATATTTAGAGCTTACTAACCTTAGGATAGGTTATAGTAATCAGTAATTGAATATTCATAATACATCACATTAAAAACCAAAACAGTGAAATGAAAAAAAACCTGTTAAAAAATGCAGAACTGCCAACAGCATCATGTCCCCTCACATCCCACTGGCCAAGTGGTTCAAGCAGCTCCTCAGCATCCTGAGGTTGTAAGTTCAATTCCCACAGCAGCTCCTTGGGAAAGTTGTTTAATACTTTTTCTTTTGGAACTTTGCCTGTTCTAGCAATTTTTAAAGACTCGTTATTAAACTTTGATACAAACTGTAAATAAAGGTTTTGTGACTACAGGATGGACTTGACATCTCCAGTGCTTCTCTTTGTTGCCTCAAGGCTTGGTACCTTCTTCCCTTTCCCTATAATACTTTATTGTACCAGGTCCAAATTAACTACCTGTCTAAAACATGTAAAACACTTTGTAATCATTGAAAAAAGCAAAATATCAAGCCCCATCCCCTATCTTTCCATTTCAAATGAGTCAGGAGTAAGTAGGCAGACGTGCCTGTAACAGTTAATTAGTGTCAATTAACCCCAATTGACTAATTACTATGGGCTAGATTCACTAACCTTCCAATCCGTGTCCAATCCATGGGCGTTTGGAGGCATACCGACCGATTCACCAACCATCTTCATACATAGTAATATAGTAACATAGTAGATGACAGGAGATAAAGACCCAAATGGTCCATCCAGTCTGCCCAACCTGATTCATTTTTAATTTTTTCTTCTTAGCTATTTCTAGGCAAGAATCCAAAGCTCTACCCAGTACTGTGCTTGGGTTCCAACTGCCGAAATCTCCGTTAAAACCTACTCCAGCCCATCTAAACCCTCCCAGTCATTGAAGCCCTCTCCAGCCCATCCTCCCCAAACAGCCATATACAGACACAGACCATGCAAGTCTACCCAGTACTGGCCTTAGTTTAATATTTAATATTATTTTCTGATTCTAGATCTTCTGTGTTCATCCCACGCTTCTTTGAACACAGTCACCGTTTTCCTCTCCACCACCTCTCTCGGGAGCGCATTCCAGGCATCCACTACCCTCTCCGTAAAGTAGAATTTCCTAACATTGCTCCTGAATCTACCACCCCTCAACCTCAAATTATGTCCTCTGGTTTTACAATTTTACTTTCTCTGGAAAAGATTTTGTTCTACGTTAATACCCTTCAAGTATTTGAACGTCTGAATCATATCTCCCCTGTCCCTCCTTTCACAGCATCCAGTCTCTCCTCATACGTCTTCTGGCACAAGCCTCCTATCATTTTCGTCGCCGTCCTCTGGACCGCTTCAAGTCTTCTTATGTCCTTTGCCTGATAGGGTCTCCAAAACTGAACACAATACTCCAAGTGGGGTCTTACCAATGACCTGTACAGGGGCATCAACACCTTCTTCCTTCTTCTGGCTATGCCTCTCTTTATACAGCCCAGCATCCTTCTGGCAGCAGCCACTGCCTTGTCACGCTTTGTTTTTGCCTTTAGATCTTCGGACACTATCACCCCAAGGTCCCTCTCCCCATTTGTGCATATTAGCTTCTCACCTCCCAGCATATACGGTTCCTTTCGATTATTAATCCCCAAATGCATTACTCTGTATTTCTTTGGATTGAATTTTAGTTGCCAGGCATTAGACCATTCCAAGTTTTGCAGATCCTTTTTTATATTTTCCACTACGTCTTAGGTGTCTACTCTGTTACAAATCTTGGTATCATCTGCAAACAGGCACACTTTTCCTTCTAACCCTTCAGCAATGTCACTCACAAACATATTGAACAGGATTGGCCTCAGCACCAAACCATGAGGGACTCCACTACTCACCTTTTCTTCCTCCGAGCGACTTTCATTAACCACCACCCTCTGGCGTCTGTCCGACAGCCAGTTTCTAACCCAGTTCACCACTTTGGGTCCTAACTTCAGCCCTTCAAGTTTGTTCAACAGCCTCCTATGAGGAACCGTATCAAAGACTTTGCTGAAATCTAAGTAAATTACATCTAGCATATGTCCTCGATCCAGCTCTCTGGTCACCTAGTCAAAAAATTCAATCAGGTTCGTTTGGCACGATTTACCTTTTGTAAAGCCATGTTGCCTCAGATCCTGTAACCCATTAGTTTCAAGGAAGTACACTATCCTTTCTTTCAGCAACACTTCCATTATTTTTCCAACAACCGAAGTGAGGCTCACCGGCCTGTAGTTTCCTGCTTCATCCCTGTGACCACTTTTGTGAATAGGGACCACATCTGCTCTCCTCCAATCCCCAGGAATCACTCCCGTCTCCAGAGATTTGTTGAACAAGTCTTTAATAGGACTCGCCAGAACCTCTCTGAGTTCCCTTAGTATCCTCGGATGGATCCCGTCTGGTCCCATTGCTTTGTCCACCTTCAGTTTTTCAAGTTGCTCATAAACACTCTCCTCCGTGAACGGCGCAGAATCTACTCCATTTTCTCGTGTAACTTTGCCAGACAATCTCGGTCCTTCTTCAGGATTTTCTTCTGTGAACACAGAACAGAAGTATTTGTTTAGCACATTTGCTTTTTCATCATCACACACCACATATCGGTTCCCAGCATCTTTTAGTTTAGAAATTCTATTTTTCATTTCCTCCTTTCACTAATATATCTCCCTTTTTTACATCTTTAGACATTTGTTCTTCCGCCTGTGCTTTTGCCACAGGAGGCACGCCACCAACCGACTACACAGATCACTAGAGCCCTGACAGTAGTGACAGGAGAACCAGCCTCTTGTCACTGCTGTCAGGGCTTCTGCTGGCTTTTAATGTTTTTTTTTAATCGGGCAGATATTTTGTGTGTTTTCCACACACAAAATATCACCTTGATTTAAAAAAAAAAAAAATGAACCCCCCCCCGAGAAGTGCCCGATCCCCCTCCCCCAAATCCTCCCAAAAATGTGCCCTGCCACTGCCGCCCTTTAAAATTATGGCAGGAGGGTTCCTACTCCTTCCTGCCTTCGGTCCCACTCTTGACTTCACCCCCACAAAAAAAACATATGGCAGGAGGGAGGCCAACTCCCTCCTGCCACCCACCGGATGCCCCCTCCCCGTTCCCGGTCCACTCCCCGTGCCTTTAACAGATAAGGAAGGATGCTCAATCCCTCCTGCTCCAATGCCTCTCTCGATGAGTCTGATGCATGGGGTGGGGCATAAGGCCCTGATTGCATCAAGCGCCTTGGGCTCCTCCCTTGGAAGGGGCCTGAAGTGCCTTAGCCAATTAGGGACTTCCTTAGTGAGTACTTAGGTACTTAGGTACTCACTAAGGAGAGCCCTGATTGGCTGAGGTGCATCAGGCCCCTTCCAAGGGAGGACCCCGAGGTGTCTGAGCCAACAAGGGCCCTGCTTCAGACTCATTGAGAGAGGCATTACTTACTAAGGAAATCCCTGATTAGCTGAGGTCCCTCAGGCCCCTCCCAAGGGTGGAGCCTGAGGCACCTGAGCCAATCAGGGCCTTAGGCCCTGCCCTTGCTGCCATAGGCTGTGACAGCAGTGGGCAAAGGCCCACGGGGGGATCATTGGGGACATCGTGATAGGAGCGAAAAGCATGCGGGTTAAAGGTTTTGCAGAATATATAAAAAAGGAAGATTTTTTATATATTCTGCATAAGTGCATTGCCTGCCTGTGGTTTCAAAGGCACGTTAAAACAATGGGCTTGCACTCCAGGGAAGGGTAGGAGAGTTGGGGCTAAGAACAGGAGATCGGGGTTGAGAGCAGGAGATCGGGGCAGAGAGCAGGAGATTGGGGCTGAGAGCAGGGTTTTAGTATAAGTGACTGGCCCTCACCAGTCATTTGTTTTTGGATTGGCCAGCCAGTTGGTGTGCCTGAAAAATGTTTAGTGATTTGCATCCTTCCTACTTTGCATGCATGGATCAGAATCGGATCGGACGAGAGGTTAGTGAATCGGATCAGAGGAAAATCAGGTTGCAAAGGGGTCACAAACCGATCGGTACTGAGCATGGACGTTGGACGCCAGCGCACTCTTAAAGCTGCAGTTGCCAATTAAGCTGCTAGTTTTCACTCAAGGTGTGAAAAATAAGAAAAATATGGAAAATTAATACATAACTCAAGTTTTACCAAAATATAAGTATTTATTTATAGCTTTTATTTTTCCATCATTGAACTCAAAAGACCAGTTGCGTTAGCGGGAGGTTGTTATAGTTGCCAAAATGCTGGCCTTCTGATAACGAACTCTCCTCTCGATACTTCGAAGCTCCCCATTATATACCTGTAGTCCAGTGTGACATCATTGGCCCGTGGGCCAATCAAAAACAGAGGTGGTCTTTAAATTTGAACAAAGAAAAATTCCTTTACATGTTTAAAAGTTTCAGAATTCATATTTGTTTTGTTTACATTCATTTCTGAATATACATTAACATTTTATTACATATCCAATATTCTTTTTATCCTTTTCACAAAAGGTATATTAAGAGAACCTGCATTTATGTGCTGAGATATTCTCAGCCTCAGTCGAGGAGAAGGAGGGGCTGTTTCCCCCTCTCCCTGAGCTGACAGCTTCATTTTACACTAATACTCACACAGAAGCCTTCTTATGCTAGAGTGCTGCAATGTCTCTGATTCTAACTTAACCATTTCCAGATGTTGTGTTCAGGATTTTTCCTTAGTGTTCTTTTTATAAACCATTTCATTTTAAGTACAAATTATTTTATCCATCCATACCATACATTCAGGGGCCTCAAACATTCATAACATGTATTTTCATTCATTCTTAATGCATATTATATCTCAGTTTAGAATATGAAATCTAATATACTTTTCCTAACCAGCCTAAGGCACATCTGGTATCAATTAGAACCATGAGGCTGAACACAAAATGGAGTAAAACTAGGCAGAATATACAAAAAGACAGAGAACAAAATGGAATCAAGTTATAAGTTTCAAGTTTATTTGGATTTGATGTTTCGCTTATAAATCTAAGCGAATTACATAAAAAATGCATTAGCATAGAAAAATAAGATATATTTTACTACTTTACAAATAATGGGGCTGTGACAGACTGACAATATAGACAAACTAAAATACACTGGGGCGAAACATAAGGCGTAAAAGTTACAAATTGTAATTTCCCAAAGGGAAGAAAAGAAGAATGAGGTGGGGGGGATAGAAACATTTGGATTAGGGTATGATGAATCCATATATATCCTGATTTCCTTTATAATCTAGCTTAATAGCAAAGTACATAAAAAGAATATTATTATACTTTTCCTTAATATTAATCTGTAGTGTGTTTTTCTGGCCCTGGCTACATCCATATGCAGATTTTTATTTACCAATTTTTTGTACGCTTCTATTGGGTGTGGCCTTAACTAACACATATGCTTGTATCTGACTAGAGTTACCCAGAATCATACGAAAAACAGGCTCTTTTATAGAAAAATTCCATAAAATACTGCACTATCATGTCCTGACATCTATTTCATTACCGTACCATAGACATCATCCCCTACTGGCCACGAGCCACTACTCCTCAGTACACGATTGGTTTGCTTAGTGAATCTAGCCCTATAGGTACACACATGGGATCAGCACGCCAATTTAAATGATCTATACAGAATCTGGAAGCTAACGTTTTGCCCAGAAAGCCAAAATGCACCATTCTATTGACCATTTTATGACAAGTTTCATGATACCTGTTTTTATCAGCACCTCTGATCGCTTAAATCTGACCTGAGTGAAAGAACTGTCCCAGACGATTGCCTTCTCATCAATGGTGAAATCCTGCCCTGGGGGAGCATGGGGGTTATAACGTCCAACAACTTTATATTCCAATGTTGTATTAGGAAGAAAGTTCAAATTCAAAATATCGTATCCAATGGCGAGTTCTCCATTTTCATCCAGGTACATCTCTTCCCCTAGACCATTCTTAAAATGGAGGTTCCTCAGATAACGATGAAGCTAAGAAATGTAATTGAAAAAAAATTGGAATAGATTGAACTACAGTTTTTGGTGGAATTCAGTATGTCATATTTAGCTATTCAGAAAGGGAATTTTAATAAATTTCAAGATATGTGGAGGCCATTAACAAATTATTGTAATGAAGAGGTATCATTTTCCCTGATTTATACATATGAAAGAAATGGGTGGGGGAGGGGTACTGTATTATATGATATGAGATATTAAAGGGATGGGAGGGAAAGGGATAAATTTTATTTAATATGAAAAATCGTAGAATTCAAGTGATATATTAAGTTAAAATGTGGATTTTTTATGCACTTGATGTATGTTATTAAAATGAATAAAGAATTAAAAAAAAAAGAAATGAGATTTGCATTTTAAGTAGTGTTAGGTTAGACAGATAATTTCAAGCATACATAAAGATTTGTTTATAACTATAAAAAGAACTACACTTCCCCCTCCCCATTCACGGTTTTGACACTTGCGATTTCACAAATTTGCAATTTTTTTGTTTAGCACATTTCCGCCTCTCTCCAGCCTTCCTCCCGGCATCCCGGCCTTTACTTAGTGGTCTAGCGGGCTTTCTTCCTACGCTCTTGCTCCGTGTAGATCATCAATAGGGAATCGCTGCCGTGAGCTCCCATCGTAGTCTCGAGAGACTATGGGAACTCACGGCAGTCATTTCTTATTGGCGATCTGTACGGGGCAGTAGCTTAGGAAGATCATTCCTGCCCCGAAAGCCTGCCAGACCACCACTTAAGACCAGGATGCCGGGAGAAGGCGGGAAAGAGGTGGGGTGGGTCAGAGCCAGATGATTTTTTAATTCACCATCCGGCTCTGCCCCTATCCCCCACAAATACCGAAGGAGAAGTGTAATTTTAAAGCCATTTCTGGAGGTAAATCACTCTCTGCCCATACGCCGAGAGGCTGGATAAGCTGGGGCTCTTCTCTCTGGAAAAGAGGAGGCTCAGGGGGGATATGATAGAGACCTTCAAAATACTTAGGGGCATAGAGAGGGTGGATAGGGACAGGTTCTTCAGACTAATAGGGACGACAGGTACGAGGGGGCACTCAGAGAAACTGAAGGGGGATAGGTTCAAATGCAAGGAAGTTTTTCTTCACCCAAAGGGTCGTGGACACATGGAATGTGCTCCCGGAGGAAGTGATCCGGCAGAATACAGTACAGGGATTCAAACAGGGATTGGACGTATTCCTGAGGGACAAGGGGATCGTGGGGTACTGAGGGAGGTGCTGAGGTGTTGCATAAGTATAGACAGCTCACCAGGTCGTGCAGGTGCAAGGCCGGAGGGTTAGGACTTTGATGGGAAGATAGGACTTCGATGAAAAACCTAGGGGACCCATTCTGGTGATTCAGGCAGGTCATTACCTGTTGGGCCGCTGCGGGGGCGGACTGCTGGGCGGGATGGACCTGTGGTCTGACCCGGCAGAGGCACTGCTTATGTTCTTATGTTCTTATGAGTGAAGCTCCAGTTTTGGGACACAGGGTGATGGGTGATTGGGAGCTCCCACATGGATTTCCTGGGAAGGCAGCACCTAATGGCCGGATCCGGCCTCCCCCGTCGAGTGCATACAGGGGTTGCTGAGTGCCATGTTGCAGCAGCAGCTCTTTGGGAGCGTGGATGTCAGCGTCTCAGGACAGGCCTGCACTGGGAAGACGGAGCTATAGCTCAGTGGTTGAAGGGCACTTCTTCCATATTCACAAGGTACTGTGTTATATTGCCTATGATGGTTAGGTATGCCAGCATATTATCCTATCGGTGCCAGTGGTGCCCGCATGGTGCTTTGGTGGTTGGGCTTAGGCAGAATGCACTGGAAGTGGGGTTGCACAGAAGCTGCAACAGGTAGCAGTTACAGGGGGAGAATGGAGTCTCATGCAGTAGTTTGGGACCTCCAATGCATATTAAGTGAATTGGTCTAAGCATATTAAGTGAATAGTTAAAAAAATATATATATATCAGCGGCATCCTGGTCTGAGCAGCCAGATGGCATGGTTCACATTCTTGGTCAATGGCATCCTAGGGTCTCTAGTGGTCAAGATCAGAATCCTTGGGTGTGTTTTGGATTCTACTCTTTCTTTGACTAATCAAATTAACAATATATCAAAAAAATGTTTCTTTAGTCTTCGGATGTTGAGGAGGGTCTGTCGTTTTTTCCATCAGCAACATTTTGCCATTATTGGTCCTGGCTGTTATATTGGTTCATTGGGATTATGTAAACTCCCTTTATATCAGTTTAAGTAAGTGCAATTTAAAGAGATTGCAACTTATTCAGAACACAGCTGCCAAATTAATATTTGGCAAGAGTAGATATGATCATGTTACTTCATTAGTGAAGATATCTTTATTAACTTGTGCCATTTTGTAAAACAGTTGTAAATGTTATTAATATTGTGCATCCTTATTCAGGCCTGCAGGGGCTATTGCATTTGCTTAAAAAATCAAAAGATATATAGATAGATTCCAGAACTTGGTGGCAAAAGGAATGGCTGTGTAACTGCTGAGCTCCTCCCTTGGGCATACATACTGCTTATTATTTGATATTTTATTTCCTCCTAGCAGTTTTTTTTAATATATCACAGATGGCCTCAGGAAGAGAGACATGTTTAGAGGCTTCATTTGCTGCTCAAGGATCAGGTAAATGATCAAGCATGACCCTGTGACTCCTTCTAAAATGCTATTGCCAGGTGATTCCATGGAGATGTTCATGAATTTGATGGAGAGAGTGAAAATGTGCAAGAGCTTTTACAGGGCAACTCATCAAAGTTAGTTTTGGTCCAGGAAGAACTGACTAACCTTACTCAACAAGTACAAATATCTAATTTCAGGCTTGATGGCAGTGAACAGCGGATCACTGAATGTGAGATTAAAATAGTCCAGTGCCAATCGGACCATAAAGCAGTCCTTACTCTTACAAAGAAATTGAAGGATTTTGAAAACAAGGAGTGGAGAAATAATTTAAGAATTATGGGACTTCCTGAGGGTATTGAGGGAAAGAATATGATCAGATTTCTAAGGTGCTCTCTATAATCTTTTCTCAGCCTCTGGAATTTGAGAGGGCTCATCGGATCCCATCAAGAAAGAAAAACACTGCTACTGGCCCCAGGCCCATAAAATTTAAGTTATTGAGATTTCCACAAGTGCTGGAAAATTTGAAAGTGGCAAGGGAAAAAAAGAATATACCGGATTTTTCGCTCTATAAGATGCACTTTTTCTTCCCCCAAAAAGTGGGTGGAAATAAGGGTGTGTCTTATGGAGCGAATGCATATCCTCCCTTAATTCCTCCAGTGGTAGAGTTTTGTAGGGCAGGAGCTTTCACCCACCTGCCTTTCCCTCTGGCTGACTCCCAAGCGGCAGCGGCAGAGCAGCAAAGAAGGCAGGCGTGAACTTTTTGCTTCCTGACTTGTTCTGATAACAGAGCTTTCAGCCTCTTGCCCTTCCCTCTGGCTGACTTCTGAGCGGCAGAGCAGTACAGAAGGCAGGTACAAACTTATCACTTCCTGCCCTATTCCGCCACCGCCTGCCATCCCACCACCTCAAGAGCTCACCCTTCTCGCTGTGCTGCTTATTGGCTCCACTCCCCACCCTGCCCATGAGATGATCAACTGGCCTGGACAGACTATTGCCCCAGCATGTCTTCAGCCACAGAGGAGCCATGAGCTTCAGCTCCATCTCCACGCTCTTTGGCTGCCCCAGTCCTAGGTAGCTCTACCAGAGACATGGAACAATTTCTTATGGCATCTCTGATCAAACTGCATTGAACATTCATATGTTAGGTAAGCATGGCATTTAAATAATAATATATTTCAGTGTTCTTTCCTATAGTTATTAATGAAAGAAAACAATTTGCAAGTGCTAAGACACTTTAATTTGTTATTGCTAATTTTTGGCTAAGCAAAATGCTTTTATTTTTCTGTAGGGTAATGCAAATATATTTTTTAAAAGGGTTGCAGGGCTGTGTTTTTGTTTTTTGGGTTGAAAAAAATGAATGCTTTGTAGCCCAGCAAACACTATCCCCTTGCCTACCTACTTACCTCGGGATGGGGGGCCCTGCCTGCCTGTCACTAGTCTGGCCTGCCCTGTCCCTACCTGCCCTGTCCTGGCCTACCACTAGACTGCCAGAGGGGGGACAGGGTACAGAGCGTGGCAGGGAGAATTTGGTTCAGAATGTTTTTTTTCTTGTTTTCCTCCTCTAAATCTAATGTGCGTCTTATGGAGCGAAAAATATGGTAATCTGGCAGGGGATCCAAATTGTTTTTTCCCCCAGATTTTGCAAAGGCAACAGTGGCTATGAGGAAGAAATTTTTGGTACTTTGCTCAAATCTGAAGCAAATTGACTCTGTTCATTTGCAGAAATTAGATAGTTCTAAGTCAAATAGATGCTGGCTCTGTCATCTCGATATAGGGACACTGGATCTTCAATTGTTCTATTGTTCTTTGATACTCAGTTTTTAGAGATCTATATGGGGACATATTACTCTAATTCTAGAGACTGTGGTTCCAATGTCATATGAAGCGGTATTATGTGGGAAGCTGATATATTCTATCTCCAGCAGATAGGCATAAAAACAGGTTATTGTGTATAATGATTGGGGTAGCCATCCAAATGAGTACAAAAATCTGGAAGAATTGTGACCGCTTAAATTTCACTTTTTGGTGGAATTCGATATGCTTGTATTATCGTTATGAGAAAATGATGTCTGAACAAAGGGGTAAGTGGTTTAATCTGACGTGGTGTCCATTGACCAATTTTATTAATTCTAATTGAATGGTTTTTCCCTTTACTTTTGGTTATATATTTTACATCCAGGGAAGGGGGTGGGTGTGAGGGAGAAGAATAATGTATAGGGACTGGTTTATTTATGAGTTGTTAGTACTATTGTATGGATATCTTGAATATATTGAAATCAGGGGGGAGGGGGCTGAAAACTATTCTTATGTAATTCACTTATGGATTTAAGTGCTGTTTTTCAGGTAACTTGTTATGCAATTTTTGTATGCATTGTTTGTAGAATGAAAATGAATATATATATATATATATATATATATATATATATAAATAGATAGATTACTTGTGCTCAGATAATTAAACAGATATTTGAAGCAAATACAATAGCCCCTGCAGGCCTGTTCATACGGTGAGTGGCTTAACATGAAGAATTTGATTTTTATTGGTTGATTTTTATGATTAATATGCAACAAGTACAGGGGTTTTTTCATATGTAAAGTTTTATACAAAATAGTTTTTTGAGGACTGTTAATAGTAGGGTCACTAATGCGATTTTCATTTTGGCTTTGCAGCATTCTACTCTATAAGCTCACCTACGCCCTGAAGAAATGGTTGAAACGAATATTCCGTCGGAGAGGTGTTGCTGCTAAGCAAGCTAAGTACGCGTTCGATAAATTAGAGTGCATTTAGTAGGTTGTTTTTTTTAACTTTATTTTTACTAAAATATTTCATCATAACAACAAGTACAAAAACTTGAAAGGATTTGGAAATAATCCAATAAGGTAAATATAATTGAATTAACATCAAATAATAGATTAATTAATTATTTAGTCCACAATCTTTGGATCCAAGAACAATGAAAATTAAAATAAAGCAATACAAATACTTAATCTATTAGACAGAATCAGGGACATAGTTATCCCCCATACAGCTGGTTCGCTACACTGTGGGTGGTATAATTGAACCAATAGTGACTCCACCTCCTTCTCTGGCTGTAATAAACTCACATAATTGTTTTGGATCAAAAATTAAGAAATTCTACCCTTCTAAAAAAATACAAAATTTTGCAGGAATTTTTATAAGAATCTGAGCACCCAGAGCCAAAACTCTGGTTCTATAACTAAGAAAATCTTTTCTTCCTTTCTGTGTTTCTTTAGACAAATCAGGAAAAACACATAGAGTGGAACCGAAAAACTTTTCATTCAAGAGCCTAAAGTATGGCCATAGAATTAAGTCCCTATCAAACTCTAGGGCAAAAGTCACAATTAGAATGGTTCTCTCCATTATTATTTCAAGTGAGTCTTCAAATGAATTGAATAAGGCATATTTATAAAAGAAAAAATCATGAGAAAAAAATAAGCACAAAGAAGAAAGATAAATAAATTGAAATAGTATTTAAACACTTATAAGGGCAAAAAAATACACCGGGACTAATGAGGAGTCCATCCAGCTAGAGTCCTTTGGCCCAACTGGCCTTTTGAAGACCCTGAGGTTGATCACTAGCAAATCTTTGTACTTTTGTAAAAACCTTTTGCATTGTGTTGATATTTTGTTACTCCATTACTGAGAGCACTGCATTGGCTTCTGGTATACTGGAGGATTCAATTTAAATGTGCCATTGTTGTATTTTAAAGTTTATATCGGATCTTTTCCCCATTACTTAAGCAAGATTCAAGATTCTTTATTTTTGATATATTGTCTATAAAAATACATGTCTAGACGGTGTACATTATAAAAAATTATA
Source organism: Geotrypetes seraphini (assembly GCF_902459505.1). Classification (NCBI taxonomy): domain Eukaryota; kingdom Metazoa; phylum Chordata; class Amphibia; order Gymnophiona; family Dermophiidae; genus Geotrypetes; species Geotrypetes seraphini. The sequence goes on along the minus strand of NC_047093.1, from coordinate 119,879,952 downwards.
AAAACAATTAAAGGAAGCAAATAAAAACGGTAGTTTATCAAATGTTAAAAATACTGGCCAAATTTAAATTAACATAGATGAGATGAAAGGATAGTAGGGGAAGGAGAGGTTGTTTAAAATACATCGAAGTAAAATTAATAAAAAAGTACGGTAAATGGGGAGTGGTAAAAACAATAGGAGGGGGTCACTTCAGAGGAAGTGTTAGATATTTCAAAACTATATATAAATCAGGAAGTTAGAAAGTGAAGGCTGATGCTAGAGAATGTAAACATCTTTAAAGAGGAAAGTTTTAAGTTTTGTTTTAAATTTTTCGAGGGAGTTCTCTAATCGAATGTCGAGTGAAAGGGCATTCCACAAAGAAGAGGCGGTAACTGAGAAGATGGATTTGCGAGTGGTGTCATGAAACAATTCCCGTATTTACGATTGTAGCCACACTGCAGTCCGGGACCAGGACTCTACAGCACTCCTAGTGGCTAGACATAGGGAAAACAACAACGTGTGACCCGGCCTGGAGTCACCCTGCAGGACTGGAGAGACAAGAGGAACTCAATCAAAAAGCACAACCACCGTAGTGTAATATAACATAGATTTACTTTCAAAAATAAAGGTCAGGATGGTTCAAGCAAAATAGATAGTGTTTGCAAAAGGTTCATAAAGCAAAACAAAACCACAAAACACAATCAGTCAATAACAGTTCAGGATTCTTCCTTTTCAAACAATAGCCCTTTAGCCTCCTGAGATCTTGCTCTCCTCAGAGCTTCTTCTCTCAGGGCAGTTATAGCCTGCTCCCAAGCAGGTTGAAATGCAACAATATAGTTCTCTGCTCTGGTATGTGTAAAGTTCACGGTTCCCAAAATGGAAGCCTCCAGTAGTCTATGGAACACTGCTGGGAAATAAAGAGTGTCCTAGGTTTGCCTTTCCAAACAGCTTTACAAAAAAGCTATCAAAATTCCCTCCCTGGGTGTTTGCAAACCTCACCCAAAAAGACACACTCACAGCTTCAAAGATTCAAACAAAAATGCAGAGTTCAAACAAAAACTCACAGTCAAAAGGGTCATTCTTGGCAACTGGTAATTAATCCAACCTCCATGGATTCAGGATATTCCCCAAGCTATTCAGACAGACTCCCTTGCAATTCCATAGGGGTTTCTTCCTCCAGCGTTTGGAGATCCAGAGAGTCACCAGCCTCAATTACCTCCATGGGTGTACAGCTCTCATCTCTGCTTGGACCAGGGGGGTCATTGACTGCCTAACTGTTTGTCCCAAACTGCTACTTTTTCTAGAGCAGGGGCACGCCCTGATCTAGTTGAGTCAGCTTAGACCTGCACAGCTCTTGGGCTCCCCCGGTGGTGACCTGGATATCAGATACCTGGTGAGTTCTCAGTTCTACTGGCTCCCCCTGGTGGATAACAAAGAAATCACCATGATCAGAGCAGGACCAGTCCTGCCTGGTCACACGACATAGAAAGTAAATTTTGATTATTTAATTGGAGGACCCTTGATGATGAGTAGGCGATCAAAAGTTTATCTATAAACGCCGGTTGATTAGAACTTTTTGTTTTGAAGGTGAGGAGAAGTATTTTATAGGAAAGATGATGAGAAACGGGCAGCCAATGTGCATTACAGAGAAGAGGGATGACATGATCACACTTTTTAGCATGATAGATTAATTTAACAGCAGTATTTTGTAATAATTGTAAATGACGGATTTCTTTCTGGGTTATGCCTTGATAGAGGGCATTACAGTAATCAATGGTTGAAATTACTAGGGAGTGAATCAAGATATTAATAGAAGAATGGTTGAGAAAAGAGGAAATAGAACGGATGAGCCTGAGCTTATGAAAACATTTCTGCATGACTGCACTAATTTGTTGATGGAAAGTAAGATCCCTGTCTAGAATGACTCCAAGGAGTTTAACTTTGTTATCCATTTGAATTGGGTAGGAGTCAATACTGATGGGTAGACATAGATAGTCATCTGGGAAAATCGAAAAAAGAACACTAGTAGTTTTAAGAAAGTTCAATGATAGTTTGTTATGCCGAAGCCAAAGGCTGATTTTATTGAATTTTTGATTAATTTCTGTTATGTCTTCAGGGGATGTAGTATTTATGGGATGAAGTAATTGAATATCATCAGCATAAGTATATACAGTAAAACCTATAGATTGGACCAGGGTGAGTAGAGGAGCTAGGAATATATTAAAGAGAAGGGGAGAAAAAATTGAACCTTGGGCACTCCATAGGTTTGGTAGATAGTGGATCTTTCTTTGAATTCTCAACAACACCTTTCATCTAGAGCATGGTTTTCAAAATCCCTCCTGAAGGGTCGCAATTCAGTCGGGTTTTCAGGATTTCCCCAATGAATATGCATGAGATCTATGTGCATGCACTGCTTTCAATGTATATTCATTGGGGAAATCCTGAAAACCTGACTGGATTGCGGCCCTCAAGAGGGGACTTTGAGATCCCTGATCTAGAGGAATACATAAATTTAAATTAGTATTCCCTTCCACTAGGTGTATACAAACCTTAGGTAGGCTTTCTCACTCTATGGCATTTGCTTTGGTAAAAATCTGGAATGATCTTCCTTCAGAAATTAGACTTCTCTCTTCTTTGACAATTTTTAGAATGACTTTGAAGATGTATCTTTTTAAGAAATTCTTAAATGATAAATAAGGGATTGTAATAGATTAATTTTGTCCTATCATTGCCTCCTTTACCTCTTTGGTTAATTTTGTGAACCGGATCGAGTCCCTTTCTGGGAATGACCCGGTATATAAGACAAAGGATTAGATCGATTGGTATTGGTTAAACACATTCAATGAATATCTAATTACACTGGTACTCATTGCAATTCAAACAAATAACTAAAGAGATAGATCTGTTGGCTACTACTGCATGATCAAAGATATAATTTGATAGGGCAAGAGCAGAGTCAGAGGCTGTTTAACCTGTGCTACTGGGGTTATTGCTGGCCGTGTGACAAAAAAAGAAACAAAACCCATATATACTCAAATATAAGTCAATCCGAATATAAGCCAAGACCCCCATTTTCCCCCCAAAAAAGAGGAAAAAAATGGTTGACTTGAATATGTCGGGTGGCTTAATATTCAAGTGTCCTGCCCTGCCAGATTCTGCACTCAGTCCCCCCTCCTTCCCTCCCTGCCCTGCACTCAGTCCCATTCCCTACCAGGCTGTAAACCAAGCCCCGCTACATTCCAGGCTCTGAACACTGTCCCACCTTCCTTCTTTGTATCCTCTTCCCCCTAAAAAGAGCCAACCTCATCAGTGATGTCACAATAGCTTGATTCTTCCATACTCCCCTCTAACCCAGCAAGCAGATTAACCCTTCTCCTTAACTTAAACCACTAATGGTAGGCCAGGACAGGAGGGATCCCTCCCGTCTCCTGACCCAGCCGACACTAATAAATACCACCCTCCCTCGTGTACCTGTTCCCTGGTAGTCCAGAGAAATCCTCCTTTGTAAAGGTAGTAGCCAGTGGCACAACCAGGCCGGCATGCAGGAGCGAGCTTTTCTTGCTGCCAGCCTGCCCTGCACCACTCCTTGATAGGCTGTTGCGAGAACCGCAAATCCTGTGAGAACTTGCGGCAGCCTATCAAGGAGCGGTGGAGGGCTGGCCAGCAGCAATAAAAACTCATTCCTGCATGCCGGCCCGGGTGTGCCGCTGGATACTACATTTACAATCTTTGGGAGGATTTCAGCACGGGATACACGCTGGACCACTAATTTTGAAAAAGCGTTGAGGGGGGGCTCCGACAGAGTCTCAGCTCTTTTCACTCTCTTTCCTGCCTCTAATCTCAGAGATGGGGCCCTGGGCTCAGTGTGTGAATGAGCATGGACCCTACCTCTCTGACTTTGGGGGGAGGAGAGGGAGGGCCACGCTAGGGAGGTGTTGGACTCCTCACTGAAGGAGAGGGGCTTCCGATTTCCAGGGGAGAGAGGAGATGGCTCTCAGAGCATTGTTATTCAGTGCTTTCTGCTCTTGCTGGAAGAGGAATCCTGATCAGCTTCTTAGTATGCAGGTCTCAGTGCAGCTCCTCATGCCACCAATGGGCGTAGGGGAGGGAAGAGGTGGAGGAGGGGGCAGGCCAAAGTAAAAAGCATTTAGGCAAGTCCCGGAGAGAGAGGGCAGTGGAGGAAGGATTGAGAGGGGGGCATGGAGATAGAAGAAAGAGTACGGGGTTAGGGCTCGATAGAGATGGGAAGGGAGGATATGGAGGGAGAGAGAAGAAAGAAAAAGTATGTGGGTTAGGGATAGATGGAAAAGGGGGAGGGAGAGGTGAGGGCCAGAGATGAACAGGGGGTGAGACTGGTAAAAAATTCCAAAATAAAGGGAGAGCAAAGAAAATGCGAGAGCATAGGGAGGTGACATGATAGAGAACAGAAAGAGGGGGAAGTGTCATCCATTGACAGGAAAGGAGGGCAAGACCTGTAGGTTATATCCTGCTCCCAGAGGAAGAAGCAAGAGTAAGTTCACAAGGGAAGATAGTGGGGCCCCATGCTGGCATCGGGGAGAGGGAGGGAAGGAGGTATAGATGGGCAGTGCCAGTAAGAGGGTGGCATGGAGCCTCTTGACCTTGTAAGCATAGGAGTGAGGATAGGGAGCTTTTTATGAGCACCAGAGCTGGAGGAAGCGGCAAAGGAGGATTCAAGCCCTGCTTTAACGTAGTGAGCACATGGCAGGCAGAGGAAAGAAATCAGTGAAGCTCCTGCTGAATGCAGGCACAGCTTCATCTTTCTAAGAAATTTAAGGCTATTGGAGTCCCACTGGCACGGCACTGCTGAATTGGCTACTGCTAGGAAACCGGATAGTAGACTTGAGTCCTTTGGTCTGACCTAGTATGTGACCCAATTGGGGAGTGAGAGGAAAGGAGGGAGAAGGAAGACCAGGGAAGGGAGAGGAGAAAAAAGAGAGATGCCAAGACCATGGGGCACTCCTGGACAACAGATCCTCTTATTAGACAGATGTTTGCAACTTCTGAGATAAGTCATTGTTGATGGTAGTTTAAGTTTGTTGGACATATGTGACTTCTTGGTTTCACAAGGCTCATCAAGTAGTGTATTTTGCATTTTTCTTTGCTTTTTGAAATTCTGGAAAGTTGTGATTTTACACTTGACACTGTGGGCATTTTATTATAACTATTACCAATTTTTGCACTTCTGAATTCATATTTATTAGATTTTTATATATACAGTACTCCCTCGATATTGGTGGGGGTTCCGCTCTAGTAATCCCCGTGAATCTTGAAAAACTGCAAATACGGTTTTTCATGGAGAAGACTATAGAGGGCAGTGGGAGAGGCAAGAGAGAGCAGCCGGAGCACCAGCGAGTGAAGGAAATCACTCGCTCCGACTGTCTCTTCCTTTCTAAAGTCGGGTTTTACCAATCAGAAGGCTATTTATTACAAAGGCAAAAAGATACCAGACCATGGAGAGAGAAGGGGAGGAGAAAGATACCAAACTTGGGAGGAGAAAAGAAGGAATGAGACAGATACCAGATCTGAGGAAAGGTAAGGAGGAGAGAGAGAAAGAGATGCTAAAATCATGTGGGAGGGAGAGATGGAAGGGAGAGGCAGACAGTTTCTTGAAGAGGCATACAAAGAGAGCAAATGCTATATGGAAGAGGCAGAGAGAGGGCAGACAGTGGGTTGAAGGAAGAAAATGATGAGGAATGCAGAAAGATGACAAAGGTAGAAAAAAAAATTATATTTGTTTTATTTATTTATTTTTGCTTTAGGATAAAGTATTATTGTAGCTGTGTTGATAATAGTTTATTAATAGAAAATGGAAATAAGGTGATCCTGTTTATTGGACTAATTTTAATACATTTTTTACTAATTCAAAGACCATAACTCCTTTCCTTGGGTCAGAACAGGGATACTGTAAAAGTAGTACAGTTTATTGATCTGAAGAAAAAGGTTTTAATCTCTGAAAGCTAATTGAGAAATGTATTAGTCCAATAAAATGACAGGCACTAAATTTTCTTCCCGCCATACCACTTGCCTCCTACCCAAATGCAAAATATAAATTGGTGGGCTTCCCAAAGCCCTGCCAGCTGCAGATCTCCTCCTCTAGGAAGGAAGGGGGGATTTGGTCAGAGATCTTTGGAGGTTGCATAGAAGAAAAACTGTACACTGGCACTGTTATGTTAATCTTTGCTGTTTGTTTTTGAATTTTAAAATAAAAGAAATAAAGTGGAAATAAAGAAGTAAATAAGAAAATGGGGCAGGGGGCATGATAGGGAAGGCAGAGGGCCCAGCGGACCTGTGTGCCTAGGGGCCCTCAACAAATTAATCCTGTCCTGAATTCAGATCCTTACCCTCCATGGCAAAGAGTCCAAAACTTCCATATTTTCTCTAGTCCATGTAGTGCCATTTCTTGAGCCAGATATGATCATGTTATGCAGTGCGTGTGCCACGGCATAAACAGCATTATATACACTGTAGCTGCTCCCAAAGAATGTGCTCAAACAGTGAGTTACGAAAAATCTCTCAAGTGTAGAGTTGCAGTCTCTTCTGATCTTTTTGGGGCATCTGCTGTCACACAGGACCTTCCACCAATTTTTACTCAAGACATCACTTGCCAGCCTGACAGGTATGATCTCACGGATAAATTTATAAAAATTTGGCATAGCTTTCTTATATGGTTTAAATATAAAGAACTTGATCCTTATGTTAAAATGTTTTAGATTTATATCTTTTTTTTCTACCTGAGTTATAGTGATAAAAACCTGGCCACTTTTCACATTTTCTTGAAAATTCTTTAGATTAATTAGAGAATATGCAGAATTTTTATAAAAGTAGAAAATGTTCACAGCAGATGATTGGTTAATTGCTCTAAAAAATTTCTGTAATTCTAAAACTGAGCAAATGCTCTGGTGAGGACAGCTTTGATGTAATGCGATGCAGCCACCATTCCGTTCAATCCCTTCTTTCATGATCTCGATAGCTCTCACACTGCTTTCGTCATCGGTTGATAAGATATTGACCCATTTCCAGCCAAAATACTTCAGTAGCTTGTCTATTGCAGCACAGAGATGCAACTCATTGGGGATAGTCCGGTAAAAATAAGGATACTTAACAGAGTCACTCATATAAAGATTCTGTGAGATATAACTGACCTGTCAGGAAAATATAAAATAATGAATATATAATCCTTTTTCATAACTCTGAGAGAACAGTTTATATCACATAGGACATAGGATTTAATAGCACATAGTTTGCAGGAGGCTCCTGTTAGTCTCTTCTTTATAAAATTGCTCTCCATGAGGGTCATTTTATAAAGGGATGTATAATATACCTGATATTGCATGTTCCCCCTTTGGGGATATTTAGTCATTGACACATAGACAGCCTCACATTAGGCCAACTCTCTTCCTTCCACCCTCCCTCACAAATCCAAGGAGGTACATAAATGTATTTTAATCTAGAATGATTTTAGTGTAGTATTGCTTTGCAAGTTAATCAAGGCAACATTAAATAGAAACACAGAAACATAGAAAGATGACGGCACAAAAGGGCTATGGCCCATCAAGTCTGCCCACTCCACTGTCCCACCCCATTAAGTCAGAGTGCTGCTCGACCCACGTAGAGATCCCACTGGATGTCCCATTTATTCTTAAAGTCGAGCACGCTAGTGGCCTTGATCACCTGCACCGGTAGTTTGTTCCAGTGATCCACCACCCTTTCTGTAAAGAAATACTTCCTGGTGTCACCACCAAATCTCCCTCCTCTGAGTTTGAGCGGGTGCCCCCTTGTGACTGAAGGTCCCTTAGGAAAGAATATGTCGTTTTCCACCTCGACACGACCTGTGACGTACTTAAATGTCTCAATCATGTCACCCCTCTCCCTGCGCTCCTCTAGAGAGTAGAGCTGCAACTTGCCCAGTCTTTCCTCGTATGAGAGACCCTTGAGTCCAGAGACCATCCTAGTGGCCATTCGCTGGACCGACTGAGCTCGAAGTACATCTTTACGGTAATGTGGCCTCCAGAATTGCACACAGTACTCCAGATGAGGTCTCACCATGGTTCTGTACAGTGGCATTATGACTTCAGGTTTACGGCTGACGAAGCTTCTATTGATACATCCCATCATCCGCCTTGCCTTGGATGAGGCCTTCTCTACTTGTTTGGCAGCCTTCATGTCTGCACTGATGATTACTCCCAAGTCCCGTTCTTCTGAGGTCGTAGCTAGTGTTTCTCCATTCAAGGTGTATGTTCTGCATGAATTTCTGCTGCCGAGATGGATCACCGTACACTTCTTTGCGTTGAAGCCCAGCTGCCATGTCGAGGACCAGTTTTCCAACGTGATCAGATCCTGCGCCATACCATCCGTGAGATCGCTTTCACCTACTATATTGCACAGTTTGGCGTCGTCGGCAAACAGCGCTACTTTTCCCTGAAGCCCTCGGGTCAAGTCCCTTATGAATATGTTAAAAAAGGATGGTCCCAAGACTGAGCCCTGCGGCACTCCGCTAGTCACCTCCGATGTCTTAGAGAGGGTGCCATTGACCACCACCCTCTGAAGTCTTCCACTCAGCCAATCATTGACCCATGCCGTTAGTTTCTCACCTAACCCCATCGATTTCATCTTGTTTAATAGTCTACGGTGTGGGACACTGTCAAACGCTTTACTGAAATCCAAGTACACTATGTCCAGAGACTCTCCCGAGTCTAGCTTTCCTGTCACCCAGTCAAAGAAGCTGATAAGATTGGATTGGCATTACTTGCCCCTAGTGACTCCATGTTGACAGGGATCCCTCAGATTCCCCTCATCCAATATCGTGTCTAATTTCCCTTTAAGTAGAGTTTCCATGAGTTTACACACTATTGATGTGAGACTTACTGGTCTGTAATTCGCAGCCTCCGCTCTGCAACCCTTTTTGTGCAGAGGAACAACATTGGCAGTTTTCCAGTCCAGGGGGACTCTCCCCGTACTTAGGGAGAGATTGAAGAGCATGGCTAATGGTTCCGCCAAAACATCACATAGCTCTCTGAGCACTCTTGGGTGCAGATTGTCCGGTCCCATGGCTTTGTTCACCTTGAGTCTTGACAGTTCTTTGTAAACATCAGCTGGTGTGAACTCAAACTTCTGAAATGGGTCATCCATGCTTTGCTTTGCATCCAGCCGAGGCCCGTGCCCTGGTGCCTCGCAGGTAAAGACTGAACAGAAGTAATCATTCAGTAGTTTGGCTTTATCGGAGTCAGTTTCCACATAATTCCCACCTGGCATTCTAAGGCGTACTATCCCGTTTGTGTTCTTTTTCCTGTCGCTAATGTATCTGAAGAAGGATTTGTCCCCTTTCTTGATGTTCTTCGCTAGAGTTTCTTCCATACGAAGCTTGGCTTCCCTGACTGCTGTTTTGACCGCTGCACACTTTGTCCTGTATTCAACGTTTGCTTCTTTTTCCCCCATGATATTGGCTTTTCTTTGGAGCCTCTGGAAGAATACAAAGTGGGGAACAGTCAGTAAATTTTTCAAGCTGTAAATATTCTTCAATCCAGTCATTAAAAAGTATGTATATTTGTTTTAGAGCAGTGGTCTGAAAGTGGCGGCCTGGGGGCCACATGCGGCCCGCCAGGTACTATTTTGTGGCCCATGGTCTGTACTAGTGCTGACCACTCTTTGCAGCTTCCTCTGGTTTCCCCCCGGTCTCCCGCTCTTACCTTCAGATTATTACCACAGCCTGCAGAGAGGATTGCCAGTGCTATAGCAATCCTTGCAGGCTGCCGTTGTCCTCAGCAGCACGTTCCCTCTGCTGCGATTCTGCCACTGACATCAGAGGAGGGGTAGGACCACAGCAGAGAGAACATGCTGTGGAGGCCGATGGAAGTCTGCAAGGAACACTACAACATGAAGTAGAACTCTTATTACCTTACTGATGTCAAGACTCTATATGCAAGCCTGCCCTGCATTTCATTTTCAATCTGCTTAAGTTTCATTTATTAAAGAAGCAAGCTGAGGCCCTGCACGACACCAAGCTTTTCTGGAAGAACACAGGCTTGTCATGGATTTGAACATGAATCATGTGAGCAAGAAGATATATGGTCCCTGTTACAGAGAAGCACAAGCAAAACAACTAGATGTAAAGATATAGGTGTCAGGCTTTAGGAATGTACTGAACCTTTTAGCTAGGCTGGATCTGACACCAGCTAACACAAAAAACAACAACTTTAAATTGCCAAATAAGGAAAAGACAGACCTATAGAAAAAACTGTGGACTTGTGTACGGATTGGTCATTTATAAATAAATGCAGCTATGGTTACCAGGAAATGATAGGATATGGTAGATAGGAGCAAATTTGCAATATGAGTTTTGATTGGCATAAGAGTAAAGGGTGTAGCCATGAGAGAAGGTTATAAAAATTGATGAATGCCTTTGTGTAAGGTAGGGATGATTACTTACAGCTAGATATTCTTTTGCCTTGGCACTAACCTGTACCAATCCCTCCAATGTATATCAAATGAACACTACCCTTTGTTAAATACATTTTGTGCTATTACATTGTCATATTCTGCTTAAATAAAATATTGTCAGCTTTTGGGTAATACATTGTCCGTTTGCATTGTCCTTGATGTCAATTATTGAGGAGCTTGTCAGAGGCTTCTCACTTCTGCCAGGCAAAACTCCCTTGGGGTTAGGCTTAATGCCCCAAGGGTGGGATACTCTCCAAATAATTTTCCCTCTATGAATCAGCTTGGAAAGATCCCCTCCACAGATCCCAACAAAATGACTGCCTGTAGCTTGTATTTAAAGTTCAAAACAAAACCTCAACATTTTCAATAAACTTGGGCAGACTTTACTTTTCCTTCCAGCTCCCTTATTAGCAATGGCTCTCAGCCTATGTCCATACCTTCAGAGCTGGGCAAATCTGAACATTCTATTTTCATATCATAGGTAATGTCATTATCCGCCATTTCACTATCCTGCACAAACCCAGAATTAACCTTATCATTAGCCTCTTCATCAAAAACCTGTCTGCGAGGCTTGACGGCGCTAGAAGATGGCTGGGTAATTAACTAGCTCCACTCCTCCAGGCATAACTTTGATTTCTTATCAGTTCAAAAATTCAAGTCTACTGCCAGATTGGTCATTCATGATCTATTATGGCCTCAACTAAGTAAATTAATTTAGAAACAGCGTTCGCTGGGAACAAATCAAAGAGAAGTAAGTAAGAACAGCTGACGCCGTGTAAAGTTCCCTTGCTAGTTGAGCCATCAGACAAGGCTGAATTCATGGAGGAATTTTGTTGTATTAAACTGCTACTGCAGGGAATTCAGAGAAGCTGGAGACAGTGATAGAGGAAGAGGCTAATTTAGCCAAAAAGATCGAGGTAATAAATGCTCATTTAGAAAATCTAGAGGGAAGAATGGGAAAAGCAGAATCGGCTATGATTCAGTACAAACAGAATCACAAGGAAATGCAAGAACTATCAAATCAGCTTTTAGATCTTGAAAACAGATCTAGGAGGTGCATTAGACTTTTGGGATTATCGGAAAATTCAAAAGGAAAAGATATAATTGCCTTTTACAGCATTTTATTCCCAATTTGGTCCCACTCTCCTCTAAGCTTCCATTTGAAATAGAGAGAGCCCACAGAATTCCAAGTAAACGGTTCAACGGTTCTTCTGCCCCTAGAGTTTTACATTTTCAACAGGCCATGGAAATATTATAATTTGCAAAGCAAAACAAAAATATAACATATAAAGAGTCAAAAATCCTATTAGTTCCTGATTTTGAATAAAAGACAGTGAATATGAGGAAGGAATTTTTAAATTTAAGACCTCAACTAAAAATGCTTGGAATACAATATGGGCTTTTCTACCCTGCAATCATGAAGATAACATATAAAAACAAAACATCTCAATATGATGATCCTAAAAAATTAAAGGAATTCATCTCTCAGCAACAATCAGAACCCATGGAATAAATAGTAATTTGCTGATGCGGTTTTCATTTTTACAAACTATACAAAATGCTTTAATAATACAATTCTACAACTAGTATGGGGAAAAAGGAAAAGAAAAGAAAAAGGATAAAGAGGTTTTTGAAGAATGGGAAAAAAGATCAATGTGATATTCTGTGAAAGGTTGAAGATATTGGAATAACATTTGGTCACCTGGTTTCATGTTTACTCTTTAAACCTGGCATTATTGGTTGAAAATGGTTAGTGCCGCCCCTCTTCTCCATTTCCTGTGGGGGAAGATAAGTTTGTTTGCCTGCTTTGTTTGTTAATGGCGGCAGTTCCTGAGGAAGAAGATTGGTTTTGAACTTATTCAATGGAGTTCTCTCTGCCTCAACCCATATATGCTCATTCAGATAACTGGTTGGATTCATCAAATTTGCTTGTAACTTGGATGGATTCGCTACTTTGCAACAATTCTTATGTGGGAAAATGGAAACTGATTGCCTGCGTTTGAAGGGCACGGCTGGACTATCGGAGGGAAACCTTGTTAAGTTTTCATTTGAATCCTTGGGAAACTGCCTGGTTATAGAGATGTGAGAAGCATGAGAACAGAATAGATGTGACTCTGGCTTCGAGTGAAGGTTCAGATGGAAGACGATCTTGTGTTTATTGTACATTATTAAAAACTTGTCTAATATTTGAGAGGGCTAATCTATCAGATAATAGCAATGGAATGAATTGTTGGCTGCTCTGTATTAAAGTGAATTATCCCCATATACAGGATGAGATAGGAGTGGAAGGGAATAGTTTCATTGCCTTTGGTGGGAAGGAGAAGGAAGAATGGAAGAGAAAGGGGGAAAAAAAAGAAAAAGTCAGAAGTTGGTTAGGGTGAGTGTTAGATTTCTGGCATGGATTGACAGAAAACGGGAGTTTTTGGTTTTTTGGGGTTGGTGTCTGCTTCTTTTATGAGTCGGCGGGCCCAAGGCCCTTTAATTTTGTGTGGAGTTCGGGGCCTTTGAAGCGGAGCGGCCGCTGACGTGACTATGTATAGAGAGCCCTAATTTTGTTGTTATTACTGATAATAAGATTTTCCGCCCTTTAAATTGCTTTCGGTATGAGAAATTTATTTTCATCTTTCAAATAAAGTATGTAGGAGTCGAATGGTATAGATAATGTATCCTAATGAAAAATATTTGAACTTATATAAATTCACTTTGTCTTCCTTTGATTTTCTTCCTCTGATTTATCTGATTTTATTTTAACACTTAGTAAACAGGTTGGAATCCATATAAGTATTCTTTCTGCTTGAACGCTTATGATATATCTTTAATAAATCTATGAGGAGTTTGCAGAAGGATTTTAAATATTTAAGTCAAATATGGGATGGAGGTTGTTGTTATGAGACTTAAACATATATTGTGAAGTTATAAAATATTTATATTTTTATTTGAATTTCTTGCTATTTTTTTAATAAAATACTAGATCTATAGTATTCTTTTCCTGGAATTACTAGTTGATTTGGATTTTATGGTAATTATTGAAATAGTTCATGATTTGTTTTTAACATTTGAAATTTTCTATAAAGAATACATTTGATTCCTATGAGAGAACAAATGAGCATGAGATTTGATATATTCTCTTACTGATACTTTAATATTCCATTTTTTAGATTTATGACCAATTTAACTTATTTACAGAATATATGAATCTTTCAAATTAGTTTATGATTATATACTATTATATTTATATTATATATATACTATTGATGATTTAATTAATCACTTAGTTTATTTTAATATGCTTTTGTCTGATTATATACAATTCATTTAATGTATGCTTTTAAAGATATTAATGGAGTGCATTTGCCTGGAGGGAGCTGTCAATTGCTTGTCTATTTGAGTACTTTCAAGCAATCATATTATTTATGGGGGAGGGGGATGGGAGGGAGAGGGGGGTTCCATTGGGTGGGTTATGGTTGCACATTGGATATACTAAAATCTTTAATTTAAATAATTTGGGTTTACTTATTTGGGTTATATTAACAAAAAATTCACAATGTTTTTGAAAATATTCTCGTTAAACATCAATGGGCTCAACCATCCTATAAAAAGGAAAAAACCACTTAATTTTCTTAAAAAACAAAATGCAGATATTTATTATATTCAAGAGACCCATTTAACTGATATAAAATCTAAAAAGTTAGAAGGTGATTGGGTCAAACATTGTTTTTATGCTCCTGCTGTAGGAAACAAGGTGGGGGTTCCTATACTAATAAATAAAAATTGTACGGCATAACTTAGTGTGATTTCTGCTGACCATATGGGAAGATGGGTACATGTGAACATGAGTTTAGGCAATGATACTCTGACGCTTTTTAATATTTATGCTCCTAATTCGAATCAAATAGAATTTTTCAAAACACTCCAACATATTCTTCTACCTCTGGCTGAGACTAATTTAGTGGTGGCGGGGGATTTTAATGATGTTATGGATCCATTATTGGATAAAAAACCTAGTAGAATGATAAAATCATTGGGATTGGATAATCTGATTCAAGTTTGTGCACTGAAAGATATATGGAGAATTCTAAACTTTAATACTCGGGAGTTTTCTTTTTGTTCACATGTTCACAAATCATTTTCTAGGATTGATTATATTTTTGTTTCAGATAATCTAGTACAACAGGTAAGGAAAGCTGCCATAGATCCAATTATTTTATCAGATCATGGTCGAGTATGGATAGAGTTTGAATTGGCGGAACAAGATGGAAACAGACCTATTTGGAGGTTCAATAATACATTGTGTGGGGACACAAAATTTACTGAAGAATTTCAGACAATAATGGAAGAATATTTTCAACTTAACTCTTCAGATGAGATCTCATTGGAAACTATATGGGATGCTTTTAAAGCTACCATGAGAGGGCATATAATTTCATATTCGGCTTATGTTAATACTCAGTCTAAAAAAGATTTCTCTGAATTGGAGGAAAAGATTAAGGAATTAGAAGCAAAATTAACAGTAAAATGGAAACATGATACATTCCAGTCCCTCTTAAAAGCTAAATATAAATATAATGAGATATCTTCTAAATGGGCTAGGAAGGAATTATTTACTCAACAGGCGTTGTATTATGGAAACTCGAATAAAGCGGGAAGATTACTAGCTAATTATTTAAAAGCAAAAAAAAGTAAAGTAAAGATTGTGGCTATTGCAGATGAAAATGGGGTTACTCATTCTCAAATTGATAATATATTAAAACAGTTTTTGCAATGTTATAAGACTTTGTATTCTTCTGAGCTTTATTCAAATAAAGAATTTGATGGTTTAAAGTTTTTGAATTTAATAGAGGGTCCTAAAATTCCCGAGCATATAAAAGGATCTCTTGATGCACCTATTACATTGAAGGAGATACAGACAGCATTGAAGTCCCTTAGAGTTGGATCCGCTCCAGGAGGGGATGGATACACTGTGGAGTTTTATAAATCATTTCAAAATACATTACTGCCTTATTTATTAAATTTATATCAGGTTCAACTGAATAAAGGCTGCATTTCAGGTACTATGGCAGAATCTTTGACTATAGTTTTGCTGAAGCCAAATAAAGATCCTTTATTGGTTTCAAATTACAGGCCAATATCTTTGATAAATGTTGATGGAAAACTGTTAGCTAAGTTATTGGCTCTACGCTTGGCTAAAGCTCTCCCTTATATTATAGGTATGCACCAAACCGGATTTGTTGCTCATACACATTCCTTACATAATACTAGATTGGCTCTTCATATGTTGACTTTAACATAATCTATGGAGGATCCAGCCTTTTCTGTGTCTTTGGATGCAGAGAAGGCATTTGATCGTGTAGAATGGACTTTTGGGTGGGTTCTGGATTTATACAAATGATCAAAGCTTTGTATAACTCCCCTTTGGCTAGATTGTATATAAATAATTCTTTTTCAGATAGTTTTCGTCTGGAGAGGGGAGTTAGGCAGGGATGTCTCATATCTCCTCTATTGTTTGATATTGTATTGGAACCCTTATTATTGGCTATTCAACAAACAGCGGAGATTCAAGGTAATCCTTATGCTGATAGGGAATACAAAGTTTCTGCATATGCAGATGATATTTTGCTTCATTTGAGGAATCCTGAATCTGCTATTCCACACTTATTGGATTTGATCGAAAGATTTGGAAAATTTTCAGGATATAAAATAAATTGGAATAAATCATAAATCCTTACACTTAATATACATTCTCAAAAAGGATTGTTTGATCAGTTCCCTTTTCTTTGGAAAGAAGAGGGTATAAAATATTTAGGAATACGGATTTATAAGACACTGGATGAGACAATAAAAATAAATGAAAAATCTTTATTGTTAAAGATTACAGAAATGTGTGAGCAATGGAATCCGTTACAGTTATCTTGGTGGGAGAGAGTTCAAACAGTTAAAATGATGATTTTGCCTGTGGTGTGTTACCAAATGGTAATGT
Organism: Geotrypetes seraphini; assembly: GCF_902459505.1. NCBI lineage: Eukaryota > Metazoa > Chordata > Amphibia > Gymnophiona > Dermophiidae > Geotrypetes > Geotrypetes seraphini. Next base: position 119,863,538 of record NC_047093.1, on the reverse strand, counting down.
TACCAATTTACTTTCAAGGTTCTTTTCATAAGACATTGAATAGTATTCTTATCAAATTTGTTTGGATGGGCAAAACTGCTAGAATAGCTTTAGTATCTCTACAAAAATCAATTGTGGAGGGAGGGGTACATTTTCCAAATTTCTATAGGTATCATCAAGCCTATATTATGCGTATGTACTGGATCCTGCCTGACCTCATGAAACATTATCCAGAGAGGTTAATTTTGGAATGAAAAATTATGCCGCCAATGTGTCTGTCTCATGCATTGGACATTAAATTACCTAGTTATGCTAAGGATAATAACATTATTTTGGATACTTGGAAGACCCTGAGATGTATAAATAAGTTAACTGAAATTCCTATAGAAAAGTCTTTGTGTCAATCCCTATGGCTGAACTCCAAGATACAAATAGGCGGGCCCAAAATTGCCTGGAAGGATTGGATGCAAGTAGGTATAAGAACATTAGAAGATGCCATTTTAAAGGGAAAATTGCTTGATTTTTCACGGTTGCAACAATCTTTTGGTATTTCAAAATTTCAGTTTTATAAATGATTGCAACTGAAGCAGGCTATTCAGAATGGGTTCCCTGAGTGGTGTAATTTAAAAAATTTTTATAGTCTGCAATTCCACTGTTTTCAGGCAGACATGCTAGGACATCAAGCCGCCAAGTGGTATAAATTAAAATCTGAACTTATGAATAAGAAACCCAAAAACGCTCTTAGAAATATTTGGAGCATTGAGATTAAGCAGTATATTTCTGCATCTCGATGGCCACGTAATTGGTCTTGTAGGATGAGGTGTACAGCTTCAGCATCTATGAAACAAACTTGGTTCTTTTTGTTACATCGTTCTTTTTGGACCCCAGTTAGATTGAATAAAGTTAGATAATTTGTAGATCTAACAGATGCTGGCACTATCACCTAGACATAGGAACATTATTAGTTCATTTACTGTTTTATTGCCCTAAGATATTGATTTTCTGGAGATCAATTTGGAGACATATTAATAATATTTTAGAATCTGAGATTCTGTTAACATATGAAATAGTAATTTGTAGTACCATTTTACATATCAAGGATCCCCTAGATAAATATAAAAGATGTCTTTTATTAATTATGACTAGTACAGCTATACAAATGATTACACGAAACTGGAAAAACTGGGATCGTGTCAACTTTACATTCTGGTAGGCAAGTTTATGTCTAATTTATAAATATGAGAAAAGGAACACTGATTTATTAGGGAATTCAAAAAACTTTAACTTAATTTGGGGCCCATTTTCGTCTTTTGTAGAATTATTATAGTTATGATTTTTGTAGTTAGATAAAATGCACATCCAGCGAGGTGGGAGGGGGGATGATTATAAGGTCTTTTAATTGATTATTTATACAGATGATAATAGGAGAGAAGGGTGGTATTTTTCAGGTTGATAAATAAGACTGATTAATCATATGTATAACTTATGTTTAAAATATGTATACTATAACTCTGGACATATGATAAATTTTATAATTACTTTAATGAGAAAGATTAGGAGGGGTGGGGGAGGGTAATGTTCCATATGAATCTTGTAAAATTATAAGTGATGTCTAAAGTGTTAAATGTATAATTTATGTTGTTTCACTTATTGAAAGTGTTTAAAATGAATAAAGATTATTTTTAAAAAACCAAAAACCCCTCTGCCTGAGTTAGTAACATAGTAACATAGTAGATGACGGCAGATAAAGACCCGAATGGTCCATCCAGTCTGCCCAACCTGATTCAATTTAAATTTTTTATTTTATTTTATTTTAATTTTTCTTCGTAGCTATTTCTGGGCAAGAATCCAAAGCTTTACCCGGTACTGTGCTTGGGTTCCAACTGCCAAAATCTATGTTAAGACTTACTCCAGCCCATCTACACCCTCCCAGCCATTGAAGCCCTCCTCTGCCATCCTCCACCAAACAGCCATACACAGGCACAGACCGTGCAAGTCTGCCCAGTAACTGGCCTAGTTCAATATTTAATATTATTTTCTGATTCTAAATCTTCTGTGTTCATCCCACGCTTCTTTGAACTCAGTCACAGTTGTTGCCAGGAGGAGGACTGTTGCTTTCTGGTTCTCTGTGGCTGTAGTCTGCTGCTTTCTTTTTGCTGTGTGGCTCTGGCTTGCTGAGTCTGGAGTAGGTGTGCACTTTGAGGCTGGTCCTGGAATTGTCTCTGTGTGAAAACTAAACCCTTTTCTTTCATTGTAGGGAGCTGATTAGTCCTCTCTGCAGGTGTATTAGGGTAGCCTGCCCTCAGAGAACTTCTCACCTGGCATAAACCAGTTTGAGCTTGTTTGATGTGGTGAATATTCCATTCCTGTTCTTTCCTTTTCTGGCCCTATGGCTGCTGGGAGATGTAGTCTTTCCTTCTCTTTTCCCATAACTGGTGTAGGTAAAGCTAAACCAGATATGCCTGCTTTAGGCAGGGCTTTAGGAGGTTTCTTTGCTGGAAGGCTTGGCTTGTGAGTATTCCTAGGGGTTGCTTTGGGACTCTCCTTAGCAGGCTTAGGAATACTTTCAAGGGATTTAACATCATTTTCTTCTTCCAGCAAGCCTTCCTTACTAGGAACAAGGTCCGCCCTGTGACAGTCTCTAACAGCAAATCAGGAATGGGAAAACAACAACAAACTCCATCTGAACCCAAACAAAACAGAGATTCCTTGGGTTCCTAACACAATGGGACAAATACCTGACTTCAAAATTTATTTGGATACGTATTAACACCCCCTAAAATTACAGGAAAGGAATCTTGGGATACTGTTAGACTCACCGCTCACTCTGATCCTGCAAATTAAAACAACGTTTAAAAATAGTCTGTATCATCTTTGGCAACTATGAATTATCTTTCCATAAATTGAAAATTCAAGTCTAAACAGAGCTGTCCATACCATGAGAGCATCACCACTAGACTACTGCAATGCCCCGTGCATTGGTCTAAACAAAAAGAGTTTGAATCATCTGCAACTAATTCAGAAATCAGAGTGAAAGCAGCATGACCACATTGCAATCTTCTTGAAAAGGCTACATTGGCTACTAGTACCTTACAGGGATAAGTTTAAAGCTCTATTTTGATCTTCAATAGGACTAGTGGACATACAATGAAGCTACTAAGTAATAAATTTAAAGCAAAGTGGCTAAAAACAGTTCCTCACTCAACATGTAATTAAACTCTGGAATTTGCTGCCAGAGAACAAGGTGAAAGCAGTTATCTTAGCAGGGTTTTTTTAAAAAAAGTTTGAATAATTTCCTAAAATAAAGTCCATTAGCCATTATTAAGATGGACTTGTGGAATTCCATTGGTTATTCCTAGGATTAGCAGCATAAAATTTATTTTACTCTTTTAGAATCTCTCCAAATACTTGTGACCTGGGTTGACCACTGCTGGAAACAGGATACTAGGCTTGGTGGACCTCCAGTGTCTCCCAGTGTTGCAACTGTTTTGATCTTATGATGTTATGGTACTGTACCGTTGATGATTGAAAAATAAGATTGAAAGATTATGAAAGTGCTAAAGCTTTAAATGAGGGTTCACCATACAATATAAGCAGTTTATATTGACATGTGTACCTTGCACTGTACAAGGTCTGTTCAATTTGGGGATGTATTGTGTTCCAGCAAAATTTGTTCCACGGTTGATGACTGATGATAGAAGAACAACCACAAATTATGCACAAAAATCACAATGACAGCTCTTCCCTCATCTACCTTAGTTTCCTGACTTGGCCCCAGCTGACTTCTTGTTTCCTAAACTTAAATCTATACTGCAAGGAAAGTGATTTGACACAATTGAAGTCATAAAGCAAATTTGATGAAGCAACTTTTGTCGATTCCTGAAGATCTATTTAATGACTGTTTCCAGAAATGGAAATGACATTGGGAAAAGTGTATATGTAGGGAAGGGGAGAACTTTGAAGACGACCCAATGGAATAAATTGTAGGATTGTTTAATATATTTTATAAAATCAGTTCTGGAATTTTTAACAGACCTCTTATGTTACCAGGAGCTTCTTCTATGTTATACTTTCTCTGGCAAAGAATCAAGATCCAGTCCCAACATGACTAGACTCTTCTCCTTAGGTTACACTGTTCCTGTAATGAGCAGTTGTTGGTCAGACTTACATACCTCTGTTCAGTTCATTTAGCATGTGAACAAGTCTTATCTTTTTTCTATATAACAACAGGGGATAGCTGTTGCCCAGACTCACAATACATTTGCTAATTCTTCTCCTTCCTCTCCTTCCATAGTTCATAGATATTCCAGTGAGCTCCTGGTGGGATTTCCCACTTGTGGGTGTTCTACATATTTCTTGCTGGACCAGCTCCAGGAAATAAAGGACATGGCTCCTCCCTAACTTGGAATATTATACTTTCCTCCACAAAGCTCAAGCTCAAATCTAGTTGGGCCACTTCCTCAGCACAGACCTCTTTCTATTCAGATTTGTTTCACACATTTTGGGAGCAGGAGTCTCAAATGTTCTTCCTGAAACTGCAAAGGAAAGAGCATTTTGGCAGCATGATATAGATTAATTCATTTTGAATAGGATTTATGTATGCAAGGATGGACTATATAGGGTAAGGGGTAGAATGTAAAGTAAGATTAAGAATCTCTCTGACCTGTGGGTAGTGATATATCTGGAACATGTTGTAGAATGCATATGTTTCCTCATTTGTAAAGCCTTCAATGATGGCAGCCACTGTGCGAAATGAATTACACTTGAAATTTACGATTGTGCTCTGACCTGCCAAAATTTGCAAGGCTGATTCAATTATTTTCCTTGTATATGTAAAAGAATCTTTAATATGGAGCCCCAGTGTGATGTTGGGTAAGAGCTCTGAGTTGTTGTTAATTTCCTCCACCGCAAAAACAAAGGCCAAGAAGTTATAGTTAATATAATAAAAATATCTGTAATGACATTAAGATCATAATTTCATAACAGTGTACCTGAAATATTTGCAAAGATCCACATATTTATGCGTATTTATTTTTTAAATAAAATATCAGAATGCAAAAATAAAACAAAACAAAACTATGTTCTCTTTTACCATGCAGTGTGAAAAAGAAACCTGGTGTGCTGAAGCCACTTGTAATGCTGCCAGGAACATGCAGCTTTTTCTATTTTTTTATAATGACCATGAGCTAATATCCCCACTAAAGCAAGGCCATTAGATTGTGAGCCCTTCCAGCACCTCTTTTGCACATAGTACGAGCTCACACACTCTTCCTGAGCTAATCAGTTAGCAATGCACAAGTGCTGATGGATACACATAGCTTTGTCTACACTCTATTCCTTACAAGTATATCTTATAGAACATAAGAACAACCATACTGGGTCAGACCAGTGCTCTCCTATTTCCAAAAGTGGCAAAATCTAGGTCACAAGTATGTTATGTTAGTATATGTTAATCAGGTTCTTTGTACCCTCTCTACCTATTCAGTTCAAGGCCAGATTACATTAAAGAAGTTGGTTCAGTTACCCAGGAAGTTTACAATGGACAGTTTGACACAGACATTGGACAGTTTGACACAGACATTCAATAGAGTTGGAAGTTCAGGTAGATCAGTATGACTATTAATACAATTATGTTGTAGTTACAAATACATAATTACAAGTTACAAGTCAAAAGGAGCCTGAGAAGTTTCACTTCATGTACGACATCCAGATTACTTTATGTACTGTGGTGCCTTGCCCATTAATACAGGTGGGTAAAACATGAAGGCTTTTTTAAAAAAAATATATCTTTATAGATTTTCAAAATACAATTGTGCAACAAATAATTCATATACATAAGGTATCACAAGACAAGCACAATAAACTTTCAGACATTAATATACAATTAAATTCCCCCCACCCAATACTCAAATAAAATAAAACCCACAAGAAACTATCCATATATACCCTGAATCAAATTCCAATGCAACTCCCTTTCCCCACCCCCTAACCTACACTGGATGTGTATGTTTACAAATCTATAAAATAAAATCAGTTATTCTTCCTTACAAAATTTAGCCAATGGCTCCCAAACATCCATAAACTTTCTGTAACGCCCTTGCTGTATGGCCATGAAACGTTCCATTTTAAAAATGTAACACAGAGGTTCCCACCAAAAATTGTAACTTAATCGATCCGAATTCTTTCAATTCCTTAAAATGAGCTGTATGGCAACCCCTGTCATTATAAATAGAAGTTTGTTATTTCGATTAGATATTTGGCTTTTAGCTCTCATCAATGTACCAAATAAAATGGTGTCATACGTTAATGCCACTGTTTTTTCCAATATTTTGTTCACTTGATCCCATATGGACCTCCAAAATTTAAGTATCAAGGGATAATAGTATAATAAATTATCCCTAGTCCCAGCTTCGAGATGACAATGCCAGCATCTATTAGACTTTGAACTATCTAATTTCTGTAACCTAACAGGGGTCCAAAACCATACTTGGAGACCCCTGTGTGTGTTAAAAATGCTAGCGCACCTTTGTAAAAGGAACTCTAAGTATTTAATATTTTGTTCCAAATTAGCGAATTCTAGCTTAAGTTGCTTCCTGACATGAGCTGAATAGGAGATAATTTGCCTTCTCATGGTAGCTTTAAAAGCATCCAAAAGTATTTCTAAATAGATTTCCTCTGAGGCATTAAGTTGAAAATATTCTTCCATTTTTATTTGGAATTTCTCAATAAATTATGCATCTGCAAGCAATTCATTATTAAATATCCAAACAGGTCTATTATATTCTTGCTCCTCAACTTTAAATTCAATCCAAACTCCACCATGATCTGCCAAAATGATTGGATCAATAGTGGCTTTTGTGATCTGTTGCACAAATGTGTCTGATACAAATACATAATCTATATGTGAAAATGATTTATGGACATGGGAATAAAAGGAAAACTCCTAAGCATTATAATGAAGAATCCGCCATATATCCTTCAATCTACAAGATTGAACTATATTATACAAATCTAATGATTGTAACATCCTACTAGGTTTTTTTTATCCAGCAATGGATCAATTACAGCATTGAAGTCCCCCGCCACCACTAAATCAGAGGCAGACAGAGGTAGAATCAAGTGTTGATTTGAATTAGGGGCATATATGTTAATGAGCTTCAGCGTATGTTTCCCCACGCTCATGTTTACTTGAACCAATCTACCTAAAGGATCAGCTGAAAGGAATTTAAATGTAGCCAGACATTTTTTATTAATTAAAATAGCCACTCTCACCTTCTTGCCTACCACAGGAGCATAAAAGCAATGTTTAAACCCATCTTTTTTCTAATTTACTTGATTCTGAGGCATTTAAGTGCGTTTCCTGAATGTAATATATATCGGCATCTTGTTTCATGAAATTAAGAGTGTTTTTTCCTCTTAATTGGATGATTAAGGCCATTGATATTTAATGAAAACAATTTCAGCGTCATGTATATTCTAGCAAAAATGGGACCCAAAAATATAATTCAACACGCTTAACCTTTACTAGCATTATATAAACATTACACATCCTTATACTCCTATAAATTATACCTCCCCCTACTCTATATATAATATGAACCCTTGAGAGCACCTATTTAGCTCTTTAACTCAAAGACCCCTTCAGACCTTCTTTAAGTTATTTTCCAAATTCAACCTTGTATCCCTTACAGATTACTACATGAATCAACTTCTCATATGATACTACTGATTAATGATTTATAATATATATGAGATAATCTTTATAACTTATCAATTTATCCCAAAATAAATTATTACTCTGAAAGTCATAAAAAAACTATAACTCTAAAAATAAATAACAAACCTTAAAAAGAGCCACAGAAACACCTCTCCCCTCTCAATATCATTCCAATACACCCCCATTATATTCAGTTAATATAAGCAACATTACCTATATCACTGTACAACAGAACAACCCGTATGGACAAAAATATATATCATTCACTGCATTTGATTTATTAAAACACAGCCAACCAAAACAAGTTTCCCACATAACAAGCAATCTTTTCCATATATTCCAATCACTCTCACAAAATTAAATCATCAACTTAAATTAATAACCAGCAATAAAAGTTACTCAAAAAGCTATTTCATTCACATTCATGCACTGTCAAACCCAAATGAATAAATTAATATTGAATGAGTAGTTAATCCAAAGAGACTGCAAAGAATCATTATATTCCATATCTACCCCCTCCCACACGTCTTATAAAACCATTCATCCCAACCCCCACCTCAATCTTTACAAAGGTTCCCCTTAAATATCCATACACTACCATCCACACACCAATATATGCACATTGCCAATCTACAACAGAACAACTTCCAATCTGACGTGTCTTTTCCCTTTTTAATACATTTTCAAACATTAGAAATACAGTCACACCAAACCCCAAGACAGGGCTCTCAATCAGGCAGAGTGAACATCCTGAAGCATCTGCCACTGGTGCTGCTTCTCCTCCTCCAGCTCCCAGTGTCAGTCAGCACATGCCGGATCCAAGCTTCACTCTCTTTTACCCTTGCATGTGCTGTTTTTTTTCCCTCCCCTTTTTGTCCCAACCAAACCGCTTCCTGTTCATTCCTCCACCATTCGGGATGGTAATGCTTTCTAAGACTCACAGGGGCTTGGAGCTTGGATATGCTTCTCTCCCCTCTGCAGCAAACCTCCCTGCACCTCTTCTCTCATTCTGCCTCCTCCTGGTTTGCAATCACCAACGGAAATCGCAAGAAATCCACTTCCCATTTGGAAATCAACATGAAGGCTTTTAAAATTGAGGCTTATTGAGCATTAAATTCACATCCAAAAACAGGTCAAGAACTCACCTGTAACTGCACATTGTTTGATTTCCACTATTCTTTTAATAACTTATGTATCACAGTTTTGGAGACAACTTAAAATAGTCTGAGGGGAAATGGCTTTCATAAACTCTTGATACAGAAGGAGGGGCAATGGATTTTTTTTATTTAGCCAGTGTATTTCCAAATGGCTAGAATCATGAGTTTGGCAATGGAGCCCACTTTTTGCATTCTAGGCATTAACTTCTAGGAAACAAAGAGGAGAAGTGCATGCCATTCCTAGTGTTAGGCAAGTTGAATGTTGTAAGGGTGTTTATACTTCTTTAGAGTGATTTAGAGTGTATATGAAGGGAGTTTTGTGATCTTGCATGTTTCTGATGGTGTTTTTTTGTAGGGGTGGAAGCAGCTTTAAAGTGGTTTTATTGATATTCAATGCTACTGATGTTTGGTGGAGTCATTATATAATGATCAAATTCTCTAATATATTCTTCCATTAAACCCTGGTTACTTAACATGTAATCACCAGATTACATACAAGCGGGTGCTGTAAATTATCAAGGGTTGTGGACTCTCCTTGAGTCAGGAATCTTCTTGAACCATTAAATTTTTTGAGTTAGTTGTAATAGAGTGAGTTTTGATTGAAGTAATTTTATTCTAGTTAAATGTTGGTGTTGGTGGTTAGATATTTAATCATATTATGTATTTTTCTAGGGTATCGGCAGCAAGAATCCCCTGAAGCAAGTTGCCTTAAATCATGTACCAATGTTTGGAGTTGAAAAGGGCATATATTGTTAGGACTATTTTTGAATTTTCTGGGTTCTCTGCATTTACAAGTTGGTGGTGACTGCTAACAACAGAAAGTAAATAGGAAAAGAGAGTCACTTGATTAAAGGCTTACATCATAAGATCAGGACCTGGAATAGCTGCGTTATAGAAGGTCATATGATCCAGGTTTCATAAGCAACTCTGATACCTCTCTTCCAATTAATAGAAAGCAGTTTTTTCAACAATTTATTTTGACATTCATTGCAACTCTAGGGAGTGATAGTGATTTATCTATTCACCTGTCCCCCTTTTTCTTTTGACTTGTTGAGGCTGTGTGTGAGAGACCCAAACAGAAGCAACATTCAACGCTACTGATCCCATGGCAAGCAGTGGCTTTCCTCAATGTCCATTTCCCAAAAACAGACTATGAACTTTCCTCTTTGAATGAAAACAGTATTTCCTCCTATTGGTTTTAAAAGTATCTTCTTGTAACTTCATTGACTGTGACCTAGTCTTTCTTTTCAAAGTATTCCCATATAATTTAATTTAAAGTCCCCTGGTTTTTGTACTCTTTGAAAAATTGACTCTCTCTTACTCTTACAGGGTATATATTTATCCTTCACTGATAAGTCTCTAACTCTAAAATTTGGTGAATTCACAAAAGCAAAATTTAGTTTCACAAACTGTTCACTCTTTCTATTCAAAAGAATATTTTATTTGGGTAACAGTGTTTCCCATTCAATCCAAGAATCAAACACCTTTGAAATTAAAATGATGAAATATTTTGACTCCTACCAGACAGCACTTAAGAAAGATCTGCGCTTTATTTCACATTCCAAAGAAATTTAAAATGTCTTTGCCACCTCTCTATCTCCTGTCCACCCAGCCACCGCTCCCTCTTCCTGTGATACTATCACTGAAATGCTTACATGTTTCCCTTATATATACTATTTGTCACAATTTGCATCATAAAATGCATTGAGTTACCTTTTTTCCTTTGTTTTTGTTTTATTTCGAAGTTACCTTGAAAAGTGGGCCAACACAGCCACCAACCATTTCAACACATAAATAAAGTCTTACTCAGCAACTCAGTGGCATAGTGATGGTAGGAGGTACTCCCTCTCTCCTTCTGCACCCCCACACTCTTCCCATGTCCCTATCAAACATTTGTCTACTTTTCTTCCCATATCTCTTTAACTCTTTGCCAGCATAAGCAGCACCTGCAACCTCCTGCCCACACTGGTCTTGGCTCTGTTTATCAGCATTACCCCACAGCATCTTACATCTGATCAGCTAGTGATGCTTAAGTTGCACTTCATTTTCAGTGGCATTAACCAGTCAAGTAGTGCTGAAAATCCAGGAGTAGCCAGCTCATCAGGAATTAACTAGGCAAGAGTCTCTCATGATGTTTAATTTCTTATCTAGAATTCCCTCCTAAATGGTCGTCATTTTGTAAAGTATGTGCTTTAAATGTGACTGCACCTGCTATTTTGGGTGGTTGATTGAAAAGGGGAAATGCCATGCCTTCTTGTGAAAATGTCATGTACATTCTCTGCTTTTCTCATCTTTTCAAAGCACCCCTCGGAGAAAACCTTTTTACTGGCTGCCTAAAGGTGGAAGAAGAAATGTACTTTTCATTGGGCAGAGGACATTTTCAAACAGGACTATCAAGGAATGTTCATCTGATTTAAGATTGACAAAAGTTCAAATATATTAAACTTCAGTTTAAAAAAATGATAGCATATTAGCAGTGTATGGAAGATTATTTCTTGACTAGTAAAAATTCACTTGCTACAGGTTATCATGAGTTTATGTGTTCAATGGTAAATAAAAATATTAATAGTCTGAATGAGGACACCAAAAACTCAGATATAATTATAAATGTAGTAATATCATATAAAAAAGAAGAAAAATGTAAACTCCTTATAAGACATACACTACAAAACATCCTTCATACAGGTACAAGTTATATTTCCAACAGCTAGTCACAGAGCAACTCACAAACACTTCTGAAATGGGAGGTAATGCACAATGCTACTTACCCTTTGTATTTAAAAGATATGATGTTGCTAAAGGATTTAGTTAATTTAACTGAATACTGTTGAACAAATCCTCCAAGTATAATGTCCCCATCCATGTAGTAGCCATCTTCTGAAAAGTCCATGTACAGCTTTGGACATTGGCTCTCAATAGGCTTCCAGAGATCAGTGTAAAATATGAATAAAATCAAAAGGGGATAAGCTGCCATATTTCAAGGTGAGGAACAACTGCTCTTCCTGCTCTGTCACTTTGGGAAATTTCTAGTGGAAGATTCTGCACGTCATAGTGAAACCCATCTTTTTAAATCTATATATTATGTATTATGCAAGAAGTTTCAAATTGACACTGAGAAGACTCTTTGATGGACACAGATCACTTTATGATTGGACCAGAGAACTTCATCCTGATGTTGATGTGAACGCTGCAACTGTGTGGGCTTCGTGTGATCTTTATAGTTCTCTGCTCCTGAAAGGTTCAACCTCAGGGGATTTTATCCACTGACTTGTGCATTTGATATTAAATATAGATTATTTTTATAAACTTGTTTTTCTGAACATGCTTTGTGAAGAGTGTAATAATACCAGCAGGGGAATTGTGCACTTGATTTATGATGCACAGAAAATAAATAAATTAGAAAATGCATTTTGATGATTAGAATATAACAGATAGTCAACCCCTGAAGACTCACTGTATATAGAGTCATATTTTCTATCTTAGAGCTGAATTTATCAGTTGTTTAATTATGAAAATACTGAATTTTGAGGGCAATCTTGTGGATTTGTTCACAGGTGCATGGGTCTTTAGTCATATACAAATACGCATGGCAAAAAACCACTTTCCTATCTGTGTTATGGTCTTTGACACCAATAAAGCCTTTATGTTGAATGGACGTTATTTATTTGAGGCATTGCACTGGTATCATCTAGGCTCCAATTTTATTACTAAGGTCAATGTATTGTACTATTGCCCATTGGCCTGCATTTTTCTTGATGGTTATGTCACAGAGGCCTTTGAGTTATCCAGGGGAACCAATCAAGGATGCCCCTGATCACCGTTGCTCTTCAATTTAGATTTAGATCCATTATTGCACACAATTCAGCCACATCTCACAATCTTTGGAATTTCCATGAATAATCAAGTTAAGGAAGAAGTCCAGCATATGGCCTTCATAGATGATGTTCTCCTCTACTTAATGTATCCAGAAAAGTCTATCCCAGCATTACTAGCCCTGCTTAAGCGTTTTGGATCTCTATCTGGATATACTGTAAACTGGGAGAAAACTGATGTTATGCCACTTAATATACACTATACAAAAACTATGCTAGCTTCCTTTCTGCTTCAATGGTGCTCCTCTGGGCTTAAGTATCTTGGTATAAAATTTTCACCCCCTACATACACAGTATCTCATGCTAATTCAGTAGGAGATATAGTAGTATATAAGCATTAGACAACAACGGGTCTACTCAAAAGAGCATCTTTTAGTCAGTTTTTCAAGATTTTTCCAATGAATATGCATGAGATTATTTGAATGTACTGCTTCCATTGTATGCAATAGATCTCACGCATATTTATTGAGAGAAATCCTATAAATCTGACTTGGTGAGGGCTGAGGTTGAACACCTCTGGTTTAGGTTTTCCTCTATACCCCTTCTTTAAATGTCAACACATACCACAGGAAGCTAGGGTTCCTCAGCATGGAAGAGAGACGGATGAGGGGAAATATGATAGAGGTCTGTAAAATACCATGAGAAGTGGAACGGGTTGACATGAATCCTTTGTTTATTCTTTTCAAAAATAATAAGACTAGGAGACATGCAATGTAGTTACTAAATAGTAAATTTAAAACAAGCTGGAAGAAAAATGTCTTCATTCAACATGTATTTAAACTTTGGAGTTCATTGCCAGATGGGGCAGGAGTGGAACGAGACCATTCCTCCCCATTCCACTAGACTGCTAGGGATCACCTTTGCATAATTCCCAAGGTAGTGAAGAGCCCGGCCATGGGGGCAGGTCTGAGATTTGGGAGAGGGACTGGGGAGTTAGAATGGTGAGGGGTGGGGAAGGTAAGTGAAGGGGACTATAGATGGGAGATTAGAACCAAGGAGGAATATGTGGAGAGATCAGACCAAAGGGGAGATTTGAGGGAGATAATATCCAGGGAATTAAAAATCTGCATGGTCTATGCAGTTTTCAATCTGTGCAGAGTGAACACTGGCATTACAATCACAGCTACTAGCAATATGTTACCACGCCTATAACATATAGGCAGTTCTAGATGGTGCACAAAATCACACCAGCAGATCACTAGAGAAACATAACAGCCACTCTAGAGTTGTTCAAAAATCTAAAGTGTGAATTGAAGTCTACAATGGTGTTCAACTCCTTGCAACTAGGCCTCAGTTTAACACCTCGCTCAGCTGTGTTATTTTAAGTTCAATATGTTTATTTATTTTCAATTTAATAGCAAATCAATACATGACCGATTCATATATAATGATAACAAGACAAAATAAAGAAAAGAAGAAAAGACAGTCAAAAGTGTAGAAACATCATTCGATAGTACAAGATGTTAATAGTACAAGTAATCAGACCTTGAGCAAGTGTAGCACAAAATACAACAATATCACACTTCAGTGTAGTTGAGTTAAAGAGTCGCAATAAGAAGACAATAAATGCCAAAAAGCATCATGAGAACGTGAAGTACCTATTTTTTCACTGTGTTGAGAAACCATTCATCAGAATGCAAGTTTGGATCTTCAGACCATCTGTCCACTGGCTTTGCTAAACATTCATAGTAACAGTAAATGATGGCAGATAAAGAACTTAACGGTCCATCCAGTTTATCCATTAGTTATTCCCATTAAAAATACATGATTAAGTTGACTTGTTTCTTCTTTGATATTTCTGGGCCATAGACTAAAGCCCACCTGGTATTTTCCTAGGTTTCAACTGGCGAAGTTGCTGTCCAAGCTCACTCCAGCCTATCCAACCATCCCGTTGTTTCAAGTTAGTGGAGTTCTCATTGATGCCCTTCCCCATCCAATCCTACACCAAAACACCATATAAGGGATACAAGCCAGGCTTTGAGTGACCCCAGGATGGGTTTTATGTTTTTACAAATATTTTCTGATCAAGCACAATCAAATTCATGAAAAAACTTCAGTTTGAATGGTTTTTCCAACTTTAGGTTTTTCTGGACAAACTTACAGCCACACACATAGCAGATGATATAAATGCCATATAAAATATGCTTATTTAATCCTGACCTGTCTTTGCCAATTTTGGCACACAAAGAAAACAGAGACGATGACATGTGGTGCTTAATATATAAATTGAAGTCAAGACTCGACACGTATGTGTTTCGGCCGTAAGGTAATCAACCATATGGATTCTGCGTGTAGGCCTGTTAAAATGGTCTAGAAAAAAATGAGAGACCAGGTACTCAGGAGCCATACCAAATATTGATTTAAAACAGATACAGGTAGATTTAAACAAAACTCTTGCCTCCATCGGTAACCAATGTAGTTTTTGATAATAGGGAATAATATGTTCCCGTTTTTTCAATCCAAAAATCAGCCGAGCTGCTGAATTTTGAATAACTTGAAGCCTTATCAGTGTTTTCTTATATGTACCCAAATAAATAATATTGCCAAACAGTGCTTTATGTGGCAGGCAAATTAATCTCGTGAGTAAGATCTTGGTCCCCCTCCCTTCCTTAAATCAAGAATGTTACTTAAGCCAGGAGCTTGGCTTTACTTTGGATCAGTTCTTTTTAGTGAACAAGCCGTCAGACACTCCATGCATTTTTAAAATCATTGGTCTGGAGAGAAAGTTTCCAGTCCAGAACTCCTTTTAATTCAAATGTCCATTTTAAGCTGCCCTCCCAATACTTCATCAAAGTAAAGCAGAAAAGAGACTACAATTCTCTACACTCATTCCATTTTCTGAATAACATACGAGGGGATGCTGAAAAGTTCTCAGACCACTTGAAACTGCCACAATTTTCATTCACATATTTCAATCAAAGATCTGAAACAAGGTCAACATACTTCATTATAATTTGCAGAATCATAACAAAATGTATTGACATAGTTTCAGATTATTGATTGAACCTTGTCAGTGAAAACTGTGGAAGTTTCAAATGGGCTGAGAAATTTTCAACACCAACTCATAGTTGTTTCTTGCAGTTTTAGTCCAACAAAATATAATTTTCTAAACAGAAAATCCATGTTACAAGTCTATACCATCATACTAATATGTGCTGAAATAAAGTTAAAATTGTGTTTTCACATGGTATTTTCCGGTGCGCTATGTCATATTTAAGGGACAGTATTTTCTTTTATTGTTGTTGTTTCAAGACAAATGCCAATTTTAGATTTAGTGCTTAGGACTTGCAAAAATTAAGGTAGGAACACTTAACACCTCTAGTTTAGGAAGTCATAAGTTCTTTGTTAAGTCCACATTATCCAGTTTTCATTTGATCATCTTAATATTCAAGTAGGAGAACACTGGAATGTCCATGCCCTTTCTATGACCCACCACCTTCGATTAGTACATGCTGACTGGCAAATTACTACAAAAAGCTTTAATGCACTTTCTGATTAATCATTTTCCCGTATTAAGTGTGTGATAGCATTTAATGCAGTTTAGTAAAAGAGCACCTATATTTTTCTTAGGTCCTTCTTGTTGTTCCTTTCAGGCCTCAGCAGAATAATATAGCATTTAGGGATAAAGATACAGCACAACAGTCCAGCACTGGAGGCCAGAATAGCAAATATCTCCACTGCCAGCATGTACTTGCCCTTGGAGCTCAGGTATGTTGGGATGAAGGAGATCCAGACGCTGCAGACAACCAGAAGACTGAAGGTGATATTCTTGGCCTCATTGAAACTGTCAGGTAGATTTCTTGCTAGGAAAGCTATGATGAAGCTGATGCCAGCCAGAAATCCCAGATAACCCAGAACACAGTAAAATGCAATTACTGACCCTTCGTTACATTCAATTAGTATTGTTCCAATTTCTGATCTCATATTAAGAAATGCAAATGGGGGAGCAGTGAACAACCAAGCAAGACACAGAACTGTTTGAATAAGGGAACAGGAAAGGACTATAGAGTTAGAAACCCTGGAACCCATCCATTTATGGAGTTTGCTTCCAGGTTTGGTAGCTTGGAAGGCTGTGACCACAGTGATGGTTTTTGCCAGTATAGAGGAGAGAGCAATGGAGAAAGTGATCCCAAATGTACTCTGTCTGAGAATGCAGGTGACATCCTCAGGATGCCCAATGAATAACAATGAACAGAGGAAGCAGAGTATGAGGGAAATGAGGAGAATATAGCTGATGTGTTGGTTGTTGGCTCTCACTATGGGAGTGTCTCTGTAATAAATAAAGATTCCCAAGATGGCAGTAGTGATGAGAAAGAAGAACATGCTGATGGAAGTTAAAGCAATCCCTAGAGGCTCTTCAAAAGACAGGAAAGTTATCATTTTTGGGATGCAGGCATCTCTTTTCTGGTTTGACCATTGATCATCCGGGCATGTTGTACAGGTGTCCATATCTGAGAAAGAAGATTATCATATCATTATCTCACATATATCATGAGATCTATTTATTAAAGTGCATTTAAATATCATGAGTCCTATAATCTTCAATGCTCAGCCAAGACAGAACAGTCCAATTCATGGAGATTGAAGGAGTGGGAACTGCACATTGAGTTAGCACCTGATAGTTTAACTCTAATATCTAAAAATAACACGGCTGCATTTAAGAGCAGGTAGTATATGCACTCATGCTACCTACAAGCAGATATTGAAGGCCAGGGGTAGGCGATTCTGATCCTCGAGAGCTGGAGACAGGTCAGGTTTTCAGGGTATCCACAATAAATATGCATGAGATAAATTTGCATCTCAAGGAGGCAGTGCATGCAAATCCATCTCATACATATTCATTGTGCATATCCTGAAAACCTGACCTGGCTCTGGCTCTTGATGACTGGAATTGCCCACCCCTGCCATAGACTATTGCACAAGAAATGCAACCATTCCCCCAATCTGAATCCTGAAGCCCTGAACACACCACTCTGTTCCAAAGTGATATATAGTACCTACAATGTCTACAAAATTTGAATGTAAGTCCTCCTTCAGCTACAAATATAGAAGTTGAGTGTTTAATGCATTATCTTAAAAATTCTATAATATATATATTTTTTATATTTTGGTGATTGTGTGGCTCTACATAAATTTCTTTTTTTTAATATTCTTTATTAATTTTTAAAACTTACAATAAGTGTAATAGCATATAACATCAATTTATATTTAAATACATCACTTAATATCCATAACCCTCCCTCCCCCATAGTCAATGACTTTCATCAAACATAAGAAGACATATAATAAACCCCCCCCTTCCACATTATTTGCACTCATAAGAAAACCTAATTTTCATAAGACAAGATTGATTCATTTTTTTTATTTCATGGTATCTCTGTGCTTCGACTAAGCTGAGTTCCTGAGTTTTCATAGAAAGATAGAAACATGACAGCAGTTAGAGGCCTAATGGCCCATCCAATCTGCCCTTCCCCACCACCCATTATCTTCTCTTCTCCATAAGAGATCCCACATGCCTGTTCCATGCTATATTAAATTCTGATACAATCTTAATCTTGACGACTTCCACTGGGAGCCATTTCACGTTTCTACTATCCTTTCTATAAAGAAGCATTTTCTTAAATTACTCCTGAGACTATCACCACTTAGCTTCATCCTATGCCTTCTCCGTCTGGTATCCTACCCTATGGTGTTTTGCTTTTAAAGAGACAAAGGGCAGTTACTGAATTATCATCATGACTGCGTGGCCAGCTGATAGGAAGAGAGGAATTTTTCCCATTCTGTAAAGGAAAAATAGTCCCACCCAGCCTGTGTCCTCCCTTTCTTTGTATCTATCCTATCAATCATTGCATTTACCACACCTTATCATATGTATGAAACTAAATGTCTTTGGCTGATAAGCAGTATACAAATTTTTTAATAAACTTGAAACTTGAAAATGAATTACACTTTTTGGAGACCTACAGCCCTTCTTAATTTCAAGAACAGGGACCATAATAGATACCCTATATTTATTTGTATCCCATGTTTTCCATGATGTCACCCACCAGTTTGGTTGGAGATCTCTCCCTCTGCACACGGAATACAGTCATAGCAGCAGATGGGTTTTCCTTCCTTGGTTAATTTCCTGTAACCAGGATGGCAACTTGGACTGCATCTGAACTGCGGAGGTTTCTGAAGATTGAGAAAGCATGTTATGTAACTTCATTTGATACTGGACAGTTGTTTTTGAAATGGAATGCTCTTTTTTAAATTGTTGTCATGTATAACAGCATATTTCATGCTTAGGAAGGTACTTGTAAAAATACCCAAAAAGTGTTGATTCTTGACAGTGCATAGCCAGATTAGACCAGCCTCAAATCAGATGTGAATGGAAATAGATTTATAAAGACTAATTATTAATATTATGGATTATGGAATATATGGTAGGGAGGGGTGGGAAGGGGAGGGATAAGAATTTATATAATGTACAAATGATAGACTGTAAGTGATATATTTATTGTTAATGTGATTGAACATATATATATACACTTAATGTAATTTTGAAAATGAATAAAGAATTAAAAAAAAAAAAAGACTAATTAAGTTATATAGTAATATTTAGAGCTTAATTACCTAAGGATAAGTTATAGTAATCAATAATTGAATATTCATAATACATCACATTAAAAACAATAACAGTGAAATGAAAAAAACTTGTTAAAAAATTGCAGAACTGCCAACAAATTTCAAAATAGAAAAAAAACAGCTTCATGCCGCTCTCACATTCCATTTGCTTCCTGAAAAAGAACACCTTCTCCTTTCTAAGTGGGGGAGTGGCCAAGTGATTCAAGCAGTTGCCTCAGCACCCTGAGGTTGTGAGTTCAATTCCCACAGCAGCTCCTTGTGACTCTGGGAAAGTTGTTTAATACTATGGGCTAGATTCACTAACCTTCCGATCCGTGGGCGATTGGAGGCAGGTTGACTGATTCACCAACATCTTCATGCAAATGGGGGTGATCAGAGGCACGCCACCAACCGACTGCACAGATCACTAGAGTGATAGAAGAAGCAGCCTCTTGTCACTGCTGTCAGGGCTTCTGGCTTTTAAAAATGTTTTTAATTGGGCAGATATTTTGCGTGTTTTACACACATAAAATATCAGCTTGATGTAAAAAAAAAAAATGAACCCCCACTTCCTCTCTCGACAAGTGCCCCATCACCCCTTCCCCAAATCCCCTCCAAATTGTGTCCCGCCACCGCCGCCCTTTAAAATTATGGCATGCGACTTCCCCCCCCCACCAGATGCCCCCTCCTTGTTCCTGGTCCCCTCCCCGTACCTTTAACGGAGATGAAGGGATTCTCAATCCCTCCTGCTTCAATGCCTCTCTTGATGAGTCTGATGCATGGGGTGGGGCCTAAGGCCCTGATTGCATCAAGCGCCTTGGGCTCCTCCCTTGGGCAATCATGGACTTGCTAAGGTACTCACTAAGGAAGTCCAAAATTGGCTGAGGAGCCTGATGTGCCTGAGTCAACAAGGGCCTTAGGCCCAGCCCCGTGCATCAGACTTGTCGAGAGAGGCATTACTTACTCAGGCCCCTCCCAAGGGTGGAGCCCAAGGCACCTGGGCCAATCAGGGCCTTAGGCCCTGCCCCTGCTGCCATAGGTTGTGACAGCAGTGGGCAAAGGCGCATGGGGGATCATCGGGGGGACATCGTCATGGGGGGGAAAGGCATGCGAGTTAAAGGTTTTTACAGAATATATAAAAAAAGGAAGAATTCCTTTTTTATATATTCTGCAAAAGCGCATTGCCTGCCCGTGGTTTTAAAGGCACGTTAAAACCACGGGCTTGCACTGCGGGGAAGAGCAGGAGAGTTGGGGGCTAAGAGCAGGAGATCGGGGCAGAGAGCAGGGTTTTAGTACAAGTGACTGGTTCTTACCAATCGGTGTGACTGAAAAAATAGTGAATCGCGTCCTTCCTACTTTGCATGCCATTTCCCCTCATTTGCATGTATGGATCAGAATCGGATCGGAGGAGAGGTTAGTGAATCAGGTTGGAGAAAAATCAGGTCGCAAAGGTGTCACAATCTGATCGGTACACGATTGGTTTGCTTAGTGAATCTAGCCCTACAAGTACACACATGGGATCAGCACTCCAATTTAAGTGACCTTTACAGAATTTGGAAGCTAACGTTTTGCCCAGAAAGCCAAAATACACCATTCTATTGACCATTTTATGACAAGTTTCATGATACCTGTTTGGATCAGCACCTCTGATCATTTAAATCTGACCTGAGTGAAAGAACTCTCCCAGATGATCGCCTTCTCATCAATGGTGAAATCCTGCCCTGGGGGAGCATGGGGGTTATAACGTCCAACAACTTTATATTCCAAAGTTGTCTTAGGAAGAAAGTTCAAATTCAAAATATCGTATCCAATGGCGAGTTCTCCATTTTCATCCAGGTACATCTCTTCCCCTAGACCATTCTTAAAATGGAGGTTCCTCAGATAACGATGGAGCTAAGAAGTGAGGGGTGCATTTTAAGTATTGTCAGGTTAGACAGGTAATTTCAAGCATACATAAACATTTGTTTATAACTATAAGTAGAACTAATTTTAAAGCCATTTCTGGAGGTAAAGCACTCTCTGTCTCCTCCCACTTATAGATTGACACAACCTTAAAGTACGGACCAACTCCCTGAAGAAGCTTAGGAAAATTATTTTATAACAGCCATATAAACTTCTCTGATTCCATTCTAGAAGTGCGGTATACAGTAACAAAAATCCAATAAATAATGTAACTAGCCAGTGAATGGGGAGAAGGAAGGCACAAAGAAAAGAAATATACATTATCTTTTCAATTCATTCTTCCATCTTCAATGACAGATCTATAGAAAGTTGGGACTGTAAGAGCAAAGACCTTTGCACTCATCTTTAAAACAGAAAAATGATTTGAAAGTGGCACCAAATGGCAGATATTTTTTCTTGCATAAACATCAAAGTCGATTTTTGAACCTGAGACTTGGGTTGTTTTATGATACAGATTGTATAAATGGGCTGAAGTTGTCTTAGAAGCAGGCCAGAGCAACTCACGAGGCTTGCACTAAAGGGGGTGCCTCGCGGGTCAAGGCACGCAGGGAAGAAGCTGAGGAGCCAATGGGAGGGAGAAAGGGGTGTAGCAAGACAAGCGGCAGGCATTTTAAATTAGATCCCTCCTGGCACAGCCATCTTTTCAGTGGCACGCCAAGAGGAAGAGGACACCCCGCTGCCCGGTGGCCCTGCCTGTGCGAGGGGAAGCCTCCATTCTGGAGTGAAGCTCCAGTTTTGGGACACGGGGTAGCATGAGGCAGTGCCAGGTAGACAGCAGGGAAAAGGGGGTTTCGCTCTATGAATGTGGAGGACCAATTGCGCTGGGGGAAGTTGGGCAGCTAGAGCCACGTCGGCTCAGTCAGGCAGTAGCGCAGGGTTTCGGTCCTCTTCCCCACTCCCCAATTTTGGTGTCGGCCCATCACTGCTGGGCAGTTGGGGGAGCTGCTGTAAGCCTCACCTAGCCAGCCGTTCACAGCTTCACAGAGTGTAGGGGGATGTGGGCGTGTTGGGGTGAAGAGGACACCCCGCTACCTGGAGATGCGGCCTGCCTGTGCTTTTCGCATTGGGGGCATGGCACGCTGTTTTGTCCTTTTGGCCAGGGAGACCAGAGTTGCTGCAGTGCAGGTAGGCAGCAGGGGCAGTTTTGTGCATTCCTCAGGGTAGTTCTGCTTCCTCGCGATCGCTTCCTGTTGGTGTGCTATGTATTCTGCCCATTTGGTGTTGGGGAGCTCTGGGAGCTTGCGGTTCATGCGAGGCAGTTGTGTCCCAGCGGTAGAGTCGCTGCCATTGGGAAGCAGCTGGGCAGTGCGTGGGTTGTGATGGATGACTGGGAGCTCCCACATGCCTAAGGCCCGAAGTTGTCAGGGGGGCCCGATGAAACAGAGGACTCATTTTGGGTTTTTCCCCTTGGCAACGCGGGCTCCCCGGGAAAGATCGGCAGTGCTGGGCCCCCCCAGGAAAGATTGGCAGTGCTGGGCCCTCCCCAGGAGATTGACAACACCGCCCTCCCCCGGCATCGCCATCAACCGACCTGAATAAGTGACGTCGGAGGGGGTGGACCGGCAGATGCAAAGAATTGCTGCAAGGTCCCATGATGACTGCATCTGCCGGCTCTGTTCAGGGAAGAGGTAAGTGATGTCGGAGAGGTTAGACCGGCAGACGCAGTCATCGTGAGACCTTGCAGCAACTCTTTGCATCTGCCGGTCCACCCCCTCCGACGTCACTTATTCAGGTTGGTTGATGGCGATGCCGGGAG
Source organism: Geotrypetes seraphini (assembly GCF_902459505.1). Lineage (NCBI taxonomy): Eukaryota > Metazoa > Chordata > Amphibia > Gymnophiona > Dermophiidae > Geotrypetes > Geotrypetes seraphini. Next base: position 119,840,489 of record NC_047093.1, on the reverse strand, counting down.
AGGGTGGTGTTGTCTATCTTTGGGTAGGGGGGGCAGCTCTGCCGATCTTTCCAGGGGGGGCCCAGCACTGCCGATCTTTCCCGGGGCTCTGCATTGCCAAGGGGAAAAAAAACATCGGGTCCTCTGTTTCTTCAGCGAGCCCCCTCTGACCTTAAAGGGTGGTGGAGGGAGAGAAAGGGGGCAGGGTGGTATGGAAGAGTGGTAGAAGGAGAGAAAGGGGCAGATGCTGATGGAATTGGTGTACAGGGGAAGCGGAGAGATATACAAGAGGAACGATACTGGATGGAATTGGTTGAAGGGAAAGAAAGAGGGCAGATGCTAATGGAATTAGGGTGCAGGGAAAGGGGGAAGGATACTGGATGGAATTGGGTTGGAGGGAAAGAAAGGGGGAAGATGCTGATGGAATTGGTGTGCAGGGAAAGGGGGAAAACATAAGGGGGAAGGATACTGGATGGATTTGGGTTTGAGGTAAAAAGAAAGGGGGCTGATGCTGATGGAAGTGGGGGGAAGAGAGAGGAGAGAGTAAAATTCCAGGCCATGGGGGTATGGGTGTGGGAGAGGGAAGGGAAGGAGAGGAGAGAGATGCCAGACCATTGGAGGAGGGAATGGAAGAAGATGGATTCCAGACCAATGGGAGTGAAGGGAAAGATGGAAGGGGGAGGCATACAGTTTCTGGAAGTGGCATAGAAGGACAGAAGATGAAAGGAAGAGAGTGACAAGAAGATGAGGAGAGCTGAAAGCAGATAAGACAAAGGTAGAAAAAATTTTCTATTTATTTATTTTTTTGCTTTAGGGGACATGCATTGCTGTTTTTGTGGTGTTGCATTATATGCAGAGTCCAGCGTCTTGGTGGTTTTATTTAACCTTTGTCTACGTATTTCTATTTTATCCCCCCTTTTACAAAACTGTAGAGCAGGGGTGCCCACACTTTTTGGGCTTGCGAGCTACTTTTAAAATGACCAAGTCAAAATGATCTACCAACAATAAAATTTTAAAAAAACACAACGCACACTGTACGCATAGAAAATGTTAATTATCATTCCTATTCCAGGGTTTTTCAAAGAGGTCAAAGCAGATGACTCTATGCACTATCACCTCAGTAACAACCATACAAAAATAGACAAAAATATACCCCCCTCCCTTTTTACTAAACCACGATAGCAGTTTTTAGAGCGCAGGGAGCTGCGCTGAATGCCCAGCGCTGCTCTCGACGCTCATAGGCTCCCTGCGCTAAAAAACTCTATTGCGGTTTAGTAAAAGGGGACCTTAGTGTAAAATATAGACAGCAGATATAAATTGAGACACATTTCGATCACTAAATTTAAAATAAAATCATTTTTCCTACCTTGTCTGGTGATTTCATGAGTCTCTGGTTGCACTTTCTTCTTCTGACTGTGCATCCAGTCTTTCTTCCCTTCTTTCAGCCTGTATGCTTCCTCTCCTCCACACCTCATTCCCTCCCCCAACTTTTCCTTCCTCTCTCCCTGCCCTTTCTTTCTCTCTGCCTCCCTTTCCTTTTTTTCTGTTTCTCTTCTTTCCTTCTGTCTCCCTGCCTGCCCTTTTTCTTTCTTTCTCCCTGCCCTCCCCCAAGACACTGCCACTGCCATCGGGGACCCAAACTGCCATCGGGGACCAGGACCCAAACCGCCACCAATAACAGGCCCGAAAGCCGACGCCAATAACACGCCCAAAAGCCGACGCCGCCCCAACCTCTCCCTGCTTCGGCCGACCAGCATCGCGAGGAACTGTTGGGGGAAATGCTGCCGGGTCCTGCCTTCGCGGAAACAGAAAGTAGGCAGGACCCGGCAGCAAGAAGAGGAAATGCTTCACTAACATGTCTCCCGCCTTAGCCCGTAGCGAACGCTTGCTTCAGGGCTCTCAACATGTGCGTGCAGGCTTCCCTTCTCCCCCCCCCCTCCCCCTCCCCGGGCATAACTTCCGGTTTCGGAGGGAAGAGAAGAGAAGCCTGCACGCACACGTTAGAGCCCGGAGCATAAGTTCGCTAGGGGCTGAAATCTCCAAGCCGGTTTTTTGGGGTTTTTTTTTTAATGTTCAGCAGCGGCAGATGACAGCTGGGCGGACCGCCCAGCTAAAAGGCCCTAGGGAGAACACTGGAGAGGAAGGCTGATCGGCCCGTAGATCAGGACGGCAACACGAGTGCGATCGACTCGAGTTGCCTTCCTGAGCTACTGGTCGATCGCGATCGACGCGTTGGGCACCCCTGCTGTAGAGCATTTTTTTAGCGCTGGCTGTGGCTAAAAACCATACAACAGTTTTGTAAAAGGGGGAGAGGCTAGTTTGTGATTACTTATTCCATACTAGGCGAAGGTGTTTTCTGTGTTCTGTTTGTATGAAAGACATGTTTTTTTGTTAGCGTTGACTAGCCTTATTTTGGCGCAATGCATCAGGCATGGTTCTTGGGAGCACCTTGAATTAACCTGATTTGAATCTCCTTATTTTCTGCCAACCTTCTTTTGTTTTACGTTGGATTCTTTGGTGGACTGTTTTCCTTGTTGTTTCGTTGCAAATTAATATACATGGAGTGAAATGTACTAGAGGAGTTGTTTGTTTATACATACAAATGGGTTACAATTGGTTGATGTAGAGTGAGGCAGTTGAGAGGCATTGTAAACTTGGTTATTAATATAGACATATTTTGGATAGTATTACTGCTTTACAAATATTTGAACACTTACATATAAGCATGGAAAGGGTTCAGAGTTAAATTCCTGGGTAAGTAGGTGGGAAGGGAAGGAAGACGGATTTGTTCAGAGATGTTTGGGGGTTGCATAGAAGAAAAACTGTGCACTGGTATACTTATCTTTGTTTTGAATTTTTTTTAAAAAAAAGAAATACAAGTGGAAATAAAGAAGTAAAGAAGAAAACAGATAAATGGGGGGCGGGACATGGGTGGGGTAGGAGCGAGGCAAGGGCGGGGTAGGGCCAGGGGTCCCAGTGTACTTGTATGCCTAGGGGCCCTCAAAGAATCCTGCCCTGCCCACATGCATTTCCTAAGAAGACAGCACCTAATGCCCCACTTTTCGCCAGATCCAGCCACCCCCGTCGAGCGAATGCAGGGGTTGCCGAGTGCCATGTTGCAGCATCGGCTGTTTGGGAGCATAGATGCCAGCATCTCAGCACAGGCCTGCACTGGGGAGATGGAGCTGATGGAGCTCAGTGGTTTAAGGGCACTTCTTCCATATTCCCAAGGTGGTGCGTTATATTGCTTATGATGGTTAGGTATGTCTGCATATTATCCTATCAGTGCCAGTGGTGCCCGCATGGTGCTTTGGGGGTTGGGCTTAGGGCAGAATGCACCGGAAGTGGAGTTGCACAGAAGCTGCAAAAGGCAGCTGTCACAAGGGAAAATGGAGTCTCATGCAGCATTTTGGGGCCTCCAATGCATATTAAGTGAATTGTTATATATATAAGAACATAAGAACATAAGAAGTTGCCTCCGCTGAGGCAGACCCTAGGTCCATCCTGCTCAGCGGTCCGCTCCCGCGGTGGCCCATCAGGCCCATTGCCTGAGCAATGGTCTATACCTATCTATATCCCTCAATCCCTTTTTCTTCTAGGAATCTATCCAAACCTTCTTTGAAACCATTTAATGTTTTCTTGTCTACAACAGCCTCTGGAAGCGCGTTCCATGTATCCACCACCCTCTGAGTGAAAAAGAACTTCCTAGCGTTTGTTCTAAACCTGTCCCCTTTCAATTTTTCCGAGTGCCCCCTTGTACTTGTGGCGCCCCTTAATTTGAAAAATCTGCCCCTGTCTACTTTTTCTATGCCCTTCAGGATCTTGAAGGTTTCTATCATGTCTCCTCTAAGTCTTCGCTTCTCCATGGAGAAAAGTCCCAACTGCTTCAATCTTTCGGTATATGGGAGATTTTCCATTCCCTTTATCAGTCTAGTTGCTCTTCTTTGTACTCCCTCAAGTACCGCCATGTCTTTCTTGAGGTACGGTGACCAGTACTGGACGCAGTACTCCAGATGCGGCCGCACCATTGCACGATACAGCGGCATGATGACTTCTTTCGTCCTGGTTGTAATACCCTTCTTAATGATACCCAACATTCTGTTTGCTTTCCTTGAGGCCGTGGCGCATTGCGTCGATGCCTTCAGTGTTTCATCTACCATCACTCCCAGGTCTCTCTATATACTAGTATTTTAGCCCGTTACATTAACGGGTGCTAGAATATGTGTCTTTCTGTCTTTCCTTATTTCTGTCTCTCTCTCCCTCCCACTGTCTTTCTTTCTGTCTGTCTCTCTCCCTGGCCCCTTTTTTCTGTCTGTCTTTCTGTGTCTCTCCCTGCCCCTGTGTCTTTCTTCTTTTCTTTCTGTCTCCCTTCCTCCCACTGTCTGTCTTTCTTTCTATATATCTGTCTGTCTGTCTCTCTCCCTGCCTCCTATGCAACAGCATTTCTTTCCACCACTTCCCTGTGCAGCAGCCACAGCAGCATTCCCTCTCCCTCCATTTCCCTCCCCCCACACTATTTCCCTGTGCAGCAGCAGCGTTTCCCCTACCCCCCTTTTCCCTTCCCGTGGTCTGGCCGGCTCCTTAGTCCCTTTCCGCCCCCCTTCCCTTCCTGCGGTCCCGATAAACCTGCGACTCCAGCAGCGTCTGCAGCACTCTACACACGCTGCTTCAGGGCCTTCTACTGCCCTGATTTGCTCTTCCGCGTCTCTGATGATGTCATCAGCGACGTACCAGAGCAAATTAGGGCAGTAGAAGGCCCTAAGCAGCATGTGTAGAGTGCTGAAGACGCTGCTGGAGTCGCAGGTTTGGAGTTGGGACCGCGGGAAGTGAAGGGTGGGTGGGAAGGGACTAAGTGATCCGGTCGGATTACGGGAAGTGAAGGGGGGGGGGCGGCAAGGGAGTAAGTGAGCCTTACCGATTGTGTGGAGAGCAGGGAGTCCAGCGCTGGCGGCCAGTCCTGCGCATGAAGGTAGGGGCTGGGGACTCACGCATACACACTCCTGTGGCCATGGACCTACATCTCATGGATCAGGAAAAATGGAAAACGCAAGTAGGAATGCGCATGCACGGCTAGGGTTTTATTATATAAGATATATATATATTGTCACAACCCTAACCGTAAAGCTAGGCTTGTGCCAGGAAAGGCTATTCCTAACCCTGGCCTGGCCTTGAAGAGGGCTAACCATTGTGACAGGCTAGACACCAGTGGTAGGGAAAATTCTGAATTCCCATTCAAAGCCCAGCTCACAAAACCCTGGGGAGGTGAGGAATCTGGAGGGAACAGCCTAGAACAGCCTCTGAGCAAATCCACCAGCTCAGCCTACCCACAGCTGCAGGGCTTAATTAGAAGCTCAGGGAAATCTCAGACCAAGCTACAGTCTGCCCTGCCCCTGCACAGAACAGGGCATGGTCGCCTCAGTGCTTTAGAGGCAGCACTGAGGAGGAACCAGTCAGTCTACCCTGGGTCAGCCCAGGAAGGAGGTTCACAGGACAGCTCTCCTGAACCTCAGAGCTTTCAGGATATTGAGATGGTGGATGCAGCCCCTGTCTCTGAGGCCAACCAGCTAGCTATTCCAGAACCTATGGAATTTATGGACACTAGCATGGATACTGAAGCATGTGAGATGGATGAAAGTTAAGTACACAGTCTTTACTCTTTGTGGTGCTTAATTTTGTGAACTTTTTGGGGTTTTTTTACTTACCTGTTTGGAGCCGGTGAGCAGTGCTGGGCTCTCACTGCAAAGGTGCCTAAACTTGGAAGCCTGGTTTATTTTGCTTGAAAGTTTTTGTTTGTGTTTGCCTTTTTGAGGATGGAGTGTGACTGCAATATGGACTCTGTGTAGGGTGATAGTGGGGAGAATCCACACAAGATCCTGGGTGGGATTGTGGGGCCATTTGTGGCATCTGTTTAAATGCAGATTTGAATAAGTGGATTCGGCTACTCCCCTCCCCCACCAACTGCTTTGAGTTGGTTGGGACAGGCCTGCCTCAATCCAGGCCTGAGTACAACACTTTCATTCCTCAAAGAAAGTGCTATAGGCTTATTCCAGTCCTGCTTTGTGAAGGCAGGCTTATGAAGACTGGACTATTACAGACTAAGAAATTACTTACCTGTGATACCTGTAAAGAAGATGTGGGCTTGTTTTGGATTTAGCAGCCCGGTGATTCTTTTATGTTTTCTTTTGTTCATGAAGTCAATGAACTAAACCCTGAGAAGGGTATGTGAACTCAATAAATTGGGACGCAATTTTATTTTGAACTTTATTGTTCCTGACCTGTTTTTGTGGTTCTTTATTGACCAACACACCAGCAGGACTTCCAGCATCTTCTGGAAGCACGAAGACCGCAGGCTATTCTGGGCGCTGACCGGGGCCAATAGTTCAAGCCGGCTCCGGCGGTGTCACAATATATATATATATATATATATATATTAGCGGATCCTGGTCTGTGCAGTCACATGGCATTGTTCACATTCTTGGTCAATGGCATCCTAGGGCCTCTAGTGGTCAAGATCAGAATCCTTGGGTTTGTTTTGGATTCTACTCTTTCTTTGACTAATCAAATTAACAATATATCAAAAAAATGTTTCTTTAGTCTTCAGATGTTGAGGAGGGTCCATCGTTTTTTCCATCAGCAACATTTTGCCGTGTTGGTCCAGGCTATTTTATTGATTCATCTCTATTATGTTAATTCCCTTTATATCAGTTTAAGTAAGTGCAGTTTAAAGAGATTGCAGCTTATTCAGAATATGGCTGCTAAATTAATATTTGGTAAGAGTAGATATGATCTCCATTACTGAAGATATCTTTATTAATTTGTGCCATTTTGTAAAACAGTGGTAAATGTTATTAATATTGTTGTTCTCAATACCATTCTGCATCCTCATTCAGGCCTGCAGTGGCTATTGCATTTGCTTCAAAAATCAAAAAAGATATAGATAGATTCCAGAACTTGGTGGCAACAGGGATGGCTGTGTAACTGCTGAGCTCCTCCCTTGGGCACACGTACTGCTTATTATTTGATATTTTATTTCCTCCTAGCAGTTTTTTTTTTTTATTGAACCCAGATGGCCTCAGGAAGAGAGACACTAAACTGACTAAAGTAAACCTTAAGTTAGTATACCGCATCAGCTCCAGAATCATAGAGTTCGGCACGGTTTACAGGAACTGGTATAAAGAAGGAACTCCAAAGTAAGAGTTACAGGAACTTAGTATAAAGAAGGTTTAGAGGGACTTAGTATAAAGATAAAATACCATAGAGGGAGGAAGTATTACATTTTTGAGAATAGCCAAGTTTTCAGATGTTTTCGGAATAGTTGGAGGGAGCCCAGATTCCGAAGTGGGATAAGAACATAAGAATTGCTGCTGCTGGGTCAGACCAGTGGTCATCCTGCCCAGTTGTCCGCTCATGTGGCGGCCCCTAGGTCAAAGACCTGTGCTCTAAATGAGTCCAGCCTCACCTGCATATGTTCCAGTTCAGCAGGAACTTGTCCAACCCTGTCCTAAATCCCTGGAGGGCGCTTTCCCCCACGACAGACTCCAGAAGAGCGTTCCAACTTTCCACTACTCTCTGGGTAAGGAAGAACTTCCTTACATTGTACGGAATCTATCCCCTTTCAACTTTAGAGAGTGCCCTCTCATTCTCTCTACCTTGGAGAGGGTGAACAATCTGTCTTTATCTGCTAAATCTATTTCGATCATGTCCCCTCTCAGTCTCCTCTTTTCAAAGGAGAAAAGGCCCAGTTTCTCCAATCTCTCACTGTACGGCAACTCCTCCAGTACCAAGCTAAGTAACAAAATTGTTTATTGTTTTGAGTTAGTTAAGTTTATATTTATTTTGAAACAAAAATTTCACAAAACACAGAGCACAAAGCAAGTCTGATGAGGATGAATATGCCATTGGAGGCACATTCTAAAGACTTTGCTAAAATACATATTAAAAGTTTTGATTATAATTTTTGCAAATTTATAATAGATACTGTTTTTTTACTTGTGGAACACTTTAAAAGCTGCAGTAACACCTAATTGCTTCTAGTAAGACAAGAATGGAGGTGAAACTTAAACATCTATTAGTTTCATGTAAGAACTTAATCAGAGGTGGAACTTAGCATCTAATCAAAGTAAAAAACTTAGCACTGAGTCCAATCCTTAGCATTGAGCACAACTTAACATCTAATTAGTTTCATGTAAGAACTTAATCAAGGTAAAACTTAGCATTAAGTCTAATCATGGTAGAACTTAGCATTAAGACCAATCTTTCCTGCATAAATAGTGTCGGGCGGAGGAAGCAGGGACAAGATGGAGGAACACTTCCTTCTTCCTCTGCCTTGGAGAGTCGTTGGGGGAAAAACTTTTGGCGGCCCTCAAATGAGCTGAAGAGGAGAAGGGGCTCTGAAATGAGCAGAATCAGGCCCAATCTTTCCTACACAAGTGGCATTGGGTGGAGGATGGAGGGAAGCTTCCTCCTTCCTCTGCCTTGAGAGGCGCTGGAAGAAAAAACTTTTAGTGGCCCTCAAATGGGCTGAAGAGGAGCAGAGGCTCTGAAGTGGACAGAGTTAAGCCCAATTCTTCCTGCATGAGTGGAGAAGCTTTTGGCGGCCCTCAAATGGGCTGAAGAGGAGCAGGGGCTCTGAAATGAGCAGAGTCAGACACGTTTAGAGGCTTCATTTGGTGCTCAGGGATCAAGTAAATGATCAACCCTGACCATAGAAACATAGAAACATAGAAAAAGCGGCAGAAAAGGGCTATAGCCCACCAAGTCTGCCCATTCCAAGTATCCCCCCCCTGAGTTTACTCCCTTAAAGATCCCACGTGAGTATCCCATTTTCTCTTAAAATCCGTCACGCTGCTGGCCTCTATCACCTGGAGTGGGAGTCTGTTCCAATGATCCACAACTCTCTCGGTGAAGAAATACTTCCTGAAGTCTCCATGGAGCTTCCCTCCCCTGATTTTCAGCGGATGCCCTCTGGTGGTCGAGGGTCCCATGAGCCGGAAGATATCATCTTCTGATTTGATGCGTCCCGTGATATACTTATATGTTTCAATCATATCTCCCCGTTCTCTTCTTTCCTCAAGTGAGTACAGCCGCAATTTCTTTAGTCTTTCTTCATACGTGAGATCCTTGAGCCCCAAGACCATCCTGGTTGCTGTTCGCTGAACCGACTCGATCCTCAGCACGTCCTTTCGGTAGTGTGGTCTCCAAAACTGAACACAGTACTCCAAGTGAGGCCTCACCATGGCTCTGTACAATGGCATCATAACTTTAGGTCTCCTGCTGACGAAACCTCTGCGGATACACCCCATCATTTGTCTTGCCCTGGAGGAAGCCTTCTCCACTTGATTGGCAACCTTCATGTCCTCGCTAATGATCACTCCTAGATCGCGTTCCGCTGTGGTCCTAACCAAGGTCTCACCATTAAGTACATAAGTTCTACGCGGGTTTCTCTTTCCCAGGTGCATTATCTTGCATTTTTTAGCATTGAAGCCAAGCTGCCAAGTAGTTGACCATTGTTCCAGCAGCAGTAGATCGTGTGTCATATTATCAGGTAATATGCTTCTGTCTACTATGTTGCAAAGTTTGGCATCGTCGGCGAACAGTGATATCTTTCCTCTAAGTCCTTTCGTCATATCTCTTATGAATAAGTTGAATAAAATCGGACCCAGGACCGAGCCCTGCGGCACTCCACTTATCACGTCCGATGCTTTGGATGGCGTACCGTTCACCACTACCCTCTGATGTCTGCCGCTCAGCCAATCCCCAACCCATGTAGTTAGTGTGTCTCCTAATCCTATCGATTTCAGCTTGTTCAGTAATCTTCGATGAGGGACGCTATCAAATGCTTTACTGAAGTCCAAATACACTACGTCCAGTGACTCTCCGGCATCCAGTTGTCTAGTAACCCAGTCAAAAAAGCTAATCAGATTAGATTGGCAGGATCTACCCTGGGTGAACCCGTGTTGGTGTGGATCACGCAGTTTTTCTTCGTCTAGGATTGTGTCAATATTCTGTTTGATCAGTGTTTCCATGAGTTTACACACTATAGACGTGAGACTCACTGGTCTGTAGTTTGCTGTCTCTGTCCTGCAGCCCTTTTTGTGGAGTGGGATTACGTTGGCGGTTTTCCAGTCCGAGGGGACCCTTCCTGTGCTTAGGGAAAGATTGAAGAGAACAGATAATGGTTCTGCCAGGACTTCCCTTAACTCCCTTAGCATTCTGGGATGTAGGTTATCTGGTCCCATGGCTTTGTTTACTTTGAGTCTTGATAGTTCGTCGTAGACGCTACTGGGTGTAAATTCAAAATCTTGAAACGGGTCTTTCTGGTTATCTTCCGTCTGCAGCTGTGGACCAACTCCTGGCTCTTCTCGGGTGAATACTGAACAGAAGTATTGGTTTAGTAATTCTGCCTTCTCAGAGTCTGATTCTGCAAAGTTACTGTCCGATTGCTTCAGGCGTACTATCCCATCTTTGTTTCTTTTCCTGTCACTAATATAGCTGAAGAAAGATTTATCCCCTTTCTTAATTTTCCGTGCTAGCTCTTCCTCCATTCGGAGTTTGGCCTCTCTGACTGCTGTTTTGACAGCTTTAGATATGTCTAGATAGTCCTCTTTCGCCCCCGTTCTGCCTAAATGTTTGTAGGCGATAAATGCGTCTTTTTTCTGTTTAACTAGGTCTGAAATTTCTTTACTGAACCATTGGGGTCTTTTGTTTCTCCTGCGTTTACTTACTATCTTTATGTATCGGTCTGTTGCTTCGTGTAGTATGGACTTCAGAGACGACCACATGTCCTCCACATTCTCAGTTTTTGCTTGTTTATGTAGCTCCTGCTGGACAAAATCTCCCATGCTGTTGAAGTCTGTACCTCTAAAGTTGAGAACCCTTGTTGCTGTGTTTGTCTTAGGGAAACCTTTCTTAAGGTTGAGCCATACCATATTATGGTCGCTGGAGGCTAGTGTGTCTCCTACTGAGACTTCCGTGACGCTATCTCCGTTGGTGAGGACTAGATCTAGTAATGCCTGGTCCCTGGTGGGCTCCAACACCAATTGCTTGAGACGTGCACCCTTTATGGAGCTTAATATTCTTTTGCTGCTACCCGTAGTCGCGGAGAGTGTGTTCCAATCTGCATCTGGCATGTAGAAGTCTCCTAACATTACTGAGTCTCCGCGCAGTGTGATGTTCTCTATGTCCTCGATTAATTCCCTGTCTTTGTCTTCCTGTTGCCTGGGAGGTCTATATATCACACCAAGGTATAGGCATTTTTCTTTCCCTCTGGCCAGGTTCACCCAGAGGGATTCCCCGGTGTATCTAATATCTGTGATTCTGGTGGTTTTGATGCTTTCCTTAGTGTATAGTGCTACTCCTCCTCCCAATTTACCCACTCGGTCGCAACGAAGTAGGTTGTACCCTGGTATAACCATATCCCACCCATGCGATTCCGTGAACCAAGTTTCGGATATCGCTATCACGTCAAGATCGGCATTTGTTATCTCAGTCTCTAATTCTAGAATTTTATTGCCCAAGCTGTGTGCATTAACATACATAGCCCTCCATATCTGTGAAGAGATTCCCTTATGAGTTAGTGTGGCTCCCAAATTATCAGTGATCTTTCTCCCTGAAATATTGTGGGTATCCTTGGTACTTACCATGTGACTCCTTCTAAAGTGCCATTGCTTGGTAACTCCATGGAGATGTTGGAGAATTTAATGGAGAGAGTGAAAAATGTACAAGAGCTTTTACAGGGCAACTCATCAAAGTTAATCTCAGTCCAGGAAGAACTGACTAACATTACTCAACAAGTACAAATCTCTAATTCCAGGCTTGATGGCAGTGAACAGCGGATCACTGAATGTGAGATTAAAATGGTCCAGTGCCAGTCGGACAATAAAGCAGTCCTTGCTTTCACAAAGAAATTGGAGGATTTTGAAAACAGGGAGAGGTGAAATAATTTAAGAATTGTGGGACTTCCTGAGGGGATTGAGGGAAAGGATATGATCAGATTTCTGAAAGATTTTATTCCTAAGGTGCTCTCTATAACCTTTTCTCAGCCTCTGGAATTGAGAGGGCTCATTGGATTCCATCAAGAAAGAACAACACTGCTACTGGCCCCAGGCCCATAATATTTAAGTTATTGTGATTTCCACAAGTACTGGAAATTTTGAAAAGTGGCCAGGGAAAAAAAGAATACAGTGGTACCTCAGAATCCGAACGCCCAGAACTCAAACGTTTTAGAATCCAAACTTTTTTGTAGTAAATTTTGCCCCAGAATCTGAACTCTGCTTTGGAATCCGAACTCCCTGCACATTGTATATGTGTGTTTCTGCCCCAGATTCAAAACTCTGCTTTGGAATCCAAACTCCCTGCACATTGTATTTGTGTGTTTCTGCCCCTAAAATCCAGTGTATGTATTGTTAAAATTTGAGTTTGTGGGACCCAGGAATGGATTAATCCAGTTTCCATTATTTTCAATGGGAAAAATTGTCTTGGAACTCGAACATTTTGGAACTCGAACTGGGTTCTGGAACGGATTAGGTTCGGATTCCAAGGCATCAGTGTATACCATATTTTTTGCTCTATAAGACACACTTTTTCTTCCCCTCAAAAGTGGGTGGAAATAAGGGTGCTTCTTATGGAGCGAATGCATATCACCCCATAATTCCTTCGGCGATCCAACATTGTAGGGCAGGAGCTTTCAGCCTTCTGCCTTTCCCACTGGCGGACTTCCAAGCAGCAGCAGCAGAGCAGTGCAGAAGGCAGGTGCAAACTTATCGCTTCCTGCCTTGTTCCACGCTGCTCCGTGAAAGAAGGAGGAGAAGCAGTCCCACCTCCGCCAGTGCTCACCCTTCTGGCCATGCTGCTGATCGTCTCCACTCCCCACCCAGCCCATGAGTTAAGCAACTGACCTGGACAGGCTGTAGCCAGGGCAGGATTAACCAATAGGCCAAGTAGGCACGTGCCTAGGGCCCAAAATGTTCAGGGGGGCCCGATGAAGCAGGGCATCAGCATTGTTTTTTCCAAATGGCGATGGGCCCCTCCAGCATCGATTGGCAATGTGGGCCCCACCCCAATCGGCAATGCGGGCCCCCTCATCAACGGAAAGTAAGACAAGCAAGCAATGTGGATAAGAAAGGCAACAGGAACTTTAATTGTGCAAGCGGTGCTGCTTGCCCAAAGCTTCCCTCTGACGCATCTTCCTGTTTTCGCCTGGGCACATGGTAGGTTGGGGTGGGGCAGTGTACTTGTATGCCTAGGGGCCCTCGATGAATTAAATCCTGCCCTGGCCGTAGCCCCAGCATGTCTTCAGCCACAGAGGAGCCATGAGCTTCAGCTCCATCTCCATGCTCTTTGGCTGCCCCAGTCCTGTGCAGCTCTACCAGAGACGTGGAACAATTTCTTATGGCAGCTCTGATCAAACTACATTGTACATTTGCATGTTAGGTAAGCATGGCATTTAAATAATGAGATATTTCAGCGTTCTTTCCTATAGTTATTAATGAAAGAAAAGAATTTGCAAGTGTTAAGACACTTTGATTTGTTATTACTAATTTTTGGCTAAGGAAAATGCTTTTATTTTTCTGTAGGGTAATGCAAATATTTTTTAAAGGGTTGCAGGGCTGTGTTTTTGTTTTTTAGCCTTGGGTTGAAAAACATGAATGTTTTGTAGCCCTGCAAACACTATCCCCCTGTCTGCCTGCTTGACAGTAGCAGATTAGCGCAGTGCAAAAGTACGTTTGTGGACTCTGTCAGCTGTGAGGACGCGGTCATGTACAAAGTGGGTGGCGCCTCTCATAAGGCAAGCGGGAGAGACGCCGTGGCCATCTTTATTCATCAGTCATGCCTGCAGCAACAAGTTTCAGTTAGCGTTCATCCGGTGAGTGGCTTAACATGAAGAACTTGATTTTTATGGATTGATTTTTGTGATTGATATACAACAAGTAGAGGGTTTTTTTTAAAATACAAAATAGTTGTTTTGAGGACTGTTAATAGTAGGGTCACTAATGCTATTTTCATTTTGGCTTTGCATAAAGTGCATTAGGTGCATGAGGTGCTAGAGGAAGGAAAGTACTTATCTTTTGTGCCTGAAGGCTGCCCAATCGTTTCACACTCGGTTTCATCAGGGGCTATGCCTCCTTCTATTACTGCACCAAACTTTTTTTCACAAACTTTAACGGAGCCACAATCAAAAGTTTGGTGCAGTAATAGACTGAGGCATAGCCCCTGATGAAACCGAGTGTGAAACGGTTGGGCAGCCGTCGAGCATAAAAGATAAGTGTTTTCCTTCCTCTAGCACCTTATGCACTTAATGCACTTTATATTTATTGGAATCAATATTAAAAATATTTAAAAATATTCACAGCACAAGTCACTTTACCAAGACCAATGATGAATACACCACCCCAGTAAGGGCAGGAAAGATTCTTTAAGTAGTGCCTTGGATATTTGAGGTCTGGTAATTCAATATAAACTTGATATGAATTTGTTCTCTGGTTCATACTAGTTTTTGTTTTGAACAAATTTCTATTTTCTTCAATTCTATTTAGTTTTTCATAACAAGTATAAAAACTTAAATGGCTTTGGAAATAATCCAATAAGGTAAATATAATTGAATTAACATCAAATAGATTAATTAATTATTTAGTCCCCAACGTTTGGATCCAAGAACAAAGAAAATTAAAATAAAGCCAAACAAGTACTTAGGGCTCCTTTTACAAAGCCACGTTAAACTGCCGGCCACGCTAGCCGCTTCCGCCTCCTCTTGAACAGGCGGTAGTTTTTCGGCCAGCGCGGGGATTAGCGCGTGATGAAAAGTCGTGCGCGTTAAACCCGCTAGCGTAGCTTTGTAAAAGAAGCCCTTAATCTATTAGACAGAATCAGGGACATAAACCCCAGACAGCCAGTTCGCTACACTATGAGTGGTATAATTGAACCAATAGTGACTCCACTTCCTTCTCTGGCTGTAATAGACTCACATAATTGTTTTGGGTCAAAAATTAAAGAAATACAACATTTTGCAGGAATTTTTATAAGAAACTGAGCACCCAGAGCCAAAACTCTGGTTCTATAACTAAGAAAATCATTTCTTGCTTTTGTTTTTCTTTAGACAAATCAGGAAAAACACGTACAGTGGAACCGAAAAACTTATCATTCAAGTGCCTAAAGCAGGGGTGTCCAATGTCGGTCCTCGAGGGCCGCAATCCAGTCGGGTTTTCAGGATTTCCCCAATGAATATGCATTGAAAGCAGTACATGCACATAGATCTCATGCATATTCATTGGGGAAATCCTGAAAATCCGACTGGATTGTGGCCCTCGAGGACCGACATTGGACACCCCTGGCCTAAAGTATGTCCATAGAATTAAGTCCTTATCAAAGTGGGGCAAAAGTTACAATGAAAGTGGTTTTCTCTGTTATTATTAAAAGTGAGTCCACCAATGAATTGAATAAAGTATTTTTATAAAAGAAAAAATCATGAGAAAAAAATAAGCACAAAGAAGAAAGGATAAATGAATTGAAATAGTATTTAAACACTTATATGGGCAAAAAATACAGCAGGACTAATGAGGAGTCCATCCAGATAGAGTCCTTTGATCCTACTGGCCTTCTGAAGACCCTGTGGTTGAACACTAGCAAGTCTTCATACTTTTGTAAAAACTTTTTGCACTTTGATAGTTTGTTACTCCATTACTGAGGGCACTGCATTGGCTTCTGGTATCTTGGAGGATTCAATTTAAATGTGCCAGTGTTGTATTTAAAAGTTTATATGGGATCTTTGACCCATTACTTAATCTTTCTTTGAATTCTCAACAACCCCTTTCATCTAGAGGAATACATAAATTTAAATTAGTATTCCCTTCCACTAGGGGTATACATACCTTAGGTAGGCTTTCTCACTCTATGGCATTTGCTTTGCTAAAAATCTGGAATGATCTTCCTTCAGAAATTAGACTTCTCTCTTCTTTGACACTTTTTAGAATGAGTTTGAAGATGTATCTTTTTAAGAAATTCTTAAATGATAAATAAGGGATTGTAATAGATTAATTTTGTCCTATCATTGTCTCCTTTATCTCTTTGGTTAATTTTGTGAACCAGATCGAGTCCCTTTCTGGGAATGACCCGGTATATAAGACAAAGGCCTGGATTGATTGGTATTGGTTATACACATTCAATGAATATCTAATTACAGTGGAGCTCATTGCAATTCAAACAAATAACTAAAAGGGATAGATCTGATGGCTACTACTGCATGATCAAAGGGTGAGAAAGTATATAATTTGATAGGGGAAGAGCAGAGTCAGGAGCTGTTTAACCTGTGCTACTGGGAAAATTGCTGGGCGTGTGACAAAAGAAACAAAACTTATATATTATATATACTTGAATATAAGTCGATCTGTATATAAGTCGAGACTCATTTTCACCCCAAAAAGGAAGAAAAATGGTTGGCTCGAATATGTCGGGCGGCTTAATATTCAAATGTCCTGTCCTGCCAGTTTCTGCACTCAGCCAAACTCCCTGCCAAGTTGTGCACCCAACCCCCTTCCCTCCTTGCCCTGTACTCAGTCCCATTCCCTACTAGGCTGTGAACCAAGCCCCCCTACCTGCCAGACTCGGAACACTGTCCCACCTTCCTTATTTGTACCCTCTTCCCCCTAAAAATTGCCAACCTCATCAGTGATGTCACAATGGCTTGATTGTCCCATACTCCCCTCTAACCCAGCCAGCAGATTAACCCTTCCTCTTAACTTAAACCACTTACTGGTAGGCCAGAACAGGAGGGATCCCTCCCGTCTCCTGCCCTGGCCGACACTAATAATTACCACCCTCCCTACTTCCCTCCATCGTGTACCTGTTTCATGATGGTTCAGCATGTATCCCGCTCTGAAATCCTCCTTTGTAAAGGTAGTAGCCAGCGGCGCATCCGGGCCAGGATGCAGAAGCGAGCTTTTCATGCTACCAGCCTGCCCTGCACTGCTCCTTGATAGGCTGCCGTGAGAACTGCAAATCCTATAAGAACTTGCGGCAGCCTATCAATGAGCAGTGGAGGGCTGGCCGGCAGCACGAAAAGCTCGTTCCTGCGTGCCAGCCCGGGTGTGCCGCTGGCTACTACATTTACAATCTTTGGGAGGATTTCAGCGAGGGATACACGCTGGACCACTAATTTTGAAAAGGCGCTGGGTGGGGCCCGACAGAGCCTGAGTTCCTTTCACTCTCACTTTCCTGCCTCTAATCTCAGAGACAGGGGCCCTGGGCTCAGAGGGCCTGCAGCATGTGAAAAAGCAGGGACTCTTTCTCTCTGGCTTCGGGAGAAGAGAGGGAGGGCCGTGCTATGGAGGTGTTGGACTCCTTGCTGAAGGAGAGGGGCTTCCGATTGTCAGGGGAGAGAGGAGAAGGCTCTCAAAGCATTGTTATTCATTGCTGGCTACTCTTGCTGCAGGAGGAATCCTGATCAGCTACTCAGTATGCTACTCAGTGCAGCTCCTCATGCCATCAATGGGTAGAGGGGAGGGAAGAGGGGGAGGAGGGGACAGGTCAGAGCAAACAGCATTTAGGCAAGTCCCAGAGAGAGAGGGAAGTGGAGGAAGAAAGGAGAGGGAGGTACGGAGAGAGAAGAAAGAGTACGGGGTTAGGGCTCGATAGAGATGGGGAAGAGAGGATATGGAGGGAGAGAGAAGAAAGAAAGAGTATGTGGTTGGGGATAGATGGAAAAAGGGAGAGGGAGAGGTGAGGTCCAGATATGAACAGGGGGTAAGACTGGTGAACAATTCCAAAATAAAGGGAGAGCAAAGAAAATGCGAGAGCGAAGGGGGTGATATGATAGAGAACAGAAAGAGGGGGAAGGGTCATTCATTGACAGGAAAGAAGGGCAAGAACTGTAGCTTATATCCTTGCTCCCAGAGGAAAAAGCAAGAGTAAGTTCACAAGGGAAGATAGCGGGGCACAATGCTGGCGTCAGGGAGAGACAGAGGTATAGACAGACAGTGCAGGAAAGAGGGTGGCATGGAGCCTCTGGACCGCATAAGCATAGGGGTGAGGAAAGAAAATGGACAAGGAGCTTTGTACGAGCACCAGAGCTGAAGGAAGTGGCAAAGTAGGATTCAAGCCCCGCTTTAACTTAGTGAGCACACGGTAGACAGAGGGAAGAAATCAGTGAAGCTCCCGCTGAATGCAGGCACTGCTTCATCTTTCCAAGAAATTTAAGGCTATTGGAGTCCCACTGGCATGGCACTGCTGGATTGGCTACTTCTAGGAAACCGGATAGTAGGCTTGAGTCCTTTGTTCTGACCTAGTATGTGACCCAATTGGGGAGTGAGAGGGAAGGAGGGAGAAGGAAGACCAGAGAAGGGAGAGGAGAAGAAAGAGAGATGCCAAGACCTTGGGGCACTCCTGGACAACAGACCCTCTTATTAGATGGATGTTTATAGTTTCTGAGATAAATCCTTGTAGTTGGTAGTTTAAGTTTTTGGACATATGTGATTTCCTGCTAATCAAGTAGTGATTTTTGCACTTTTCTTTGCTTTTTGAAATTCTGGAACGCTGTGATTTTGCACTTGACACTTTGGACATTTTATTATAACTATTGTCAATTTTTGCACTTCTGAATTCATATTTATTAGATTTTATATATGTACAAAAAAGCTTATTGAGCTAGATCTAGAGCAGGGGTCTCCAAAGTCCCTCCTTGAGAGCTGAATCCAGTCAGGTTTTCAGGATTTCCCCAAAGAATATGGATGAGATCTATGTGCATGCACTGCTTTCAATGTATATTCATTGGGGAAATCCTAAAAAATCCGACTGGATTCGGCCCTCTAGGAGGGACTTTGGAGACCCCTGATCTAGAGGATGGTGTTATATGATATTTGTGAGTAACCTTGCAGGCACTTTAGGGTGCTGTATGCTTGACTAGCCCTAGTGAACATCTGACTTTTTGTCAAAAAGTTCCCATAAACTGATTGCCACCCTCTGCTATCTATTAAATTTTCTGAATCTATTGGTACTTCTAGCCTGTATTAATTAAGTAGTGCAAACTTGAAAGCCTATAGGTTCAAAACAGTTCCATGAATTGAGAGTAGGTCTGTTTCTTCCAGTTTATATGTTATGACCCTTCTTTTATAGAGTAGGCTTTTTATTACGAAGGAAAAGAGATACCAGACCAAGGAGAGAGAAGGGGAGGAGACAGATACCAGACCTGGGAGGAGGAAAGGAGGAAGGAGACAGATACCAGAGCTGAGGAAAGGAAAGGAGGAGAGAGAGACAGAGATGCTAAAATCTGCTGGAAGGGAGGGAGAGATGGAAGGGAGAGGCAGACAGTTTCTGGAAGAGGCATTGAAAGAGAGCAGATGCCACATGGAAGAGGCAGAGAGAGGGCAGGCAGTGGATAGAAGGAAGAGAATGATGAGGAAAGCAGCAAAACGACAAAGGTAGAAAAAAATTTCTATTTGTTTTATATATTTATGTTTGCTTTAGGATAAAGTATTATTGTAGCTGTGTTGATAATAGTTTATTAACATAAAATGGAAATAAAGTGATCCTGTTTATTGCACTAATTTTAATACAGTTTTTTTACTAATTCAGAGACCATAACTCCTTTCCTCGGGTCATGACATGGATAATGTAAAAGCAGTATAGTTTATTGACCTGAAGAAAAAGGTTTTAACCTCTTAAAGCTAATTGAGAAATGTATTAGTTTAGTAAAATGACGGGCACTAAATTTTCTTCCCGCCATACCCCTTGCTTCCTATCCAAATGCAAAATATAAATTGGTGGGCTTCCCAAAGCTCAGCCAGCTGAAGATATCTTTTTCTAGGAAGGAAGGGGGGATTTGGTCAGACACTTTGGAGGTTGTATAGAAGAGAAACTTTACACTGGCACTGTTATGGTAATCTTTGGTGTTTGTTTTGAATTTTAAAATAAAAGAAATAAAGTGGAAATAAAGAAGTAAATAAGAAAATGGGTAAATAAATGGGGCAAGGCAGGGGGGCATGATAGGGGGACAGAGGGCCCAGTGGACCTGTGTGCCTAGGGGCCCTTGACGAACTAATCTTGTCCTGAATTCAGGTTCTTACCTTCCATGGCAAAGAGTCCAAAACTTCCATATTTTCTCTAGTCCATGTAGTGCCATTTCTTGAGCCAGACATGATCATGTTATGCAGTGCGTGTGCCACGGCATACACAGCATTATACACACTGTAGCTGCTCCCAAAGAATGTGCCGAAACAGTGAGCTACGATACCTATCTCAGGTGTAGAGTTGCAGTCTCTTCTGATCTTCTTTGGGCATCTGCTGTCACACAGGACCTTCCACCAATGTTTACTATTGACATCACTTGCCAGCCTGACAGGTATCATCTCACGGATAAATTTATAAAAATTTGGCATAGCATTCTTATATGGTTTGAATATAAAGAACTTGTTCCTTATGTTAAAATGTTTTAGATTTTCTTTTTTTTCTACATGAGTTATAGTGATGAAAACCAGGCCCTTTTTCACATTTGCTTGAAGATTCCGTAGCTCATGTAGAGAAAATGCAGAATTTTTATAAAAGTAGTAAATATTTACAGCAGATGATTGGTTAATTGCTCTATAAAATTTCTGTAATTCTAAACTTGAGCAAACTCTGTAGTGAGAACAGATTTGATGTAATGCGATGCAGCCACCATTCCGTTCAATCCCTTCTTTCATGATCTTGATAGCTCTCACACTGCTTTCGTCATTGGTTGATAAGATATTGACCCATTTCCAGCCAAAATACTTCAGTAGCTTGCCTATCGCAGCACAGAGAAACAATTCATTGGGGACAGTCCGGTAAAAATAAGGATACTTAAAAGGGTCACTCATATAAAGATTCTGTGAGATATAACTGACCTGTCAGGAAAATATAAAATAATGAATATACAGTGGTGCCTCACACAACGAACTTAATTCGTTCCAGGAGCAAGTTTGTTATGCGAAAAGTTCGTTATGTGAAACGCGTTTTCCCATAACAATACATGTTAAAAAAAATAATTCGTTCTGTAGCATAAAATATGCTAAGATGACATAAAAAAAGATAAATTTATCTTGTTAGAGCTGTTAGCATGATATAGAGGGGATATATGTGAAGGGGAGGGGAGACAGGGGTTTTGTTGATCCTTGCTGTGTATTATAATCACCCCCCACATACTCCCCAGTACCTTTTTTAATTCCTCCCATCTTTCCCAGCCAGTGGCGTACAGGCCAGAAGCGCAGAGATCAGGAGCAATTCCTCTGCACGCCTGTGTGGGCCCATGCCGATCTCCGAATGGCTGCAGTTAGTTCTTGTGAGTCCCGCGAGAGCTGGCTGCAGTTAGTTCTTGTGAGTCCCGCGAGAGCTGACTGCAGCCATTCAGAGATCAGCGCAGGCCCAGGCAGTAGCACAGAAGGCTTGCTCTTGATCTCTGTCTGCGCTTCTGGCTGGGAAATTTGCTAGACCACCAGTTCGAGTGAGCGGGTGAGAAAGTTGCAGCAGTGGTGGCTTTTTTAAAAAAATATGTGGCGGCGGGGGGAGGTTTAAAAATATGCGGTGGCGGCGGGGGGAGGTTTAAAAATATGCGGTGGCGGCGGCAGGGGGGTTTAAAATATGTAGCGCCGAGAGAGGGCAGTTAAGGATGCAGCTCGGGCGACTTCGTTGTGTGAAACGAAGTTCGTTGTGGGAAGCAAGACCTGAAGTTCGTTGTGCGCAGCGTTCGCTGTGCGAGGCATCCGTTATGCGAGGCACCACTATATAGTCCTTTTTCATCTCTCTGAGAGAAGTTATATCACATAGGTCATAGGATTTAATAGTACATAGTTTGCAGGAGGGTACTTGTGTCTAGGCTCCTGTTAGTCTCTCCTTTATAAAATTGCTCTTTATGCAGATCATTTTATAAAGGGATGCATAATATACCTTATATTACATGCTCCCCCTTTGGGGATATTTAGTCATTGACACATAGACAGCCTCACATTAGGCCAACTTTCTTCCTCCCACCCTCCCTCACAAATCCAGAGAGGTACATAAATGTATTTGAATCTATGTATTTGAGTCTCTATCTTTTTTCTATATAACAACAGGGACAGCTGTTGCCCAGACTCACAATACATCTGCTAATTCTTCTCCTTCCTTTCCTTCCATAGTAAATAGATACTCCAGTGAACTACTAGTGGGATTTCCCACTTGTGGCTGTTCTACATATTTCTTGCTGAACCAGCTCCAGGAAAAAAAGGACATGGCTCCTCCCTAAATTGGAATATTATAATTCCCTCCACAAAGCTCAAGCTCAAAACTAGATGGGCCACTTCCTCAGCACATACCTCTTTCTATTTAGATTTGAATTTAGATTTGGGAGCAGGAGTCTCAAATGTTCTTCCTGCAACTGCAATGGAAAGAGCATTTTGGCAGCATGATATAGATGAATTCATTTGAAGAGGATTTATATATGCAAGGTTGGACTGTATAGGGTAAGGGATAGAATGTAAAGTAAGATTAAGAATATCTCTGACCTGTGGGTAGTGATATATCTAGAACATGTTGTAGAATGCATATGTTTCCTCATTTGTAAAGCCTTCAATGATGGCAGCCACTGTGCGAAATGAATTACACTTGAAATTTACGATTGTGCTCTGACCTGCCAAAATTTGCAAGGCTGATTCAATTATTTTCCTTGTATATGTAAAAGAATCTTTAATATGGAGCCCCAGTGTGATGTTGGGTAAGAGCTCTGAGTTGTTGTTAATTTCCTCCACCGCAGAAACAAAGGCCAAGAAGTTATAGTTAACATAATTAAAATATCTGTAATGACATTAAGATCATAATTTCATAACAGTGTACCTGAAATATTTGCAAAAATACACATATTTATGCGTATTTGTTTTTTTAATAAAATATCAGAATGCAAAACAAAACAAAACTATATCTCTTTTACCATGCAGTGTGAAAAAGAAACCTGGTGTGCTGAAGCCACTTGTAATGCTGCCAGGAACATGCAGCTTTTTCTATTTTTTTGATAATGGCCATGAGCTAATTTCCCCACTAAAGCAAGGCCATTAGATTGTGAGCCCTTCCAGGACCTCTTTTGCACATAGTATGAGCTCACACACTATTCCTGAGCTAATCAGTTAGCAATGCACAAGTGCTGATGGATTCGCATAGCTTTGTCCACCCTCTATTCCCTACAGGTATATCTTATCCTCTATAATAAAACCCTTACCCACGCATGCGCTGTTGATACAGCGTGATCCCTGCGTCTGTTATTTGTGCTTCCATGCTGAATTCGATTTCAGGTGCATGGGGCAGCTTGCGGTGCATGGGGCAGCTTATGACGGTTTGCGGCATGTGCAACAATTTGAGTGGCGGTGGTGGTTTGAAACCTGCGCTGCCACTGCCTGGACGCCTCTTCTCATCCCCGGACCAGCAAACCCAGCAGCCACGGGGCATTTGCTAGGCTGGCCCACTTCAATGATGCGAGATGGCTGGCCTAGCAAAAGCCCCGAGGCTGCCCAGGCTAGCGGATGCTGGACAGGGGGAGCAGGGTAAGGAGAAGGCCTTCTGCTGGACAGGGGGAGCAAGCAAGAGGTGCTGCTGGTCATGGGGAAGGTAAAAGGAAGGGAGAAGGCCTACTGCTGGACAGGGGGAGCAAAGAAGAAGTGCTGCTGGACAGGGGGAGGTAAAACGAAGGGAGAAGGACTGCTGCTGGCAGGGGGAGCAGGGAAGGGGTGCTGCTGGACAAGGGGGAGGTAAAAGGAAGGGAGAAGGATTACTGCTGGCATTGGAGCCCCCGTTTTGCATTCTAGGCATTAAGTTCCAGCTTAGGGAGTGTTTTGGAAACAAAGAGAAGTGCATGCCATTCCTAGGGTTAGGCAAGTTGAGTGTTGTAAGAGTGTTTATTTAACATGTCATCAGCAGATTACACACAAGCGGGTGCTGTAAATTATCAAGAGCTGTGGACTTTCCTTGAGTCAGGAATCTTCTTAAACCAGGAATTATTGTGAGCTAGCTGTAGTAGAGTAAGTTTTGATTAAGGTAATTTTATTCTTGTTAGATGTTGGTGTAGGTGGTTAGATATTTAATCATGTTATGTATTTCTAAAGGGCAGAGGTAGGCAATGCCAGTCTTCAAGAGCCGGAGCCAGGTCAGGTTTTCAGGATATCCACAATAAATATGCATGAGTTAGATTTGCATCTCAAGGAGGCAGTGCATGCATATCCATCTCATACATATTCATGGTGGAGATCCTGAAAACCTGACCTCGCTCCGGCTCTCGAGGACCGGAATTGCCTACCCCTGCTCTAGGGTGTCAGCAGCATAAATGCCCTGAAACAAGTTGCCTTAAATCATGTACCAATGTCTGGAGTTGAAAAGGGCATATAATGTTTGGACTATTTTTGAATTTTCTGGGTTCTCTGCATTTACAAGTTGGTGGTGACTGCTAACAACAGAAGTAAATAGGAAAATAGAGTCACTTGATTAAAGGCTTCCATCATAAGATCAGGACCTGGAATAGCTGCGTTATATAAGGTCATATGACCCAGGTTTCATAAGCAACTCTGATACCTCTCTTCCAATTAATAGAAAGCAGTTTTTTCAACAATTTGTTTTCACGTTCATTGCAACTCTAGGGAGTGATAGTAATTTATCTATTCACCTATCCCCCTTTTTTTTTGACTTGTTGAGGCCATGTGGGACAGTGTGTGAGAAACCCAAATAGAAGCAACGTTTCATGCTACTGATCCCATGGCAAACAATGGCTTTCCTTAATGTCCATTTCAAAAAACAGACTATGAACTTTTCTTCTTTGAATGAAAAAAGTATTTCCTCCTATTGGTTTAAAAAGTATCTCCATGTAACTTCATTGACTGTCCCCTAGTCTTTGTTTTCAAAGTATTCCCATGTAATGTAATTTAGTGTCTCCTGGTTTTTGTTCTCTTTGAAAGAGTGAAAAATTGACTCTCTCTTACTCTTACAGGGTATATATTTATCCTTCACTGATAAGTCTCTAACTCTAAAATTTGGAGAGTTCACAAAAGCAAAATATAGTTTCACAAACTGTTCACTCTTTCTATCCAAAAGAACATTTTATTTGGGAATCAGTGCTTCCCATTCAATCCAAGAACATAGCACCTTTGAAATTAAAATGATGAAATATTTTGACTTCTACCAGACAGTATTTAAAGATCTGGGCTTTATTTCATACTCCAAAGAAATTTAACAATGTTTTGCCACCTCTCTATCTCCTGTCCACCCACCCACCCACCCCTCCGTCTTCCTGTGAAACTATCAATGAAATGCTTACATGTTTCCTTTATATATACTGATATTTGTCACCATTTGCATCAAAAAATGCATTGAGTTACCATTTTTCCTTTGTTTTGTTTTATTTCTGTTACCTTGAAAAGTGAGCCAACACAGCCACCAACCATTTCAACATATACACAAAGTCTTACTCAGCAACTCAGTGGCATGGTCATGGTAGGAGGTACCCACTCTCTCCTTCTGCACCCCCACACTCCTCCTGTGTCCCTATCAAACATTTATCTACTTTTCTTCCCATATCTCTTTAACTCTTTGCCAGCATAAGTAGCACCTGCAACCTCCTGCCCACACTGGTCTTGGCTCTGTTTATCAGCATTACCCCACACCATCTTACATCTGATCAGCTAGTGATGCTTCAGTTTCAGTGGCATTAACCAGTCAAGTAGTGCTGAAAATCCAGGAGTAGCCAGCTCATCAGGAATTAACTAGGCAAGAGTCTCTCATGATGTTTAATTTGTTATCTAGAATTCCCTCCATTTTGTAAAGTATGTGCTTTAAATGTGACTGCACCTGCTATTTTGGGTGGTTGATTGAAAAAGGGAAATGCCCTGCCTTCTTGTGAAAATTTCATATATATTCACTGCTTTTCTCATCTTTTCAAAGCACCCCTCTGGGAAAACCTTCATACTGGCTGCCTAAATGTGAAAGAAGAAATGTACTTTTCATTGGGCAGGGGACATTTTCAAACAGGACTATCATAAGAACATAAGCAGTGCCTCCACCGTGTCAGACCATAGGTCCATCCTGCCCAGCAGTCCGCTCCCGCAGCGGCCCAAGCAGGTCACGACCTGTCTGAATCTACAGAAGGGGCCCCCTTGCCACCTTGGTTTCCTATAGGGTCCTATCTTCCCATCGAAGTCCTAACCCTCCGGTCTTGCACATGCACGACCTGGTTGGGTTTCTATCAAGGAATGTTCATCTGTTTTAAGATTGACAAAAATGCAAATATATTAAACTTCAGTTTAAAAAAATGATAGCATATTAGCAGTGTATGGATGATTATTTCTTGGCTAGTAAAAATTCACTTGCTACAGGTTATCATGAGTTTATGTGTTCAATGGTAAATAAAAATATTCATAGACAGAATGAGGACACCAAAAACTCAGATGTAATTATAAATGTAGTAATATCATATAAAAAAGAAGAAAAATGTAAACTCCTTATAAGACACTACAAAACATTCTTCATACAGGTACAAGTTATATTTCCAACAGCTAGTCACAGAGCAACTTACAAACAATTCTGAAATGGGAGGTAATGCACAATGCTACTTACCCTGAGTATTTAAAAGATATGGTCTTGCTAAAGGATTTAGTTAACTCAACTTCATACTGTTGAACAAAACCCCCAATTATAATGTCCCCATCCATATAGTAGCCATCTTCTGAAAAGTTCATGTACAGCTTTGGACATCGGCTCTCAATTGGTTTCCAGAGATCAGTGTAAAATATGAATAAAATCAAAAGGAGGTCAGCTGCCATATTTCAAGGTGAGGAACAACTGCTCTTTCTGTTCTGTCACTTTGGGAAATTTCTAGTGGAAGATTCTGCACGTCATGGTGAAATCCACCTTTTTAAATCTATGTATTATGTATCACGCAAGAAGTTTCAAACTGACACTGAGAAGACACTTTGATGGACACAGATCACATTATGAATGGACCAGAGAACTTCTCCTGATGTTGATGTGAACGCTGATCCGAATGAGTATCCTGCAGCTGTGTGGGCCTCGTGTGATCTTTATAGGTCTCTGCTCCTGAAAGGTTCAGCCTCAGGAGATTTCATCCACTAACTTGTGCATTTGATATTAAATATAGATTGTTTTTATAAACTTGTTTTTCTGAACATGGCTTTGCAAGATAAATATTAATTTGAAAGAAGTGGTTTGTGAAGAGTATAATAATACCAGAAGGGGAATTGTGCACTTGATTTATGATACACAGAAAATAAATAAATTAGAAAATGCATTTCAATGATTAGAATATAACAGATAGTCAACCCCCTGAAGGCCATGACAGGACTCACTGTATATAGAATAATATTTTCTATCTTAGAGCTGAATTTATCAGTTGTTTCATTATGAAAATACTGAATTTTGAGGGCAATCTTGTGGATTTGTTCACAGGTGAATGGTTCTTTAGTCATATACAAATACGCATGGCAAAAAACCACTTTCCTATCTGTGTTATGGTCCTTGACACCAATAAAGCCTTTATGTTGAATGGACGTTATGTATTTGAGGCATTGCACTGGTATCATCTAGGCTCCAATTTTATTAATAAGGTCAATGTATTGCACTATTGCCCATTGGCCCACATTTTTCTTGATGGTTGTATCACAGAGGCCTTTGAGTTATCCAGGGGAACCAATCAAGGATGCCCAAATCAAGGATGCTCTTCAATTTAGATTTAGATCCATTATTGCACACAATTCAGTCACATCTCACAATCTTTGAAATTCCCATGAGTTATCAAGTTAAGGAAGAAGTCCAGCACATGGCCTTCATAGATGATGTTCTCTTCTACTTAATGCATCCAGAAAAGTCTATCCCAGCATTACTAGCCCTGCTTAAGCATTTTGGATCTCTATCTGGATATACTGTAAACTGGGAGAAAACTGAAGTTATGCCACTTAATATACACTATACAAAAACTATGCTAGCTTCCTTTCTGCTTCAATGGTGCTCCTCTGGGCTTAAGTATCTTGGTATAAAATTTTCACCCCCTACATACACAGTATCTCATGCTAATTCAGTAGGAGATATAGTAGTATATAAGCATTAGACAACAACGGGTCTACTCAAAAGAGCATCTTTTAGTCAGTTTTTCAAGATTTTTCCAATGAATATGCATGAGATTATTTGAATGTACTGCTTCCATTGTATGCAATAGATCTCACGCATGTTTATTGAGAGAAATCCTATAAATCTGACTTGGTGAGGGCTGAGGTTGGACACCTCTGGTTTAGGTTTTCTTCTATACCCCTTCTTTAAATGTCAACACATACCACTGGAAGCTAGGGTTCCTCAGCATGGAAGAGAGACGGATGAGGGGAAATATGATAGAGGTCTGTAAAATACCATGAGAAGTGGAACGGGTTGACATGAATCCTTTGTTTATTCTTTTCAAAATTAATAAGACTAGGAGACATGCAATGTAGTTACTAAATAGTAAATTTAAAACAAGCTGGATGAAAAATGTCTTCATTCAACATGTATTTAAACTTTGGAGTTCATTGCCAGATGGGGCAGGAGTGGAAAGAGACCATTCCTCCCCATTCCACTAGACTGCTAGGGATCACCTTTGCATAATTCCCATAGTAATGAAGAGCCTGGCCATGGGGGCAGGTCTGAGATTTGGGGGAGGGACTGGGGAGTTAGAATGGTGTGGGGTGGGGAAGGTAAGTGAAGGGGACTATAGATGGGAGATTAGAACCATGGAGGAATATGTGGAGAGATCAGACCAAAGGGGAGATTTGAGGGAGATAATATCCAAGGAATTAAAAATCTGCATGGTCTATGCAGTTTTCAATCTGTGCAGAGTGAACACTGGCATTACAATCACAGCTCCTAGCAATATGTTACCACGCCTATAACATATAGGCAGTTCTAGATGATGCACAAAATCATACCAGCAGATCACTAGAGAAACATAACAGCCACTCTAGGGTTGTTCAAAAATCTAAAGTGTGAATTGAAGTCTACAATGGTGTTCAACTCCTTGCAACTAGGCCTCAGTTTAACACCTCGCTCAGCTGTGTTATTTTAAGTTCAATATGTTTATTTATTTTCAATTTAATAGCAAATCAATACATGACCGATTCATATATAATGATAACAAGACAAAATAAAGAAAAGAAGAAAAGACAGTCAAAAGTGTAGAAACATCATTCGATAGTACAAGATGTTAATAGTACAAGTAATCAGACCTTGAGCAAGTGTAGCACAAAATACCAGTAACAACAATATCACACTTCAGTGTAGTTGAGTTAAAGAGTCGCAATAAGAAGACAATAAATGCCAAAAAGCATCATGAGAACGTGAAGTACCTCTTTTTTCACTGTGTTGAGAAACCATTCATCAGAATGCAAGTTTGGATCTTCAGACCATCTGTCCACTGGCTTTGCTAAACATTCATAGTAACAGTAAATGATGGCAGATAAAGAACTTAACGGTCCATCCAGTTTATCCATTAGTTATTCCCATTAAAAATACATGATTAAGTTGACTTGTTTCTTTTTTGATATTTCTGGGCCATAGACTAAAGCCCACCTGGTATTTTCCTAGGTTTCAACTGGCGAAGTTGCTGTCCAAGCTCACTCTAGCCTATCCAACCATACCATTGTTTCAAGTTAGTGGAGTTCTCATTGATGCCCTTCCCCATCCAATCCTACACCAAAACACCATATAAGGGATACAAGCCAGGCTTTGAGTGACCCCAGGATGGGTTTTATGTTTTTACAAATATTTTCTGATCAAGCACAATCAAATTCATGAAAAAACTTCAGTTTGAATGGTTTTTCCAAGTTTAAGTTTTTCTGGACAAACATACAGCCACACATATAGCAGATGATATAAATGCCATATAAAATATGCTTATTTAATCCTGACCTGTCTTTGCCAATTTTGGCACACAAAGAAAACAGAGACGATGACATGTGGTGCTTAATATATAAATTGAAGTCAAGACTCGACACGTATGTGTTTCGGCCGTAAGGTAATCAACCATATGGATTCTGCGTGTAGGCCTGTTAAAATGGTCTAGAAAAAAATGAGAGACCAGGTACTCAGGAGCCATACCAAATATTGATTTAAAACAGATACAGGTAGATTTAAACAAAACTCTTGCCTCCATCGGTAACCAATGTAGTTTTTGATAATAGGGAATAATATGTTCCCATTTTTTCAATCCAAAAATCAGCCGAACTGCTGAATTTTGAATAACTTGAAGCCTTATCAGTGTTTTCTTATATGTACCCAAATAAATAATATTGCCAAACAGTGCTTTATGTGGCAGGCAAATTAATCTCGTGAGTAAGATCTTGGTCCCCCTCCCTTCCTTAAATCAAGAATGTTACTTAAGCTAGGAGTTTGGCTTTACTTTGGATCAGTTCTTTTTAGTCAACAAGCCGTCAGACACTCCATGCATTTTTAAAATCATTGGTCTGGAGAGAAAGTTTCCAGTCCAGAACGCCTTTTAATTCAAATGTCCATTTTAAGCTGCCCTCCCAATACTTCATCAAAGTAAAGCAGAAAAGAGACTACAATTCTCTACACTCATTCCATTTTCTGTATAGCATTCGAGGGGATGCTGAAAAGTTCTCAGACCACTTGAAACTGCCACAATTTTCATTCACATATTTCAATCAAAGATCTGAAACAAGGTCAACATACTTCATTATAATTTGCAGAATCATAACAAAATGCATTGACATAGTTTCAGATCATTG
This sequence comes from Geotrypetes seraphini, assembly GCF_902459505.1. Taxonomy (NCBI): domain Eukaryota; kingdom Metazoa; phylum Chordata; class Amphibia; order Gymnophiona; family Dermophiidae; genus Geotrypetes; species Geotrypetes seraphini. Next base: position 119,809,767 of record NC_047093.1, on the reverse strand, counting down.
ATTGAATCTTGTCAGTGAAAACTGTGGAAGTTTCAAGTGGGCTGAGAAATTTTCAACACCAACTCATAGTTGTTTCTTGCAGTTTTAGTCCAACAAAATATAATTTTCTAAACAGAAAATCCATGTTACAAGTCTATACCATCATACTAATATGTGCTAAAATAAAATCTTAATTGTGTTTTCACATGGTATTTTCCGGTGCGCTATGTCATATTTAAGGGACAGTATTTTCTTTTATTGTTGTTGTTTCAAGACAAATGCTAATTTTAGATTTAGTGCTTAGGACTTGCAAAAATTAAGGTAGGAACACTTAACACCTCCTGTTTAGGAAGTCCTAAGTTCTTTGTTAAGTCCACATTATCCAGTTTTCATTTGATCATCTTAATGTGCAAGTAGGAGAACACTGGAATGCCCATGCCCTTTCTATGACCCACCACCTTCGATTAGTACATGCTGACTGGCAAATTAATACAAAAAGCTTTAATGCACTTTCTGATTAATCATTTTCCCGTATTAAGTGTGTGATAGCATTTAATGCAGTTTAGTAAAAGAGCACCTATATTTTTCTTAGGTCCTTCTTGTTGTTCCTTTCAGGCCTCAGCAGAATAATATAGCATTTAGGGATAAAGATACAGCACAACAGTCCAGCACTGGAGGCCAGAATAGCAAATATCTCCACTGCCACCATGTACTTGCCCTTGGAGGTCAGGTATGTTGGGATGAAGGAGATCCAGATGCTGCAGACAACCAGAAGACTGAAGGTGATATTCTTGGCCTCATTGAAACTGTCAGGTAGATTTCTTGCTAGGAAAGCTATAATGAAGCTTATACCAGCCAGAAATCCCAGATAACCCAGAACACAGTAAAATGCAATTACTGACCCTTCATTACATTCAATTAATATTGTTCCAATTTCTGATCTCCTATTAAGAAATGCAAATGGGGGAGCAGTGCACAACCAGACAAGGCATAAAACTGTTTGAATAAGTGAACAGGAAAAGACTATAGAATTAGAGACCCTGGAACCCATCCATTTATGGAGTTTGCTTCCTGGTTTGGTAGCTTGGAAGGCTGTGACCACAGTGATGGTTTTTGCCAGTATAGAGGAGAGAGCGATGGAGAAAGTGATCCCAAATGTAGTCTGTCTGAGAATGCAGGTGACATCCTCAGGATGCCCAATGAATAACAATGAACAGAGGAAGCAGAGTATGAGGGAAATGAGGAGAATATAGCTGATGTGTCGGTTGTTGGCTCTCACTATGGGAGTGTCTCTGTAATAAATAAAGATTCCCAAGATGACATTAGTGATGAGAAAGAAGAACATGCTGAAGAAAGTTAAAGCAATCCCTAGAGGCTCTTCAAAAGACAGGAAAGTTATCACTTTTGGGATGCAGGCATCTCTTTTCTGATTTGACCATTGATCATCCGGGCATGTTGTACAGGTGTCCATATCTGAGAAAGAAGATTATCATATCATTATCTCACATCTATCATGAGGTCTATTTACTAAAGTGCAATTAAATATCATGAGTCCTATAATCTTCACAGCTCAGCCAAGAAAGAGCAGTTTAATTCACATTAACTGCATGGAGAGTGAAGGACTGTGAACTGCATTTTGAGTTAGCACCTGGTACTTTAACTCTAATGTCTGCAAATGTCTGCATGTAAGAGCAGGTAGTATATGCACTCATGCTACTACAAGCAGATACCATAGACCATTGCACAAAAAAATGCAACCATTCCCCCCAATATGAATCCTGAACCCCTCCATTCTACTGGAGAAGACCTAACCCTTCTCTCGCTCATACGGATCACCCAGCCTTTAATGGTGGTGTCCCTGGGGTTTAGGCAGGGGGCATGAGCAATCCTCAGACATTTTTGTTGCTTTTCAAGCTCAAATTGAAAATAGTGGCTCTGATCCATAGTACTACAGTGTACCAAATAAGTAAGATACAACTTTGAGTTAGTTCTGAAAGGCTGATAAAGCAATATGAGGAAAGAGGAATCATTATTACCCCACTTGTAATGCATGAGAGATACCCATAAAAAGTGCTGGGGGTGTGATTTCAGGCTTGGGTCTCTGGCCCTATATCAAGGAGTTATGGGTCAAAGATATTAAGAGAAACAAATGTCACAAACTTTATTGGAATGGTAGGTAGGGTGGACAGGTGAGTAGTATGGAAATCTAGAATCCTGTCAGGGGTGTGAATTCAAAACAGCACATTGCACTCTTCATACAGCTATCTTCAGACATTCAGTTTTTCCTTGGAACTTATTCTCAATAGTTCATCACCTTAATCCAAGACAGGGCCAAACAACTTTAAGCTGTGCACAATTCAGTCTTGCAGCCATCCCTGTGGGTTTTAAATAATTATTTTTTCTTTTTTATATAGTTTCATAAGAACATAAGAATTGCCACCTGCTGGGTCAGACCTGTGGTCCATCGTTAAATAGTCTGTTTCCGCGGTGGCCCTTAGGTCAAAGACCAGTTTCCCAACCGAGAACAGCCCTACCTGCGTAAGCTCCAGTTCTCTTATTGTAAACCATTTAGATATCTTTGATGGATATAAATCAAGAAATTAATAAACCTGAAACTTATGGAAAGTGTATTCAAGCAGCCTGGTATAATTCTGCAAGCAGAGAATCAGTTTAGACAAGCCCACAACTCTCAGGAGGAGCCAAGTGATTAAAGAACAGCCTACACTTGTTGCAAGTTTCCACAAGCCTAGCAATGGAAGGCAAAGAGGTGGAACGGAGAGCAGCAGCACTGAGAAGACACAGGTAATGAAGCCAAAAGCCCAGCCACACTTGGAGTGGAGAAGCAGAGTCCCCCAATGAAACCAGGTCATACATCTACATCCCCACCCGCACCCTCCGCTCAGAAACGGAGATACGCCCATGCATTTCCCCCGGAAGGTCCCTCCTCTCAGAAACCGCCTGCAAACGCTCCTACAGCCACTTCATTCCCCAACTCAGGAACCAACTCCCCCCTCAACTCAGACTACAGAACTCACTAATGACATTCTGGAAAATGGTAAAGACCCTCCTCTTCAACTAAAGGTCACCCACAGTCTACACCCAACCCTCTTAAACCCCACCTCTACCCTTCTTTCTCCATTCTAATCTTCTGCCTAAATTTCTGTATAGTCCACTCTCAGCCTATACTCAAATAACTTGTATCTAAACTAAACTACTTATATTTAAACTACTATTCTTAATTTGCTGTATAGTCCCTATGTCTAAACTGCTGCACAGTCTCATATGTCCAAGTATTTAAATCTACTGTATAATCTTGTGTGTCCAATACACTCCATTGTGAATGTTTACTTGTAAACCGTTCTGAGCTACTGGGAGGACGGGATAAAAATCTAAATAAATAAATTAAATTAATTTTGTATTTGAATTCTGTGAAAATAAAATGAAGGAAGGGGTTCTCAGGGAAGACAAGGCCATAGTCAAAAGATTAAATTAATGTTTTGCATTTGTCTACAATGAGGAAGATAAGGGGCAGATACCAGTATCAGAAATGGTAGTCAATGCTGATAAATCATAGAAACTGAAACAGATCTCTGAAATACTGGAAGATATAGAGGTCCTTTTATCAAGCAGCGGTAGGGGTTTAACCACCTGCCACTCTAGCTGCTAATGCCTGCATTGAGCAGGTGTTAGTTTTTTAGCCGGCCGTGGGGGTTAGCCGCTAGCGCGGCTTGATATAAGGACCCCTTAATGTATTTTGAAGATTTAAATTACTTAATTATATTATTGTAATCACATCATATGTATTATTGTATTAATAATTGAGATGAGTATGGGAGAAAATATTTGTTTTATGTATTATTTGTGTAGTTTATAGTGCGTTTTATGCAGTATTTTATGTTCAATTAATTATATTGCACTATCAAAGATTGAAAATCAATAAAGATTAAAAAAAAGGCATGCTAATTTTAAGGCTTCAATGGCTGGGAGGGTTTAGATAGGCTAGAATAGGTAGTAACGGAGATTTCAGCAGTTGGAACCCAAGCACAGTACCGGGTAGAGCTTTGGATTCTTGCCCAGAAATAGCTAAGAAGAAAAAATTTAAAAAAATTTAAATTGAATCAGGTTAGGCAGACTGGATGGACCATTTAGGTTTTTAGCTGACGTCATCTACTATGTTATCTCACTTTTTTAAACAGCCACCTCACCTCAATAATTTTGTAATAATTCATCTTACTTTTATAAACATGTCCCCATCAGTTTTACAGCAATGGGAGAAAATCTTTAGATTATAAGCCCTTTTGGGACACTTCAAGTTTTATTTCATTTTATTAAAAATGAATAAACCACTCTGTTCCAAAGAGATATACAGTACCTACAATGTCTAAAAAATCTGAATGTAAGTCATCCTTCAGCTATAAATACAGAAGTTCACGTGTTTTACGCATTATCTTAAAAATTCTATAATATATATATTTTTTATATTTTGGTGATGGTGTGGTTCTATATAATTTTCATAAGACAAGATTGATGCATTTTTTTTTTAATTTCATGGTATCTCTGTGCTTAGGCTACGCTGAGGACCTGAGTTTTCATAGAAAGATAGAAACATGACAGCAGTTAAAGGTCTAATGGCCCATCCAGTTTGCCCTTCCCCACCATCCATTATCTTCTCTTCTCCATAAGAGATCCCACATGCCTGTTCCATGCTATATTAAATTCAGATACAGTCTTCATCTCCACCACTTCCACTGGGAGGCCATTTCACATTTCTACCTCCCTTTCTATAAAGAAGCATTTTCTTAAATTACTCCTGAGACTATCACCACTTAGCTTCATCCTATGCCTTCTTCGTCTGGTATCCTACCCTATGGTGTTTTGTTTTTAAAGAGACAAGGGCTAGTTCCTGAATTATCACCATGACTGCGTGGCCAGCTGGTAGGAAGAGAGGAATCTTAAAGAGTTTCCTTTTTAAAGATGCGTTTGATGTGTGAGCTTAATTAAGGATTATTATCAATTTTTTTCTTTTTTTACCTTTTTATTTCTCCGTTTTCTCCCCTACCTGTTGCATTTTTACCATTTATGTTTTCTTTAATATATACGATTGTAGTTCTACCCTTTCTTTCCTTATGTGTCTGTTAGTTGGAATGACTTTATTTATTAATTTGTATGATAATGTGTTAAATTTATGTATCCTTTTATAATTAATCTGATGTATCTATTTTTTATCTGTAAATCGCTTAGCAAATTAAATTAAGCGATTCAATAAGTCAAAAATAAACTTGAAACTTGAAACTTGAATCTTATCAAGTATTTTCCCCCTTCTGTAAAGGAAAAAAATAGTCCCAGCCAGCCTGTTTTCTCCCTTATTTGTATCTCTATCCTATCAATCATTGAATTTCCAGCACCTTATCATATGTATGAAATTAAATGTCTTTGTCTGATAAGCAGTATACAAATTTTTTAATAAACTTGAAACTTGAAAATGAATTACACTTTTTGGAGACCTACAGCCCTTCTTAATTTCAAGAACAGGGACCATAATAGATACCCTATATTTATTTGTATCCCATGTTTTCCATGATGTCACCCACCAGTTTGGTTGGAGATCTCTCCCTCTGCACACGGAATACAGTCATAGCAGCAGATGGGTTTTCCTTCCTTGGTTAATTTCCTGTAACCAGGATGGCAACTTGGACTGCATCTGAACTGCGGAGGTTTCTGAAGATTGAGAAAGCATGTTAGAAACATAGAAACATAGAAAGATGACGGCAGAAAAGGGCTACAGCCCACCAAGTCTGCCCACTCTACTGACCCACCTCATTAAGTCTGAGTGCTAATGACCTAGTTCCTTAACTCAACCCTCGTAGGGATCCCACATGAATGTCCCATTTATTCTTAAAGTCGAGCACGCTGGTGGCCTTGATCACCTGCACCGGAAGTTTGTTCCAGTGATCCACCACCCTTTCCGTGAAGAAATACTTCCTGGTGTCGCCACTAAATTTCCCTCCTTTGAGTTTGAGCGGGTGCCCCCTTGTGACCGAGGGTCCCTTGGGAAAGAATATGTCATTTTCCACCTCGACACGACCTGTGACGTACTTAAATGTCTCAATCATGTCACCCCTTTCCCTGTGCTCCTCTAGAGTATAGAGCTGCAGTTTGCCCAGTCTTTCTTCGTATGAGAGATCCTTATATGTAACTTCATTTGATACTGGATGGTTGTTTCTGAACTGGAATGTTTCTTTTATTTATTTTTAAATTGTCATCGTGTGTAACAGCATATTTCATGCTTAGGAAGGTACTTGTAAAAATACCCAAAAAGTGTTGATTCTTGTCAGTGCATAGACAGATTAGACCAGCCTCAGATCAGATGTGATCACTTTAATGAAAATAGATTTATATAGACTAATTAAGTTATATAATAATATATAGAGCTTACTAACCTAAGGATAGATTATAGTAATCAATAATTGAATATTCATAATACATCACATTAAAAACAATAACAGTGAAATGGAAAAAAAACCTGTTAAAAAAATGCAGAACAGCCAACAAATTTCAAAATAGAAAAAAACAGCATCATGCCTCCTCACATTCTATTTGCTTCCTGAAAAAGAACACCTTCTCCTTTCTAAGTGGGGGAGTGGCCAAGTGGTTCAAGCAGCTGCCTCAGCACCCTGAGGTTGTGAGTTCAATTCCCACAGCAGCTCCTTGTGACTCTGGGAAAGTTGTTTAATACTTTTGGAACTTTACCTGTTCTAGCAATTTTTAAAGACTCGTTATTTAACTTTGATAGAAACTGTAAATAAATGATTTGTGACTACAGGATGGATTTGACATCTCCAGTGTATCTTTTTGTTGATTTTGCTTTGCGTCGAGGCTTGGTACCTTCTTTCCCTTTCCCTATAATACTTTATTGTACCAGGTCTAAATTAAGTACCTGTCTAAAACATGTAAAACACTTTGTAATCACAGAAAAAAGCAATATATCAAACCCCATCCCCTTTCTTTCTGTTTCAAATGAGTCAGGAGTTTGTTCCAAGTAAGTAGGCAGACATGCCTGTAACAGTTAATTAGTGTCAATTAACTCCAATTGACTAATTACTATGGGCTAGATTCACTAACCTTCCGATCCGTGTCCAATCCATGGGCGATTGGAGGCAGGCCGACTGATTCACCAACCATCTTCTTGCAAATGGGGGTGATCATAGGCATGCCACCAACTGACCACAGATCATTAGAGCCCTGACAGTAGTGACAGGAGAAGCAGCCTCTTGTCACTGCTGTCAGGGCTTTTGCCGGCTTTTAACAGTTTTTTAATCGGGCAGATATTTTGCGTGTTTTATACACACAAAATAGCAGCTTGGGACTTCCTTAGGTACTCACTAAAGAAGTCCCTGATTGGTTGAGGCACCTCAGGCCCCTTCCAAGTGCTGAGCCCAAGGCACCTGAGCCAATCAGGCCCTTAGGCCCCATCCCTCCTGCTATAGGCTACAACAGCAGCGGGCAGAGGCAATGGTGGGATCATCGGGGGGCATCGTCATGGGGGGGGGGAATGGCATGCGGGTTAAAGATTTTTGCAGAATGTATAAAAAAGGGGAAGTGCAAGAGAGTCGGGGCTGAGAGCAGGAGATTGGGGCAGAGAGCAGGAGATTGGGGCAGAGAGCAGGAGATTGGGGTAGAGAGCAGGAGATTGGGGCAGAGAGCAGGGTTTTTGTACAAGTGACTAGTCCTCACCAGTCGCTTGTTTTTGGATTGGCCAGCAAGTCAGTGTGCCCTAAAAATGTTTAGTGAATCATGTCTTTCCCGTTTCCCCTCATTTGCATGCATGGATCAGAATCGGATCGGAAGAGAGGTTAGTGAATTGGGTCGGAGGAAAATCAGGTCGTAAAGGGGTCACAAACTGATCGGTACACGATCGGTTTGCTTAGTGAATCTAGCCCTATATGTACTCATCTGGGATCAGCACTCCAATTGAAGTGACCTTTACAGAATCTGGAAGCTAACGTTTTGCCCAGAAAGCCAAAATACAACATTCTATTGACCATTTTATGACAAGTTTCATGATACCTGTTTGGATCAGCACCTCTGATAGTTTAAATCTGACCTGAGTGAAAGAATTCTCCCAGATGATCGCCTTCTCATCAATGGTGAAATCCTGCCCTGGGGGAGCATGGGGGTTATAACGTCCAACAACTTTATATTCCAATGTTATATTAGGAAGAAAGTTCAAATTCAAAATATTGTATCCAGAGGTGAGGTCTCCATTCTCATCCAGGTACATCTCTTCCTCTAGGCCATTCTTAAAATGGAGGCGCCTCATATAACGATGGAGCTAAGTGAGGGGTGCATTTTAAGTAATGTCAGGTTAGAGAGATAATTTCAAGCATACATAAACATTTGTTTATAACTGTGAGAAGAAGTAATTTTAAAGCGCTCTTTATCTCCTCCTACTTACAGATAGACACAACCTTAAAGTACGGACCAAATCCCTGAAGAAGCTTAGGAAAATTATTTTATAACAGCCATATAAACTTCTCTGATTCCATTCTAGAAGTGCAGTAACCCCCTCAAATATAAATGATAATTTACATTTTCTAAGCGTAGTGTGCTTCGTAGTTTTTAAAAATTTTATGGTTACCATTATGAATTAATAAGATAGTATGTGTACATAAAAAATGAATGGAAGAAATTAGGGGCAGAATTGGGGGTGGGACTAGGGCGGGATTGGGGTAGGGCTATGGTGGGATTTGGGGCGGGACTGACAATTAATAGATGTTCCCTTTTGATGAAAAAATAAATGGTCACCTTAGTCATGCCTGCAGCAACAAGTTTCAGTTAGCGTTCATAAGAACATAAGAGCTGCTGCTGCTGCTGCTGGGTCAGACCACTGGTCCATCTTGCCCAGCAGCCCGCTTACACGGCGGCCTTCTGGTCAAACTGAGACTAGCCCTACCGGTGAGTGGCTTAACATGAAGAATTTTATTTATGGATTGATTTTTGGATTTATTTATGGATTTATTTATGGATTTATGGATTTATTTATGGATTGATTTTTATGATTGATATGCAACAAGTACAGGTTTTTTTTTCATATGTAAAGTTTTATACAAAATAGTTTTTTTGAGGACTGATAATAGTAGAGTCACTAATGCGATTTTCATTTTGGCTTTGCAGCATTCTACTCTAAAAGCTCACCCAAGCCCTGAAGAAAGGGTTGAAACGGATATTCCGTTGGAGAAGTGTTGCTGCTAAGCAAGCTAAGTACACGTTCGATAAATTAGAGTGCATTTAGTAGGTTTTTTAAACTTTATTTTATTCAAATTTTTCATCATAAAAAGTACAAAAACTTGAAAGGATTTGGAAATAATCCAATAAGGTAAATATAATTGAATTAACATCAAACAATAGATTAATTAATTATTTAGTCCACAATCTTTGGCTCCAAGAACAAAGAAAATTAAAATAAAGCAAAACAAATACTTAACCTATTAGACAGAATCAGGGACACAGGCCAGGATTCACTAAACCTCCAAACTGTGCATGATCCGTTTCCGTTTGCAAGCAGGCCGACTGATTCAGTAAAGGCCTACATGCAAATGGGGATGATCGTTAGCAAGCCCCCCTACCCACGTCCAGAGCAATCCCGACTCATGCGCACACAGGAGAAGCAGCCTCCTGTCATTGCTGTCAGAGCTCAGCCCATCTGAGATCTCTCTTGCCTGCTCCCGGACTCTCCTGCTCTCTGCCGCCATTCCTTGTAGTGCAAGCCCGTGGTTTTAAAGCGGGCTTGTACTGCATGGTTAAAGGCGGTAGAAAGCAGGAGATTCCGGGAGCAGGCAAGAGAGATCGGCCTGACACCCCCCCCAGGCCCCGATCTCTCCTGCCTGCCCTGCTCTGCCACACCTCCCCCCCCCCGAGAAATAAGCAGGAGGGATACCAACTCCCTTCTGCCATCAGCGGTAAAAAAAAAATGCTGCATGCATGCAGCACGGCCCTCCCTCACCCTCGCCCCCTCCCGGCACGGCCCCAACCCCCCAGCACCAAAAAGTTGGGAGCAGGAGGGGTGCTCAATCCCTCCTGCTCCTAGGCCAACCACCTCCGGCCCACCTCTGGTTGACCCATGCGGTTGGGCCCGGCCCACCTACCCGGTACCTGTAAAAGAGTTGGGAGGGGTGCCCGGTCCCTCCCAATCCTTGGACAAGGCTCCCCAACATCTTTGGAAACAGGAGGGGTGCCCGAACCCTCCTCCTGCTCCTTTGCACTGCCAAAATCTTCGGGAGCAGGAGGAAAGTCCTCCTGCTCCTACTCTTCAATTGGTCGTCATCTGATGCATGGGGAGAGGCCTAAGGCCCTGATTGGTTGAGGCGCCTCGGAATCCTCCCTATGGAGGGGCCTGGGGCACCTCAGCCAATCAGAGATTTCCTTAGGTAGGAGTCTAAGGAAGTCCCTGATTGGCCAAAACAGAGGAATACATAAAAAAGAGGAATACATTAAAAACAAACAAACAGAGGAATATAAAAAAACAGAGGAATACATAAATTTAAATTAGTATTCCTTTCCACTAGGGGTATAGAAACCTTAGATAAGCTTTCTCAATCTATGGCATTTGCTTTGGTAAAAATCTGGAAAGATCTTCCTTCAGAAATTAGACTCCTCTCTTCTTTGACATTTCATAGAAAGACTTTGAAGACGTATCTTTTTAAGAAATTCTTAAATGATAAATAAGGGATTGTAATAGATTAATTTTGTCGTATCATTGCCTCCTTTGCCTTTTTGGTTAATTTTGTAAACCGTATCGAGTCCCTTTCTGAGAATGACCCGGTATATAAGACAAAGGCCTGGATCGATTGGTATTGGTTATACACATTCAGTGAATATTTAATTACAGTGGAGCTCATTGCAATTCAAACAAAGGACTAGATCTGTTGGCTACTACTGCATGATCAAAGGGAGAGGAAGTATAAAATTTGATAATGGAAGAGCAGAGTCAGGAGCTGTTTAACCTGTGCTACTGGGGTTATTGCTGAGCATGTGACAAACCCTCCCCAAAAAACTTATATATACTGTATATACTCGAGTATAAGTTGATCTGAATATAAGTCGAGACCCTCATTTTCCCCCCCAAAAGGAAGAAAAATGGTTGACTCGAATATGTCGGGAGGCTTAATATTCAAGTATCCTGTCATGCCAGGTTCTGCATTCAGCCCCCCTCCCTGCCAAGTTGTGCACCCAGCCCCCTTCCCTCCCTGCCCTGCACTCAGTCCCATTCCTTACCAGGCTGTGAACCAAGCCCCCCTCCCTGCCAAGTTTTGAATATTGTCCCCCCTCCCTGCCAGGCAATGAACAATGTCCCACCTTCCTTCCTTGTACCCTCTTCCCCCTAAAAAGAGCCAACCTCATCAGTGATGTCACAATGGCTTGATTGTCCCATACTCTCCTTTAACCCAGCCAGTAGATTAACCCTTTCCCTTAACTTAAACCACCTAATGGTAGGCTGGGACAGAAGGGATCCCTCCTGTCTCCTGCCCTGGCTGACACTAATAATTACCATCCTCCCTCCTTCCCTCCCTTGTGTACCTGTTCCCTGGAAGTCCAGCATGTATCCCGAACTGAAATCCTCCTTTGTAAAGGTAGTAGCCAGCAGCGCACCCGGTCTGGCACGTAGGAGCGAGCTTTTCGTGCTGCCGGCCCGCCCTGTACCGCTCGTTGATAGGCTGCTGCGAGAACCGCAAATCCTGTGAGAACTTACGGCAGCTTATCATGGAGCAGTGCTGGGCCGGCCGGCAGCACGAAAAGCTTGCTCCTGCGTGCTGGCCCTGTTGTGCTGCTGGCTACTACATTTACAATCTTCGAGAGGATTTCAGGTGGGATACACGCTGGACCACTAATTTTGAAAAGGCGCTGAGGGGGGAGTCCCTGACCGAGTCTCAGCTCCTTTCACTCTCTCTCCTGCCTCTAATCTCAGAGCCCCCAGGGCCTGCAGCGTGTGAAGGAGCAGGGACCCTTTCTCTCTGGCTTCGGGGGGAGGAGATGGAGGACCATGCTATGGAGGTATTGGACTCCTCGCTGAAGGAGAGGGGTTTACAATTGCCAGGGGAGAGAGGCGAGGGCTCTCAGAGCATTGGTCTTCAGTGCTGGCTGCTTTTGCTGTAGGAGGAATCCTGATCAGCTCCTCAGTATGCAGGTCTCAGTGCAGCTCCTCACACCATCAATGGGTGGAGGGGAGGGATTAGGGGGAGGAGGGGGAAGGCCAGAGCAAACAGCATTAAGGTAAGTCCCAGAGAGAGAGGGCAGCGGAGGAAGAAAGGAGGGGGCGGTACAGAGAGAGAACGGGGTTAGGACTAGATAGAGATGGGGAGGGGAGGAGATGGAGGGAGAGAGAAGAAAGAAAGAGTATGTGGGTTGGGGATAGATTGAAAAAGGAAGAGGGAGAGGTGAGGGCCAGAGATGAACAGGGGGTGAGGCTGGTGAACAATTCCAAAATAAAGGGAGAGTAAAGAAAATGTGAGAGTGAAGGGGGTGACATGATAGAGAACAGAAAGAGGGGAAGGTCCATCCATTGATAGGAAAGAAGGGCAAGAACTGCAGCTTATATCCTGTTCCCAGAGGAAGACGCAAGAGTAAGTCCAAGTTCAGAAGGGAAGATAGCGGGGCCCCATACAGGCATTAGGGAGGGGGGAAGGAGGTGTAGACGGGCAGTGCCGCAAAGAGGGTGGCATGGAGCCTTTGGACTGCGTAAGCATAGAAGTGAGGAAAGAAAATGGACGGGGAGCTTTGTACGAGCACCAGAGCTGGAGGAAGTGGCAAAGTAGGATTCAAGCCCCGCTTTAACTTAGTGAGCACACGGCAGACAAAGGAATGAAATCAATGAAGCTTCCACTGAATGCAGGCACTGCTTCATCTTTCCAAGAAATTTAAGGATATTGGAGTCCCACTGGCTTGGCACTGTTGGATTGGCTACTTCTAGGAAACAGGATAGTAGGCTTGAGTCCTTTGGTCTGACCTAGTATGTGACCCAATTGGGGAGTGAGAGGGAAGAAGGGAGAAGGAAGACCAGAGAAGGGAGAGGAAAACAAAGAGAGATGCCAAGACCTTGGGGCACTCCTGGACAACAGACCCTCTTATTAGACAGATGTTTGCGGCTTCTGAGATAAGTCCTTGTAGATGGTAGTTTACGTTTGTTGTACATATGTAATTTCCTGCTTTCAAAAGGCTCATCAAGTAGTGATTTTTGCACTTTTCTTTGCTTTTTGAAATTCTGGAAAGTTGTCATTTTGCTCTTGACACTTTTGGCTTTTTATTATAACTATTACCAATTTTTGCACTTCTGAATTCATATTTATTAGATTTTTATATATATACAAAAAAAGCTTATTGAATTAGAGCTAGAGGATGGTGTTATATGATGTTTGTAGGTAACCTTGCAATTTTCACTCTAGAGTGCTGTATGCTTTTTGTCAGAGTGCCCAGTGGACCTGTGTGCCTAGGGGCCCTCGATGAATTAATTCTGTCCTGAATTCAGGTCCTTACCTTCCATGGCAAAGAGTCCAAAACGTCCATATTTTCTCTGGTCCATGTAATGCCATTTCTTGAGCCAGACATGATCATGTTATGCAGTGCGTGTGCCACGGCATACACAGCATTATACACACTGTAGCTGCTCCCAAGGAATGTGCCGAGACAGTGAGCTACGACAACTTTCTTAAGTGTAGAGTTGCAGTCTCTTCTGATCTTCTTTGGGCATCTGCTGTCACACAGGACCTTCCACCAATGTTTACTATTGACATCACTTGCCAGCCTGACAGGTATCATCTCACGGATAAATTTATAAAAATTTGGCATAGCTTTCTTATATGGTTTGAATATAAAAAACTTGTTCCTTATGTTAAAATGTTTTAGATTGTCTTTTTTTTCTACCTCAGCTATAGTGATGAAAACCAGGCCACTTTTCACATTTGCTTGAAGATTCCATAGATCATGTAGAAAAAATGCACCATTTTTTTTAAAGTAGTAAATGTTCACAGCAGATGATTGTTTAATTGCTCTAAAAAATTTCTGTAATTCTAAAACTGAGCAAATGCTCTGGTGAGGACAGCTTTGATGTAATGCGATGCAGCCACCATTCCGTTCAATCCCTTCTTTCATGATCTCGATAGCTCTCACACTGCTTTCGTCATCGGTTGATAAGATATTGACCCATTTCCAGCCAAAATACTTCAGTAGCTTGCCTATCGCAGCACAGAGATGCAACTCATTGGGGATAGTCCGGTAAAAATAAGGATACTTAACAGGGTCACTCATATAAAGATTCTGTGAGATATAACTGACCTATCAGGACAATATAAAATAATGAATATATAATCCTTTTTCATAACTCTGAGAGAACAGTTTATATCACATAGGACATAGGATTTAATAGCACATAGTTTGCAGGAGGGTGCTTGTGTCTAGGCTCCTGTTAGTCTCTCTTTTATAAAATTGCTCTCCATGAGTGTAATTTTATAAAGGAATATATAATATACCTGATATTGCATGCTCCCCCTTTGGGGATATTTAGTCATTGATACATAGACAGCCTCACATTAGGCCAACTCTCTTCCTCCCACCCTCCCTCACAAATCCAAGGAGGTACATAAATGTATTTGAATCTAGAATGATTTTAGTGCAGTATTGTTTTGCAAGTTAATCAAGGCAACATCGACGGCTTCTTTTACAAAGCCGTGTTAGCGGCTGCCCTGCACTAATGGCCACAAAGCCCATAGAGATTTAAAGGGATTTTGGGCTGTTGCCGCATGGCTTTGTAAAAGAGGCAGTAAATGGTATTGGGTTTTCTTTGGAGCCTCTGGAAGAATACAGACAAAGTGGGGAACAGTCAGTAAATTTTTCAAGCTGTAAATATTCTGCAATCCAGTCACTAAAAAGCATGTATATTTGTTTTAGAGCAGTGATCTCAAACTAGCGGCCTGGAGGTCATATACAGCCTACCAGGTACTATTTTTGCGGCCAGCGGTCTGTACTAGTGCAGACCGCTCTTTGCAGCATCCTCTGGTTTCCCCCCAGCCTCCTGCTCTTACCTTCAGATCCGCCTGAAGAGCGGATTGCCAGTGATGTAGTGATCCTTGCAGGCTTCCATTGATATCAGCAGCACGTTTCCTGTGCCGCGATCCTGCCATCACAGGAGGGGCAGGACCGCAGCAGAGGGAATGTGCTGTGGAGGCCGATGGCAGCCTGCAAGGAACGCTACAGCACCAGCGATCCTCTCTGCAGGCTGCAGTAATTAGCTGAAACTAAGACCGGGAGGCCAGGAGGAAGCTGGAGGATACTGCAAAGAAGGAGGAAACATGCAGGCCTTCAGGGGGAGGGAAGATTAATAAATTATAAAGAGCTTTACCTCATGCAAAATTGTCATTTCTTTAATAAGACATTAACGCATGTATTGTTTGGCCATTCCCCCCAATAAAGTGGTCTAAGAAGGGAATTAAGATGGATTGATATTGTAAGATTGATTTTCAATGCTTTGATTTGATTTTCCTCCCTGTGTTTAATGGAGCAAGATGTATTCTTGTAAAGTTTGATGTATAATTAAAAATAAATAAATTAAAAAAATAAGACATTAACTATTTTTTTCTGAGGCCCTCCAAGTACCTACAAATCCAAAATGCGGTCCTGCAAAAGGTTTGAATTTGAGACCACTGTTTTAGAGTGAATGCATATGAAGTAAAGGGAAATAGGGACATTTCAAGGGGAAACAGTAAGCAGGAAGATGGGCTATTTCTTCCTTCTGGTTGCAACTTTTGGTTTAATTTTCAAGGCTCCTTTCTCTTGAGAACACAGATTAGTGCACGGGTAGATGAGGTTAAATATGATCAAGTGCAGGGTTCCATGTTAGAAGTCACCACCCATGGAAAGGATCTAGATGTCATCACTGAGGATACATTGAAATCCAGAGCTCAGTGTGTGGTGGCAGCTAAGAAATCAAATCAGATTTTAGAAATGGGAAAAAAAGATGCAGAACCATCTGAGACTCATTCAACCAGATCACAGAGGAAGCTGTTGAAATAGAGTCATAGAATCATAGAGTATGACGACAGAAAAGGGCCATTGGCCCAACAAGTCTGCCCACTCCAAGAGCCCTCCCCTTAAAAGAACCTACCCCATAAAAGAACCCTCCCCCTAAGCATTTCCCCGGAGTGAACCCACATGTTTATCCCATTGTCTCTTGAAGTCGAGCACATTGCCGGCCTCATCTACCTGACGTGGATGACCATTCCAACAATCAACCACCCTTTCAGTGAAGAAGTACTTCCTGATGTCACCATGAAGTCTCCCACCCTTGAGTTTGAGTGGATGCCCTCTTGTTGCTGTGGGACCTGTAAGGAAAAAGATATCTTCCTCTACCTCAGTAAGGCCTGTAAGATGTTTGAACGTCTCCCCTCTCTCTGCGTTCTTCGAGAGAATATAACTGCAGTCTGCTTAGACGGTCTTCATATGGGAGATCCTTGAGTCCTTGAGGCCTACAACCTGCCCTTTCTCCAGCAAAAATAGTACAAGTGAGTATTGGCCTCGTTGAAGGGGGCCAATTAAATTGTTCACTCCTTGTTTGGAGAAGGGCAGCAGACAACAACACAAAAAAAGACCTGTGGTACACCTCCTGTTGATAAAGAGCTCCCTTGATGAGGACAAGCTCAAAAACTACCAACTAGTCCCTAACATGCGTTTCCTGACAAAACATAGAATGGACAGTTTGCATTCAACTCAATAACCAGTTAATTGAATGTAAATATCTAGACCAGGATGTCAATATGGCTTCAGACCTGGGTATAGAACAAAGATAGTTATTGTGTCCCTTCTTGATAATCTGCACAGGGATCATTACAGGACATTAGCCTTTAACACTGAATCATAATATCATTCTTACAAGACTGGCAAAAAAAGGTATTTGTAGCACAGTACTTACAGTACATGGCTCAAAACCTATTTGTCAAAGAGACAACAATGAGTTTTGTTCAGCAACAATACATCATTACCTTGGACAGTGAACTGTGGGGTACCACAGGGGTCCATACTCTCTTCCATCTGATTTAATATCCACCTTAAGCCTTTGGCTGAACTGCTTCAGTCAATGGACTCAAAATTCTATATCCATACCAATAACATGCAACTTCTCTTACCCATTGAATGAGATCTACCCATAGCTTTGAGTAAACTGACTGCCTGTTGTGACCGGGCATGGCCAAGCTGGGCTCAGCAAGTGACCTAACCCATGCACACAAACCTCGGCCGAGCGGTTTGCGAGGTTGTTTTGGTATCAAAATAAAAGAGTTCAAAACTTTGGGTGCAATTTTTTTGGGTACTATTTATTGTTTCACCAGCATAAACAAGTGTCAAATAAAATGCTCAGGTTTGTGTCATCTTGTGCTTAAGTCCAGCATTCACAAAACAAAACAAAACAATTGCTGTCCAAAAATATAACAGAATATAAAAGCCTTATTCCAACAAAATAAAAGCTTTTCTTCTGAGGAAGGGCACTTTGTCCCTCAAGGGCCCTCCGTCACATATGAAGTGGAACTCTTATTAACTAACTGATGTCAAGACTCTATATGCAGGTCTGCCCTACATTTCATTTTCAACCTTCTTAAATTTCATTTATTAAAAAAGCAAGCTGAAGCCCTGCAGGACACCAAGCTTTTCTGGAAGAACACAAACTTGTCATGTCTTTGAACATGAATCATGTGAGCAAGAAGTTAAGAACATAAGAAGTGCCTCTGCTGGGTCAGACCAGAGGTCCATTGTGCCCAGCAGTCCGCTCGTGTGGCGGCCTAACAGGTCCAGAACCTGTGTAGTAGTCCTCTATCTATACCCCTCTATCCCCTTTTTCTTCAGAAAATTGTCCAATCCCTTCTTGAACCCTAATACCGTACTCTGTCCTATCACGTCCTCTGGAAGCGCATTCCATGTGTCCACCACCCATTGGGGGAAGAAGAACTTCCTAGCATTGGTTTTGAATCTGTCCCCTTTCAGCTTTTCCGAATGCCCTCTCGTTCTTGTAGTTTTTGAAAGTTTGAAGAATCTGTCCCTCTCCACTTTCTCTATGCCCTTCATGATCTTGTAAGTCTCTATCTTATCCCCTCTAAATCTCCTCTTCTCCAGGGAAAAGAGCCCCAGTTTCTCCAGTCTCTCAGTGTTTGAAAGATATATGGTCCCTGTTCCAGAGAAGCACAAGCAAAACAACTGGTTGTAAAGATATAGTCGTCAGGCCTTAGGAATGTACTAAACTTTTTACCTATGCTGGACCTGACCCCAAATAACACAAAAAACAACAATTTTAAATTTCCGAATAAGGAAAAGACAGAACTATAGAAAAAACTGTGGACTTGTGTATGGATTAGTCATTTATAGATAAGCGCAACTATGGTTTCCAGGAAATTGAGCTATCACGATCAAATAAGTTCACTGTTTAGGAACTGCCTCTATAGGCTAAGGCTGATTAGATCACTATCCACATTCCTGGATGAAGCATCTCTAAACATCTTAATGCACTACCTAATCATATCAAAAATTGACTATTGTAATGCTTTGTATAAGGGAATAACTCTTAAAGAAATACGCAGACTACAAATCATACAAAATACGGCAATAAAAATAATCCCTAAAAGGAAAAAAATTTGACCACGTGACTCCCCTACTGAAGAAAAAACACTGGTTACCTGTTAACCATAGAATCACATACAAAATAGCATTACTTTCACATAAAATTTTAATGAACAAAGCTCCTGCTTTTTTAGAAAAATACTTAATCCCTTATACTCCGATAAGATCTTTAAGATCAGAAGAGAAATCACTCCTCCTAGTCCCCTCATTAAGAGTCATCTACTCTAGGAGTGACACGATCTTTTCCTTCACAGCTCCCCAAATCTGGACTTCTCTCCCAACTAATATAATGGAAGAAAAACTATTTGGCAAGTTTAAAAATCTCCTGAAAAGCTGGCTTTTTAAAGATGCTTTTAACTGAGTTATGTGTATTTTTATATATTGTTCTACTAAGGGTTCTGAGATTCTGGAACATTTGATATTGGACTTATGTTCCAACATTCTGATCCTAAACGCTCTAGTTGTCATTCCTACATACAATTTATTACAGGGGCAACAAATGACATACACTACAAAAGTGGATTTACAGTTCAAAAAACGAGTGATTTTATATTCCTTATTGTTATTAGGATTTTGCCACAACTTAGTTTGTACACACATCTTACAAATATTGCAAGAAAGGCATTTAAAGAAACCTACAGGGGCACACTTTTGTTTCTGCATACACTTATTTTCGCCTGTTTTTAGTATCTCTTTTAAATTTTTACCTCTAGAATATGCTATTCTGAGCTTAAGATTTTTCAATGCTGGGTGAATGGTAATAATATCCCAATATTTATGTAAAGAATTGGATATTGAACCACTCAATCTATTCTGTCTAATGACACAGGTTACTGTATCTTCTTCGATGGACTCTTTATTGGTTTTCAGTAATAACCAATCTCTATTGCAGTATCTAGCCCTTTTAAATGCCTTTCTTATAATTTTCTTTGGATAGCCCCTGACCAATAATTTCCTTTCTAAAATCTTACCCTGTGCTTTGAATTTATGAACATCTGAACAGTTTCTTCTCAATCTGATGAACTGAGAATATGGAAGACTATTCTTTAACTTGACTGAGTGATTGCTATCATAAGATAGCAACGTATTTCTGTCAGTCTCCTTGATGTAAACATCAGTATTGAACATTGACTGATCTTGTTGAATCTCTAGGTCTAGAAAGTTCAGTTTAGTTTCAGAATATGTCATGGTAAACACTAAATTCTCATCACATGAATTCAACTACAATACAAAGTTCTGTAAAGCATCCACTGAACCCTTCCACAGCATAATCACATCATCAATAAATCTACGCCATAAATAGATATATTGATAGATATATTTGTATATACCCAGGATACTCGTTAAAGTAATAGCAAGATCTATAAGCAAAAATTGAGCGGGTAATCTTTCCCCCATCCTTTTGTTTCACTACCTTGCCCTGTTTGATTTGATTTACAAATAGTATTTAATCCTTTTTTATTTCTCCCTATTGTGTTTGTCTGGTTCAAAGGTGTGTGAATTATCTTGATTGAGCTATGTGTTTTTTCATTTTGTTACCCCAATTTTACTAGTTCTTGTAAATCACATTAAATTAAGATTTTGCTATCAAAATCAAAACTTTATTAAACTTGAAACTTAAACTTGATAGGATATGATAGATAGGAGCAAATTTGCAATATGAGTTTTGATTGGCATAAGAGTAAAGGGTGTAGCCATGAGAGAAGGTTATAAAAATCGATGCATGCCTTTGTGTAAGCTAGGGATGATTACTTACAGCTAGATATTTTCTTGCCTTGACATCTACCTGTACCAATCCCTCCAATGTATACCAAATGAGACAATATCCTTTGTTAAATACATTTTGTGCTGTTACATTTTCATATTCTGCTTAAATAAAATATTGGGTAATATTGCTTTTGGGTAATACATTGCCCGGTTATGTCAATTATTGAGGAGCTTGGCAGTGGCTTCTCACTTCTTCCAGGCAAAACTCCCTTGGGGTTAGGCTTAATGCCCCAAGGATGGGATCCTCTCCAAATAATATTCCCTCTATGGATCAGCTTGGAAAGATCCCCTTCCCAGATCCCAACAAAATAGCTGCCTGTGGCTTGTATTTAAAGTTCAAAACAAAACCTCAACATTTTCAATAAACTTGGGCAGACTTTACTTTTCCCTCCAGCTCCTTTATTAGCAATGGCTCTCAGCCTATGTCCATACCTTCAAAGCTGAGCAAATCAGAACATTCTATTTCCATATCATAGGTAATATCATTATCTGCCATTTCACTATCCTGTACAAACCCAGAATTAACCTTATCATTAGCCTCTTCATCACAAATCTCTGCCTGAGTTTGTTGACATGAGGTGGACTGTTGCTTTCTGGTTCTCTGTGGCTGTAGTCTCCTGCTTTCTTTTTGCTGTGTGGCTCTGGCTTGCTGAGTCTGGAGCAGATGTGCGCTCTGAGGCTGGTCCTGAAACTGTCTGTGTGAAAACTAAACCCTTTTCTTTCATTGCAGGGAGCTGATTAGTCCTCCATGCAGGTGTGTTAGGGTAGCCTGCCCTCAGAGAATTTCTCACCAGGCCTAAACCAGTTTGAGCTTGTTTGGGTGTGGTGAGTATGCCATTCCTGCTCTTTTCTTTTTCTGGCCCTATGGCTGCTGGGAGATGTAGCCTTTCCCTCTGTTTTCCCACAACTGGCTTAGGTAAAGCTAATCCGGATCTGCCTGCTTTAGGCAGGGCTTTAGGAGGTTTCTTTACTGGAAGGCTTGGCTTGTGAGTATTCCTAGGGACTACTTTGGGACTCTCCTTAGCAGGCTTAGGAATACTTTCAAGGGATTTAACCTCATTTTCTTCTTCCAGCAAGGCTTCCTCACTAGGAACAGGGTCCGCCCTGTGACACTGTCTAACAGCAAATCAGGAATGAGAAAACAACAACAAACTCCATCTGAACCCCAACAAAACAGAGATTCCATGGGTTCCTAACACAATGGGACAAATACCTGACTTCAAAATTTATTTCAAGTTTCAAGTTTCAAGTTTATTTACATTTGATATATCGCTTATAAAAAATATCTAAGCGATGTACAATTAAAAACCAGCAGATTGTGGCAATACATGTAATTTCACTAAGTTAGACAATTGACAAAACAATGTGGACAAACATGATTGGGTAGGAAGGAAGGGGAAAGTTACAATTGCATTATTTGTTAGAATTTACATAGAATGGGTAATACAATAGGTATGATTAGAATGAAGCAAGAGAAAAAAAAAAATTTGGGTACGTATGAACACTGAAATGACCAAGTCCCAATTTGTATTAGCATCGTTCTGCTGTCCTCACTACAGATGCATCCAGGGACACCTCTGTAGAAAGAAAATCACACATACCCAAACACACATGCAAATAGGCAAAAAAATGTCTCTCTTTTATTCAGAGTACTGCATACACCTTTATAGCATTTCACATTGGTCAGTTTTTTTAGCATATGACTTTAGGAAAGACCATATATGGTAACAGGATACATAAAAGCAACTAGAAAAAGGTAGCAAACATAAGGAATGGGGGGTAACTATGGCATATAAGGTCTTGTCTAAGGTCCAGCAATGCTTCTTATCTAAGTCCTGATGCATAGCACAGCAAAGGGTGTGCACAAGATGTGGGGGTAAACTTGGCGAAACTAATCAGCTATAGAACAGAAAAAGAAAAGACCTTGTGGCCTCTTGACAAACAAGAACTGTTTCAGCAGTTTTTGTATATGTTACACAAGCAGGAATAGAATAGACTTACAAGAAGTATATGCGCCTTCAATCCCCTCTTACGTCATGAAAATGATGTCATAAGTGCACAGCATGAGCTTGGAGGGAGAGATATTCCGGATATGTCCTATGATATATATTTCAATAAGAAGGTGTTTAACCCCTCTTGGGACACCAAGAGCAGCAATATAGACATGGGGGTCAAAGCTTCTGGAAAGGTCGGGGGTCTGTGGTAGGGACCGGTAGGTACTAGTCAGGGCTGCAGTAGAGCAATGAACAGCAGAGTTGACTATATCATGGAATCACAGGGACCAGGCAAGGCAGGCAGCCAAGAGCGAAAGAGTCAGTCAGCAGAGAGGCCACGACAGGTTCGGAGAGGAACATGAGACAGTTTGGTGATGTGGTCCACATCTTCCTCGAGCACGGTACCATCATCATCAAGATCAAGGCAGCAGTTAGAGAGGTGGAACTTGCCACAGACGCCACCTTCCGCAGACAGCAAGTAGTCTAGGGACAGTCGATTCTGGTACATGGCACTGTAAAAGTTCAAGAAGAGCCTGCAAGTGAAGTATGCAGTTGAGCAGGTAGATTGGGGTCCAACAACCCCAGGAGCCATCTTTGGCCCATGTAGCAGGTCCATAAGCAGCAATGATCCATTCAACAGGCTAGTTGCCACCCTATTTTCCAATCTGTATGGGGTGGAGAATGCTAACCGCTTTTAGCGACCCCTAGTGTCGAACACAGGGGCTCCCAGGTGTTCGCTGTCGGCCAGCAGTAGCATAAAGGAGCTGGGACGGATCCAAGTACACATGTACCAGTCCGGTGAGTAGGCAGCCAAGGGTAAGCAAACAGGCCACAGAGCCAATATCAACCATCAGGAGCTGGCCATCGGGCATAGGAAGTTCCATGGAGCAGGTGCTGAAGAGGAGGTCCTGGTAAATTGATGATGCAATAATGGAAGTAAGCAAGGCCCACAGTGGAAATCATGGGGATGACGTGAAAGAGAGGTTCTGTGAAGGCAGGTCTAGCATATCCAGCTGTGCTCATGGCCACTGTTCTCCCATACCGGTCCCAACACAGAAAAAACAATTGCTGACATTAAGAGTCTGGTCTATAGATTCAGCAAACTGTCCTAGTTGTGACAGGAAAAACAAAATCTACTTTCATATGTGCAGAAAAATGGGGGAAACATAACAGAAAATAGCACACGAGACACATTCCCATAAAGGACAGGCTCCTCCATGAGTGAAGGTATCCTCATAGGGGCATTGCTTGAAATACATTTGAGATAATAATGCTGCCAATCGAGGAACAGTACCATGACCATAAGCAACATCAAATAACATGCATGTATCAAAATACAAAGGCACTGGGCGAGGAGGGTAATGAGGGGGCCCCCAACACCTACTAAAGGCACTAGGTGGGGGTTGCGATAAACCACAAGCTGCCAGTTACACTCAAACACTTGTAAACAGTTCCTGTCTAAGAAATTAAAAGGTCAGGATGTGGCGTTGCAGGGGTATAAGTTTCTTTAAACTGGTAAGGTCCATACTCGGAGAGAAAGGTGTCTGCACAGACAGGGAGGGATACACCAGCTTGAAAGGAGTTCAGGTATCATCCAGCAGCTAAAGCCCAGGGAGGTGAGTCAAAGGAGGACATTTACTTGGTATAAGTACGGAAATGAGAGACAATAGGCAGATACACAATGTTCATAAGGGTGATAAGTTGGTGTGGGTTGCGCACAACTAGTAAGGCATTCAAGAGAGACCATAAAGTGTTTGTTTTTCCTGTCACATCAAAATCTAATCTAAATAAAAACATACATTACGGTGCACAGTATTTCTGCCACATTAAATTGGTGCTAGCAAAAGTCACACACCCACAATTTTATAAAAGAATTCTAATGTCTCCTAAAGCCAAAAGATATCCTAAAACTATTAATTCATAAATTGTTTATGTAGATCAGAAAACTAGTTCTTGGCTCCTACAACCACAGGTCTACCTAGCTAAGTTATCACACAGTGTTGGGTTTTGTTTACTTTTATTATTATTAGTATTCAAACTCAGTTAACATTGATTCTCCATAATTACCCAAGCAGTGTTTGCTAATAATTCCCTGTTCCTTTCTGCTAAGCACAACACAAACAAAAAAATGACAATCTCCTTTCAAATATGCAAAAAGAGTCCTAAGCACTAGTAAAAATTATTGAATTCCAAAGCAAACACTTTCTTCCTTGCTTTAGGAAATTTTGTTCGTATTAGCTCAACTACTAAAGCTCTCTTTCTTCCTGAGTCTTATCTATTTCAGCTTACTGCTCCCCCTTCCTATTCTGAATTTGAGAAAGTTTAATAAGTTTCAACTCTAGTCAGAAGTTCAGTATAGATTCCGACTTTTAACATCCAAACGAGGAAATGTTTTCTCTCACCCTGACTCGTTCAGCTCCTCCCATCTCTGTTTAAGGCACCATCTGAAATTATTTTCTCCTAACATCCCCTCTCCTCCGAGGGTTTTACAGGGAGGAGATAAATAGTTTAAAGGGTATCATGGGCAGATTTTATACCTCTTTGCAATCCACTTTGTTTTTGTTGTTTTTTTTCAACAGGAAACATTTCTAGCTTCCTTAGTGTTGCTTGCAATTTTCCTACTAATGTAGAATTTGACATAGCCAATTTTTCCTCCGCACTAAACTTTGGCCAGAAGCTAGGTGGAATATCAATACTTAACATTTGCTTCTTATCTTGCCTCTTAATACTGGACACACTGTCATTATCACTGCAGGATCCTCTCTAAGGGCTTTTCCAGAGGATTGCTGGCTGGGGAGGTCTCTCACTTCGGCTTTACTCCCCATTCTGGCCCCTTGAGCCACCTCACATTCAACAGAAATCTTTTGCTTCATCCGTCTCTGGCCACGCCCTTCGCAGGACAATGGAAACGCAAATAAGGACTCCCTCTCGCTTCGTGCCCCTGGCATGTCTCACACAATTGCAGGGTGCTCACAGAAGAAACTCAAGCCAGATCTGGACTCAACCCTATTCTTTCCCCTAATATAGATATATACAGTATATATACAAATGTACAACGTCAACTTTCTTTCCCTATTACAAAACACAGCGTGGTAATACACAAATATTACTTACCTGACCTTATAAACAAGACACCGTAATATACAATGCGATAGAAATATAAAGCACATGCAAGAAAGTTTTCCCAGAACAGCAGAACAGGCGAGTCTGTACAGATTTGAATTAGGTAGGTCAGTCCTTCCCAAAAGGACAGGTAATCTATGGGGTTGCCAAAACCACAACTATGGACTTCACAAAAGCCCAATATAAACTCACAAAGGGTCAAAAGCCTCAAGAGACTTGCCAAAAGCCTCAATAATCAAATAAGGGCGTGGAAGAGGGCAGAGTCCAGTGAGCACTAGAAAACAGATACTCTCTAGACCGGCACCATTCTCCACTCCCGGGCAAGCAACCAGCTGAAACGACCAGGTCCCAATTTGTATTAGCTTCGTTCTGCTGTCCTCACTACAGATGCATCCGGGGACACCTCTGTAGAAAGAAAATCACACACACAAACGCACATGCAAATAGACAAAAAAAATGTCTCTCTTTTATTCAGAGTACTGCATACACCTTTATAGCATTTCACATGGGTCAGTTTTTTTAGCATATGACTAGGAAAGACCATATATGGTAACAGGATACATAAAAGCAACTAGAAAAAGGTAGCAAACATAAGGGGGGGGGGTAACTATGACATATAATACTGTCTTCTCTAAGGTCCAGCAATGCTTCTTATCTAAGTCCTGATGCACAGAACAGCACAGGATGTGCACAAGATGTGGGGGTAACCTTGGCAAAACTAATCAGCTATAGAACAGAAAAAGAAAAGACCTTGTGGCCTCTGTTTCAGCAGTTTTTGTATATGTTACACAAGCAGGAATAGAATAGACTTACAAGAAGTATATGCCCCTTCAAACACCCCCTAAAATGACAGAAAAGGAATCTTGGGATACTGTTAGACTCATCGTTTACTCTGATCCTGCAAATTCAAACAACCTTTAAAAATAGTCTGTATCATCTTTGGCAGCTATGAAATATCTTTCCATATATTGAAAATACAAGTCTAAACAGAGTTGTCTATATCATGATAGCATCATGACTAGACTACTGCAATGCTCCATGCATAGTCTAAACAAAAAGAGTTTGAATCAGATGCAATTAATTCAGAATTCAGAATGAAAGCAGCATGACCACATTTCTATCTTATTGAAAAAGCTACATTGTCTACCAGTACCTTACAAGGAGAAATTTAAAACTTTATTTTGATCTTCACTAGAACTTATGGATATACAATGAAGCTACTAAGTAGT
Organism: Geotrypetes seraphini; assembly: GCF_902459505.1. NCBI lineage: Eukaryota > Metazoa > Chordata > Amphibia > Gymnophiona > Dermophiidae > Geotrypetes > Geotrypetes seraphini. The sequence goes on along the minus strand of NC_047093.1, from coordinate 119,783,024 downwards.
ACAATTAAAGCAAAGTGGCTAAAACATTTCCTTACTCAACATGTAATTAAAATTTGGAATTTGCTGCCTTTGCATGAGGTGAAGCAGTTATCTTAGCAGGGTTTTAAAAAGTTTGAATAATTTCATAAAATAAAAGTCCATTAGCCGTTATAAAGATGGACGGGGAATTACACTGGTTATTCCTAGGATTAGCAGCATAAAATCTATTTTACTCTTTTTGAATCTCTCCAAATACTTGTGACCTGGGTTGACTACTACAGGATACTAAGCTTGGTGGACCTCCACTCTCTCCCAGTGTTGCAACTGTTTTGTTCTTATGATGTTATGGTACTATAGCTCTGATGATTGAAAAATAAGATTGAAAGAATATGAGAGTGATAAAGCTTTCAAAAGAGGGTTCACCATACAATATAAGCAGTTTATATTGACTTGAGTACATGTGTACAAGGTCTGTTCAATTTGGGGATGTATTGTGTTGCAGCAAAATTTGTTCTACGGTTGATGACCGATGACTAGAAGAACAACTACAAATTGTGCACAAAAATCACAATGACAGCTCTTCCCAACGTACCTTAATTTCCTGACTTGGCGCCAGCTGACTTCTTGTCTTCTAAACTTAAATCCATATTGAAAGGAAAGTGATTTGACACCATTGAAGTCATAAAGCAAAATTTGATGAAGCAACTTTTGTCAATTCCTGAAGATCTATTTAATGACTGTTTCCAGAAGTGGAAATGACATTGGGAAAAGTGCATATGTAAGGAAGGGGAGAACCTTGAAGATGACCCAATGGAATAAGTTGTAGGATTGTTTAATATATTTTTATAAAATCGGTCCTGGAATTTTTAACAGACCTCTTATGTTACCATGAGCTTATCCTATATTATACTTTCTCTGGCCAAGAATCAAGATCCAGTCTCCATATGACCAGACCCTTCTCCTTATCTCACACTGTTCCTATAATGAGCAGTTGTTGGTCAGACTTACATACCTCTGTTTGGTTCATTTAGCATGTGAACATGTCTCTATCTTTTTGCTATATAACAACAGGGGACAGCTTTTGCCCAGACTCACAATACATTTGCTAATTCTTCTCCTTCCTCTCCTTCCATAGTTCATAGATATTCCAGTGAGCTCCTGGTGGGATTTCCCACTTGTGGCTGATCTACATATTTCTTGCTGGACCAGCTCCAAGAAGAAAAGGACATGGCTTCCCTAACTTGGAATATTTTACTTCCCTCCATAAAGTCCAAGCTCAAATCTAGTTGGGCCACTTCCTCAGCACAGACCTCTTTCTATTCATATTTGATTCACACATTTTGGGAGCAGGAGTCTCAAATGTTCTTACTGCAACTACAAAGGAAAGAGCATTTTGGCAGCTTGATACAGATGAATTCATTTGAAGAGGATTTATATATGCAAGAATGGACTATATAGGGTAAGGGGTACAATGTAAAGTAAGATTAAGAATCTCTCTGACCTGTGGGTAGTGATATATCTGGAACATGTTGTAGAATGCATATGTTTCCTCATTTGTAAAGCCTTCAATGATGGCAGCCACTGTGCGAAATGAATTACACTTGAAATTTACGATTGTGCTCTGTCCTGCCAAAATTTGCAAGGCTGATTCAATTATTTTCCTTGTATAACTATAAGAATCTTTAATATGGAGCCCCAGTGTGATGGTGGGTAAGAGCTCTGAGTTGTTGTTAATTTCCTCCACCGCAAAAACAAAGGCCAAGAAGTTATAATTAATATAATTAAAATATCTGTAATGACATTAAGATCATAATTTCATAACAGTGTACCTGAAATATTTGCAAAAATGCACATATTTATGCGTATTTATTGTTTTAATAAAATATCAGAATGCAAAACAAAACAAAACTATATCTCTTTTACCATGCAGTGTGAAAAAGAAACCTGGTGTGCTGAAGCCACTTGTAATGCTGCCAGGAACATGCAGCTTTTTCTATTTTTTTTATAGTGGCCATGAGCTAATTTCCCCACTAAAGCAAGGCCATTAGATTGTGAGCCTTCCAGCACCTCTTTTGCACATACTATGAGCTCACACACTATTCCTGAGCTAATCAGTTAGCAATGGATTTGCATAGCTTTGTCTACCCTCTATTCCCTACAAGTATATCTTATCTTCTATAATATAAACCTTAAATACGCATGTGCTGTTGAAACAGTGTGATCCCTGCCCCGTGATGTCTGCTTCTGTGCCGAATTCGATTTCAGGCGCGTGGGGAAGCTTGCGACGGCTTGCGGCGTGTGCAACGATTTGAGCAGCGGTGGTGGTTTGACACCTGGGCTGCCACTGCCTGGATGCCTCTTCTCACCCCCGGACCAGCAAATGCAGCAGCCGCGGGGCATTTGCTAGGCCGGCCCACTTCAATAATGCGAGCTGGGCAGGCCTAGCAAAAGCCCCAAGACTGCCCGGGCTAGCAGATGCTGGACAGTGGGAGCAGGGAAAGGAGAAGGCCCACTGCTGGACAGGGGGATCAGGCAAGAGGTGCTGCTGGGCAGGGGGAGGTACAACGAAGCGAGAAGGGCTGCTGCTAGACAGGGGGAGCAGGGAAGGGCTGCTGCTGGACAAGGGAGAGGTAAAAGGAAGGGAGAAGGGCTGCTGCTGGACAGGGATAGCATACAAGGGGTGGTGGACAGCCAAGGAAAGAGAGAGACAGAAAGAAAGAAAGACAGACAGACAGAAAGCGGCCAAGAAGAGAGAGAGAGAAAGAAAAAAAGAAAGACAGACACACACATCTATTCTAGCACCCATTAATGTAATGGGCTTAAAGACTAGTAGAACATAAGAACAACCATAATGGGTCAGACCAATGCTCTCCTGTTTCTAAAATTAGCCAATCCAGGTCACAAGTATGTTATGTTAGGATATGTTAATCAGGTTCTTTGTACCCTCTCTACCTATTCAGTTCAAGGTCAGATTACATTACAAGAGGTTGATTCAGTTACCCAGGAAGTTACAATGGACCATTTGACACAGACATTCAACAGAGTTGGATGTTCAGGTAGATCAGTACGACTATTAATACAATTATGTTGTAGTTACAAATATATAATTACAAGTTACAAGTCAAAAGGAGCCTGAGAAGTTTCACTTCATGTACACCATCGAGAGTACTTCATGTACTGTGGTGTCTTGCCCATTAATATAGGTGGGTAAAACATGAAGGCTTTTAAAAATGAGGCTTATTGAGCATTGAATTCACCTCCAAAAACAGGTCAAGAACTCACCTGTAGCTGCACATTGTTTGATTTCCACCATTCTTTTAATAACTTATGATTCACATTAGAATAGTCTGACGGGAAGTGGCTTTCATAGACTCTTGATACAGAAGGAGGGGCACTGGATTTTTTTTATTTAGCCAGTGTGTTTCCAAATGGCTAAAATCATGCGTGTGGCATTGGAGCCCCCATTTTGCATTCTAGGCATTAACTTCCAGCTTAGAGAGTATTTTGGAAACAAAGAGGAGAAGTGCATGCCATTCCTAGTGTTAGGCAAGTTGAGTGTTGTAAGGGTGTTTATAGTTCTTTAGAGTGATTTAGAGTGTATATGAAGGGGGTTTTGTGATCTTGCATGTTTCTGATGGTGTGTTTTTGTGGGGATGGAAGCAGCTTTAAAGTGGTTTTATTGATATTCAATGCTACTGATGTTTGGTGGAGTCATTATATAATGATCAAATTCTCTAATATATTCTTCCATTAAACCCTGGTTACTTAACATGCCATCACCAGATTACACACAAGCGGGTGCTGTAAATTATCAAGGGCTGTGGACTTTCCTTGAGTCAGGAATCTTCCTAAACCAGAAATTATTGTGAGCTAGCTGTAGTAGAGTAAGTTTTGATTGAAGTAATTTTATTCTTGTTAGATGTTGGTGTAGGTGGTTAGATATTTAATCATGTTATGTATTTCTCTAGGGCAGAGGTAGGCAATTCCAGTCTTCAAGAGCCGGAGCCAGGTCAGGTTTTCAGGATATCCACAATAAATATGCATAAGCTAGATTTGCATCTCAAGGAGGCAGTGCATGCAAATCCATCTCATACATATTCATTGTGGATATCCTGAAAACCTGACCTGGCTCCGGCTCTTGAAGACTGGAATTGCCTACCTCTGCCCTAGAGAAATACACAACATGATTAAATATCTAACCAGAATTGCCTACCCCTGCTCTAGTTTGTCAGCAGCATAAATGTCCTGAAACAAGTTGTCTTAAATTATGTACCAATGTCTGGAGGTGAAAAGGGCATATATTGTTTGAACTATTTTTGAATTTTCTGGGCTTTCTGCATTTACAAGTTGGTGGTGACTGCTAACAACAGAAGTAAATAGGAAAAGAGAGTCACTTGATTAAAGGCTTACATCATAAGATCAGGACCTGGAATAACTGCGTTATAGAAGGTCATATGATCCAGGTTTCATAAGCAACTCTGATACCTCTCTTCCAATTAATAGAAAGCAGTTTTTTCAACAATTTGTTTTGACGTTAATTTCAAATCTAGAGAGTGATAGTAATTTATCTATTCACCTATCCCCCTTTTTCTTTTGACTTGTTGAGGCCATGTGGGACAGTGTGTGAGAGACCCAAATAGAAGCAACATTTCATGCTACTGATCCCATGGCAAGCTGTGGCTTTCCTCAATGTCCATCTCAAAAAACAGGCTACGAGCTTTTCCTCCAGGAACTTGTCCAAACCTTTTTAAAACCCGGCTATGCTGACCACTGTTACCACATCCTCTGTCAATGAAATCCTGAGCATAAATATTCTATGAACTTTTCCTCTTTGAATAAAAAAAACTATTTCCTCCTATTTGATTAAAAAGTATCTCCTTGTAACTACATCGACTGTCCCCTAGTCTTTCTTTTCAAAGTATTCCCTGGTAATTTAATTTAAAGTCCCCTGGTTTTTGTTCTCTTTGAAAGTGTGAAAAATTGACTCTCTCTCTTACTCTTACAGGGTATAAATTTATCCTTCACTGATAAGTCTCTTACTGTAAAATTTGGTGAGTTCAGAAAAGCAAAATATAGTTTCACAAACTCTTCACTCTTTCTATCCAAAAGAACATTTTATTTGGGAATCAGTGTTTCCCATTCAATACAAGAACATAACACCTTTGAAATTAAAATGATGAAATATTTTGACTCCTACCAGACAGCACTTAAAGATCTGGGCTTTATTTCATACTCCAAAGAAATTTAAAACTTCTTAGCCACCTCTCTTTCTTCTGTCCAGCCACCCACTCCTCCCTCTTCCTGTGATACTATCACTGAAATGCTTATATGTTTCCCTTATATATACTATTTGTCACCATTTGCATCATAAAATGCTTTGAGTTACCTTTTTTCCTTTTTTGTTTTATTTCTTTTACCTTGAAAAGTGGGCCAACACAGCCACCAACCATTTCAACACATAAATAAAGTCTTACTCAGCAACTCAGTGGCATAGTCATGGTAAGAGGTATCCCCTCCCCTTCTGCACACCCACACTCCTCCCATGCCCCTATCAAACATTTGTCTACTTTTCTTCACATATCTCTTTAACTCTTTGCCAGCACAAACAGCTCCTACAACCTCCTGCCCACACTGGTATTGGTCACCGCATCTTAAGAAGGATATGGCAATACTTGAGAGGGTCCAGAGAAGAGCGACACGAATGATTAAGGGCATGGAAAACCTTTCATACACTGAAAGATTGGAGAAGCTGGAGCTCTTCTCCCTGGAAAAGCGGAGACTCAGAGGAGACATGATAGAGACCTACAAGATCATGAAGGGCATGGAGAAAGTGGAGAGAGACAGATTCTTCAAACTTTCAAAACATAAAAGAACAAGAGGGCATTCGGAAAAATTAGAAGGGGATAGATTCAAAACAAATGCTAGGAAGTTTTTCATTACTCAGCGGGTGGTGGACACCTGGAATGCGCTTCCAGAGGATGTAATAGGGCAGAGTACGGTACTGGGGTTTAAGAAAGGATTGGACAATTTCCTGTTGGAAAAGGGGATAGAGGGGTATAGATAGAGGATTATTACGCAGGTTCTGGACCTGTTGGGCCGCCGCGTGAGCGGACTGCTGGGCACGATGGACCTCAGGTCTGACCCGGCAGAGGCATTGCTTATGTGCTTATGTGCTCTGTTTATCAGCATTACCCCACACCATCTTACATCTGATCAGCTAGTGATGCTTCAGTTGCACTGCATTTTCAGTGGCATTAACCAGTCCAGTAGTGCTGAAAATCCAGGAGTAGCCAGCTCATCAGGAATTAACTAGGCAAGAGACTCTCATGATGTTTAATTTCTTATCTAGAATTCCCTCCTAAATGGTCTTCATTTTGTAATGTATATGCTTTAAATGTGACTGCACCTGCTATTTTGAGTGGTTGATTGAAAAGGGGAAATGCCCTGCCTTCTTGTGAAAATGTCATGTACATTCTCTGCTTTTCTCATCTTTTCAAAGCACCCCTCGGAGAAAACCTTCATACTGGCTGCCTAAAGGTGGAAGAAGAAATGTACTTTTCATTGGGCAGGGGACATTTTCAAACAGGACTATCAAGGCATGTTCATTTGTTTTAAGATTGACAAAAGTGCAAATATATTAAACTTCAGTTTAAAAAAATGATAACATATTAGCAGTGTATGGAAGATTATTGCTTGGCTAGTAAAAATTCACTTGCTACAGGTTATCATGAGTTTATGTGTTCAATGATAAATAAAAATATTCATAGACAGAATGAGGACACCAAAAACAGATGTACCGTATTTTCACGCATATAACGCGCATTCGTGTATAACATGCATACGCGTATAACGCGCGGGTCCAAACCATTTGTGTAAAAAGATTTTTATATAGCACGCACACGCGTATACTGCGCATGCTGCTATAACCTTCTCCCGCCACTCCCGCTTACCCCCTCTTCTGGCCTGCGAACCGGCATCCTCCCCCCCACTCGCGTCACCCCCCTCCCCCACGATCCTACATCCCCCCCAGCACCGCAAAGACATCGGTCGCTTACCCGATTGGGCACCGGCACCAGCACCAATGCACAGGACTTGCCAGTGCCAGTGCCCGAAGATCCTCCCTCGGGCTGGGCTGGGCTGGGCTTGGCAGTGCAAGGGAGATCCTCCCTCTTCCCTGTGCCGGGCTGGATTGGACTTTGAGCATTTGCGCATGCTCAAAGCCTTCTGGTCTCGCTCTCTGAGAATCTCGTAGAGAGCGAGACCAGAAGGCTTTGAGCATGCGCAAATGCTCAACGCCCAGTCCAGCCCGGCACAGGGAAGAGGGAGGATTTCCCTCGCACCGCCCAGCCCAGCCCAGCCCAGCCCAATGAGGGAGGATCTTCAGGCACTGGCACTGGCACGTCCTATGCATTGGTGCTGGTGCCGGTGCCCAATCGGGTAAGCGACCGATGTCTTTGCGGTGCTGGGGGGGATGTAGGATTGCGGGAGAGGGGGGGGTGACGCGAGCGGGGGGAGGAAGCCGGTTCGCAGGGGGGATGCCGGATCGCACTGAAAAAAAAATTTGTATAACGCGCTCACACATATAACGCGCATGGTTATACTCAGTTTGTAAAATCGTGTATAACGCACGCGTTATATGTGTGAAAATACGGTAATTATAAATGTAGTAATATCATATAAAAAAGAAGGAAAATGTAAACTCCTTATAAAACATAGACTACAAAACATCCTTCATACAAGTACAAGTTATATTTCCAACAGCTAGTCACAGAGCAACTCACAAACACTTCTGAAATGGGAGGTAATGCACAATGCTACTTACCCTGAGTAATTAAAAGATATGGTGTTGCTAAAGGATTTAGTTAACTTAACTGTATACTGTTGAACAAATCCCCCAATTATAATGTCCCCATCCATGTAGTAGCCATCTTCTGAAAAGTTCATGTACAGCTTTGGACATTGGCTCTCAATAGTCTTCCAGAGATCAGTGTAAAATATGAATAAAAACAACAGGGGATGAGCTGCCATATTTCAAGGTGAGGAACAACTGCTCTTCCTGCTCTGTCACTTTGGGAAATTTCTAGTAGTAGATTCTGCACATCATGGTAAACCCCTCCTTTTAAAATCTATGTATTATGCAAGAAGTTTGAAACTCACACTGAGAAGACCTTTTGATGGACACAGATCACATTATGACTGGACCAGAGAACTTCTCCTGATGTTGATGTGAACGCTGATCTGAGCGAGTATCCTGCAGCTGTGTGGGCATAGTGTGAACTTTATAGGTCTCTGCTCCTGAAAGGTTCAGCCTCAGGGGATTTCATCCACTGACTTGTGCATTTGATATTAAATATAGATTGTTTTTATAAACTTGTTTTTCTGAACATGCAAGATAAATATTAATTTGAAAGGAGTGCTTTGTGAAGAGTATAACAATACCAGCAGGGGAATTGTGCACTTGATTTATAATACAAAGAAAATAAATAAATTATAAAATGCATTTCGATGATTAGAATATAACAGATAGTCAACCCCCTGAAGACCATGACAGGACTCACTGTATATTGTGGCCACCATTACAGCCTAAATCAGGGCTCTGGAACCATCCTGAAAGTAGCCCCAAACAAAGTACTAGCGTGTGACCCGACAGAGAGTCACCCTGCAGGACTGAACTTTTAAAAACATTCACAATTATTTTCAAACAAAAATAAAGTCCCCACAACAGGTAGTAGATTAGAAAAATAAGTCAATTTTACTCATTCACTGAATCAGGTAAGTAAATCCTCAAACTTTGTCACATTAGTCAGGATGCCATACATCATTAAAGCAGAAAGAGGGAAAAAAAACCTGCCAAAAGGCCTGAACACAAAACAGTTCATAAACAAAATCAAACTTTCTTCTTCTGCTTATTAATTCCCAATTGTCCTTGATATCACAGTTAAATACAGAGCTTGTTCAGCCTGCTCCAAAGCAGGTATTTCTTTAACTCAGTAATAAAGTTCAGCATTCAGAATTCCTCAATTCTCAATCAAAACAAAATAAAAGAAAGCCTCTGGCAACAATCCAGGTCTGCCAGGATCAGGAGAGTGTAATAGGTTTTGCAAAAATAAAGGCCCTAAAATAGGCTTTCATAAATTCCCTCCCAAGGTGGAAGCAAGACCTCTCCCCACATACACTCCTAGCTTTCACAAAACCCACATTCCATGAAAAGAAAAAAAAACACACAGCACACAAACAGTCCAAAAGAAAACACACTCACTGTTTGTGGCTGGAAGCCATGTCTACCTGCATAAGCTCAGGAAAATTTGATTCACTGCCAGAACAGGCTTCTTGAAAATCCATAGGTTCTTCCCCCAGGAGGGACAAGTGTTCAGCTTGTTCAGCCTCGATCAGCTCCATGGGTTGTGGCCTGTTGTTCCTGTTTGGCTCAGGAGGATCCCTAGGGAGGCAAGGCTTAAACTTCCTCCCTAACCGGCTTCCTTGCTTGAATGCCACTGCTGGCTTATGTACTCTAGGGGCGTGCCTTATTCTGGGAGTGTCAGCAGAAGTCCAGGGCCTCTAGAGCTTCCCTGGTGGTCAGTGGCATTATTTCTCAAACTAACATCCTGAAAAATCCTGAAATTTTCATTCCTGGGTTTTACTTTTACTTTTTTTCTTGGTTTGATTGGGACCTTGGCAGGCCTTGCGTCTGACTGGTCACAATATAGAATCATGTTTTCTATCTTAGAGCTGAATTTATCAGTTGTTTAATTATGAAAATACTGAATTTTGAGGGCAATCTTGTGGATTAGTTCACAGGTGAATGGTTCTTTAGTCATATACAAATACGGATGGCAAAAAACCACTCTCCTATCTGTTTTATGGTCCTTGACACCAATAAAGCCTTTATTTTGAATGGACGTTATTTATTTGAGGCATTGCACTAGTATCATCTAGGCTCCAATTTTATTAATAAGGTCAATGTATTGTACTATCGCCCATTGGCCTGCATTTTTCTTGATGGTTGTGTCACAGAGGTCTTTGAGTTATCCAGGGGAGCCAATCAAGGATGCCCCTGATCACCGTTGCACTTCAATTTAGCTTTAGATCCATTATTGCACAAAATTCAGTCGCATCTCACAATCTTTGGAATTCCCATGAGTAATCAAGTTAAGGAAGAAGTCCAGCATATGGCCTTCATAGATGATGTTCTCTTCTACTTAATGCATCCAGAAAATTATTTCCCAGCATTATTAGCCCTGCTTAAGCATTTTGGATCTCTATCTGGATATACTGTAAACTGGGAGAAAACTGAAGTTATGCTAGCTTCCTTTCCGCTTCAGTAGTGCTCATCTGGGCCTAAGTATCATGGTATAAAATTTTCATCCCCTACATACTCAGTATCTCATGCTAATCCAGTAGGAGATATAGTAGTATATAAGCATTAGACAACAACGGGTCTACTCAAATGAGCATCTTTTAGTCAGTTTTTCAAGATTTTTCCAATGAATATGCATGAGATTATTTGAATGTATTGCTTCCATTGTATGCAATAGATCTCACACATATTTATTGAGAGAAATCCTGAAAATATGATTTGGTGAGGGCTGAGGTTGGTTACCTCTGGTTTAGGTTTTCTACTGTACCCCTTCTGTAAATGTCAACACATGCCACTGGAAGCTAGTGTTCCTTAGCTTGGAAGAGAGATGGCTGAGGGGAGATATGATAGAGGTCTATAAAATACTGAGAGAAGTGGAACGGGTTGACATGAATCCTTTGTTATTCTTTTCAAAAATACTAAGACTGGGAGACATGCAATCTAGTTATTACATAGTAAATTTAAAAAAGCTGGATGAAAAATGTCTTCACTCAACATGCATTTAAACTTTGGAGTTCATTGCCAGATGGGGCAGGAGTAGAAAGAGACAGCGCTAGCAGATGGTAGGGTGATTGCTGAACTCCTCACATACAAGGCTATATTTAAGATTTATTTCAGTTCATCGCTAAAAATATTATTCAAACTTGGACTTTTTTCACTCATTAATGTCATTAATGTCGTCTAGTAAACAAATTACTATGGAAATGGCATTTTCAGTGGGAGGAAAATCAAAAAAGGCAAAAGCAGGAACCACAGACACCTTCTAAAGCTCCTCTGCCTCCTGATTTAATGGAAAAATTGGATATTGGGAATGCATTAAAGCAAATTAGACTATTGCTCCAAGGAAATGCTGATAAATTGGAGGAACTGAGTAATATGTTGTGCAACTTGACTTCTCAGCTGGAGATTTCTAACTGCAGATTGGAAAATGTTGAAACCCGAGTGGGAAGAACTGAAGCAGTTCAAGTTCAATGCCAGCAGGACCATGTGGTAATTCAAAATCTATCTAAGCAAATTGAAGATTTTGAGAACAGAAATAGAAGATGTAACGTGAGAATTTTGGGTTTGGGGAGGGGGCTGAAGGATCTGACATGCCTTTTTAGAACAGCTGTTACCAAGCCTGCTTCCTCTTTCAAAAAAATACCCTTTAGAAATTGAAAGGGCACACCGTATACCTGCAAAAAGAGTAAATAATCAGTCTTACCCAAGACCTGTCTTTTTAAAATTCTTACGATTCCAGCACGCAATTGAAATTTTGCATTTAGCAAAAGAAAGGAAGAGGTTGAAATATAGATATTCTAGGCTAGTGTTCATCCCTGACTTCGCAAAGAAGACGGCTGAAGTATGGAAGCAATTCCAAGCTTTACGAGCAAAGCTCAGGGAACTTGGAGCACAATATGGGCTTTTATACCCAGCGATCATGCGTATAACACATGCAAACAAGACTTCACAACTTGATGACCCAGAGAAATTGCGAAACTATATTGCCTTGCAATCAGAACCAATAGTTTAAAGAAGAGAGGTGAAATTCAAGGGGAAAGGAGACATATCGCTGAGTTTGGGATTGTTATTTTATTGTTTTAAATCTGATTTATTTGATGACAATATCAAAAGTGATTCAAATAGAAGATTCAATATTACAACAATTTGAATACATAAGGACAAGAGGAGTCTCGTGATTATTTATAACGTCAGTTTAACTGTCAACTTTAAAAGAGTCATCTGAACTGTGATTGGAGGAATACAACTGACAGAGGTAATGTGTCTACAAATTAAAATGGCCTTTCACAAAAGAGATAAAGAAGGCAGGACATATGAAGAATTGATGACGTTTCCTCAATCAGGAACCAGAGGGTATGCAATGCGTTCAACATTTTCGGTTGAAAGGTCAGCGGAGTTAATTATTCATCAACATCGCTTGTTTAAAAAAATCCCAAAACAGGAGATCATTGAAATTAGAACGAACAGAAAAGGATGAGAGCATATGACATGGTAATATATTGTGAAATCCTGAAAAGGTATCACCCGCTTGCAGAGGATTATATATATCTTTAAACAAAGAAAGTGTTTTAAGATCAAGGTTGTTGCAATTGCTTGCGTGGAAAGGCCTAATTAGTACTATATCTGTAACTATGCCTTCATCGTGTGCAAGAATACGAGAAAGAGGAAAATGGAATGAAAAGGAAGGTGTAATCAGATTTTCTACTAAAGACTGCTGTTGGATAAAAAAAAAAAAAAGGATGGACTATTCTAAACAGGAAACGGGGGCTAAGATATATGAAGATGACCCTTGTTGGACTTATAAGTATTTATTAGAATATTAGAATATTGAAAGAATCACGATCTGATATTAAGTGCTAACTAACTTAATTTGATAGAGTTAACTAGCTATAATAGATGGATTTGTTTTGAAGGATAAAAATTATTAAATTGTGAACATAAGAATAGATTGATTTGATAAATTATAGCTTCAGTGTTTCATGTAAGGTTCTGTGAATTAAATGAATCTTACAAAGAAATGAAATGTTATGATTTTTAACAAAATAGTTATTTGCTCCAGTAATATATATCTAGATTTTCTAGAATAAAAAGATTACATATATTATTTGATACATAAATGTTATGAAATTTTAAATAACAGTTCTATTAGAATATATATATACTAGTCTTTTAGCCCGTTACATTAACGGGTGCTAGAATATATGTCTGTCTGTCTGTCTTTCTTTCTTTCTGTCTATCTCTCTCTCTGGCCCCCTTTCTTTGTCTGTCTTTCTGTGTCTTTCCCTGCCCCCTGTGCAGCAGCATTTCCCCCACCCCCTCTTCTCTTCCCACGGTCTGGCCTTCAGCCCCCCTTCCCTTCTCGCGGTCTGGCCTGCTCCATTATTGCCTTGTTCCTCCCCTTCCTCCTGCCTCCTCCTGACCCCCCACCCATCTTTTGTAGTCTACACATCTATCTCTTATCCTCTCCACTGGATCAGCATTTCTCCCTCTCTTCACTCTCCCCTTATGCTCCAGGTTTCTCTCTCTTTCCCTTTCCTCAGCTCCTCCAACCTTAGGCCTAGCATTTCTCCCCCACTCCTGGGTCCAGTGTGTCTCTCCATCCTCCCCCTCCGTCTCCCTGTGCTTGGGTCCAGTATTTGTTGTGCACCCTTCCCCAGGTCCAAACGCTGTGGTGGATCTCAGTAGAGACAGAGCTGAAAGCTGCTCTATCCATCAGAGTCTTTCCTCTGCTGTGAGCAGATAGACAGATGGTCGCTAGGGGTCTACCGTCCACCTACCGGCCTCCCGCGCTCGGCCCTGCCCAAACAGAGAAAATCCCCCGAACTTCGCCGCAGTCTCTGTCTCTGCGTTCCGATTGGCGGGTCCGCAATCGGCCCTTGACCTCTGTCTTTATTTTTGATTGGCTGTCTCAGCATTTTACGGCTCTTCTATTGGCTAGTCGGTCCGCGGGACTCAAAACCGAAACGAATTATGGCAGAGACAGGAGGGCTCAAAATCTGACCTGGCTAGCGGCGAACTTCGACCGCGTCTGGAAAAAAGGGCCTGGGGAGACTGGAGGAGCGGCGCGGGCTTGTGGAGGTGACTGGCGCCGCCTCTGTCCTGGCGGCCTCCGAGCGGCAGCGCTGGGTGCGTGAGAGGAGCTTGCTGCCCGAAGAGGAGGAGCGGCGGGGTCTGAAGAGGCTGAGCTGCGGCTCCCTGAGCTGAGATTTCTGCCATTGGCTTCTTCGGTCCCAGCTGTCTCTTTCACCATGTTCCGCCTGTTGTGTGGTGACGTATTAAGCGCGCATGCACAGCGCGGGCACAGCGCAACATATCAGATCTCAGGAAACACGCGGCGAGTGTGCACATGCGCGGCTAGCATATTATTATTATAGATATATATTATTTACTAATTATACAAAATAAAATAAAAAAAGAAAAAGGGAAGTAGAAAATATAAGGGATGGAAGGAATTATTTTAAGATAATTAAATAAATAAATGAGAGTTTATTAGTAAAATAGCATAGGACGAAATAATTTATTGTTAGCTAGTAATTCAGAATGAATGAACACATAAGGATAGAATACATAAATTTCATAATAAGGGTATTTGTTTGTTCAAGGAATAAAAGTTATAAATGATTTAATTAGAAGATATAAATATATGTTAAATTTGAGTTTCAATTTTTTAATATATATGTACAACAATAATTATTATTATTAATGAGTGTTATAGGATGAAACATATTTAATAAATAAAATTTCTTAGGGGTCAAGGACCAATTTATAGATAAGCCTTGGGGGTGCTTACAGTTACTTTCTCTATGTGGGCGTTTTCAAGCTTGCATATGATTTTAATGGTGGGGGGTTATAAAGAGGTGGGTAATGGATGTGTAGGGATAGAGATAATTTAAAAAATCAGATATTTAAAGGTTTTTATTATAAAGTTCAAGATAATTATGATTAATAATGTCTGTTAAAATTTTATCTTTAAATGTCAATGGGTTAAATCATCCAATTAAAAGAAAAAAGACTCTTAATTATCTAAAACAACAAAATGCAGATATTTGTTTTATTCAAGAGACACACCTGATGGAATTAGAATAAAAAAAACCTGGAAATAGATTAGGTAAAGCAATGTTTTTATGCTCCGGCTGTGGGGATAAATGCAGGGGTAGCGATTTTAGTTCATAGGAAATGTATGGCGGTTTTCAAGTTCATGGCTGCAGATTCTGCAGCAAAATGGGTACATGTGGAAATGAGATTGGGGAATAATTCTGTGGCACTTTTGAATAACTATGCCCCTAATTCTAATCAGGTGGAATTTTTTAAGTCTGTGCAGAAAATAATACTCCCACTGCTGCTTCTAAAATAGTAGTGATGGGGGATTTTAATGCTGTCATGGACCCATTGATGAATAAAAGACCTAGCAGAATAATAAAATCAATGGGGTTAGATAATATGAATCAATCTTGTGGCTTAAAGGATATTTGGAGGATCCTGCATTTTGATGCTCGGGCATTTTCATTTTGCTCTCATGTACATAAATCTTTTTCAAGAATTTATTATATTTTTGTTTCTGATTTATTAGTGCAAAGTGAGAAGCTGCTTGAGTTTTCACGGCTGCAACAAGCATTTGGTATTTTAAATTCTCAACATTATAGATCGTTGCAGTTGAAGCAGGCTATTCAGAGTGAGTTCCCTGAATGGAAAAATTTAAAAACTTATTATAGCTTAAAGATCCTTTGCTATCAGACAGATTTAGTAGGATATCAAGCCGCTCAGTGGTATAAATTAATTTTGGAATTTTTAAATAAAAAGCCAAAAAATAGTCTTAGAGACATTTGGAGTATTGAGATAAAACAGTATATTTCTGCATCTCGATGGCCACAAATTTGGTCTTGGAGATTAAGATGTACAGTGTCAGCATCTATGAGACAAACATGGTTATTTTTGTTGCACAGGATTTTTTGGACCCCAGTTCGATTACAAAACATTGCTAATTCAAAATCTAATAGATGCTGGCATTGTCATATTAATATTGGGACATTAGATCATGTGTTATATTTTTGTACAATGATACTTAGTTTCTGGAGGTCAATATAGGGACAGATCAATCTTATATTAGAATCATCAATTCCTTTATCGTATGAAGTCATAATTTGTGGCTCATTGTTGCAGGTAAAGCCAGGGTTAGATAAATATAAAAGCCGTCTTTTATTCATTTTGACAGCAATAGCCATTCAAATGATCACAATAAATTGGAAATGTCATGACAGACTTAATTACTCATTCTGGTGGGCAAGTGTGTGCAATACATATAAATATGAAAGAATGAACGCGGAATGCTTAGGTTTGAGTAATGCATTTAATAAAATATGGAGCCCATTGACTGCATTTGTTAACAAACAATAAGGATAATGTAATTTTGTGTTTTTTTCACAGGTTTCCGTACACATTCAGGGTGGGGGGGAGGGGGGAGAGGAGGGAGGGATATTTTGAGGGGTTAAAATATATGAGTATATTATCATAATAAAAATATGATTTAATGTATTAATAATTGGATGATGGGGGGGAATGGTTGTTTCATTTATATTTTGTGTATTAAGGTGCTTTTTATGCAAGCTTTTAATGTTATATCATCTGTAATACACTGCCAATGTCTGAAAATTCAATAAAGTTAAAAAAAGTAGTAGAAAGAGACCATTCCTCCCCATTCCACTATACTGCTAGAGATCAACTTTGCATAATTCCCAAGGTAGTGAAGAGCCCGGCCATGGTGGCAGGTGTGAGATTTGGGGGAGGGACAGGGAAGTCAGAATGGTGAAGGGGGGGAAGGTAAGTGAAGGGGACTATAGATGGGAGATTAGAACTATGGAGGAATATGTGGAGAGATCAGACCAAAGGTGAGATTTGAGGGGGATAAGATACAGGGAGTTTAAAATCTGCATGGTCTATGCAGTCTTCCAGTATGTGCATATTGAACACTGGTATCACAATCAGGGTTACTGGCAATATGTTACCACGCCTATAACATATAGACAGTTCTAAATGGTGCACAAAATCACACCAGCAGATCACTAGAGAAACATAACAGCCACACTAAGGTTGTCCAAAAAACTAAAGTGTGAATTGAAATCTGCAATGGTGTTCAATTCCTTGCAACAAGGCATCACACTGCACTGAGTCTGTGGTAAAATGAATAGCAAAGTCAGTTATCAGTTTAACACCTCGCTCAGCTGTGTTATTAACCACTTTCACTGGGTCCTAAGTTCTTTGTTAAGTCTACATTATCCAGTTTTCATTTGATCATCTTAATGTGCTAGCAGGAGAACACTGCAATGCCCATGCCCTTTCTATGACCCACCACCTTCGATTAGACCATGCTGACTGGCAAATTACTACAATAAACTTTAATGCACTTTCTGATTACTCACTTTCCCCATATTAAGTGTGTGATAGCATTTAATGCAGCTTAATAAAAGGGCACCTATATTTTTCTTAGGTCCTTCTTGTTGTTCCTTTCAGGCCTCAGCAGAATAATATAGCATTTAGGGATAAAGATACATCCCAAAAGTCCAGCTGTGGAGGCCAGAATAGCAAATATCTCCACTGCCACCATGCACTTGCCCTTGGAGCTCAGGTATGTCGGGATGAAGGAGATCCAGACGCTGCAGACAATCAGCAGGCTGAAGGTGATATTCTTGGCCTCATTGAAACTGTCAGGTAGATTTCTTGCTAGGAAAGCTATGATGAAGCTGATGCCAGCCAGAAATCCCAGATAACCCAGAACACAGTAAAATGCAATTACTGACCCTTCATTACATTCAATTAGTATTGTTCCAATTTCTGATCTCATATTAAGATATGCAAATGGGGGAGCAGTGCACAACCAGATAAGACACAAAACTGTTTGAATAAGTGAACAGGAAAGGACTATAAAATTAGAAACCCTTGAACCCATCCATTTATGGAGTTTGCTTCCAGGTTTGGTAGCTTGGAAGGCTGTGACCACAGTGATGGTTTTTGCCAGTATAGAGGAGAGAGCGATGGAGAAAGTGATCCCAAATGTAGTCTGTCTGAGAATGCAGGTGACATCCTCAGGATGCCCAATGAATAACAATGAACAGAGGAAGCAGAGTATGAGGGAAATGAGGAGAATATAGCTGATGTGTCGGTTGTTGGCTCTCACTATGGGAGTGTCTCTGTAATAAATAAAGATTCCCAAGATGGCAGTAGTGATGAGAAAGAAGAACATGCTGATGGAAGTTAAAGCAATCCCTAGAGGCTCTTCAAAAGACAGAAAAGTTATCACTTTTGGGATGCAGGCATCTCTTTTCTGGTTTGACCATTGATCATCCGGGCATGTTGTACAGGTGTCCATATCTGAGAAAGAAGATTATCATATCATTATCTCACATCTATCATGAGGTCTATTTACTAAAGTGCATTTAAATATCATGAGTCCTATAATCTTCACAGCTCAGCCAAGAAAGAGCAGTTTAATTCACATTAACTGCATGGAGAGTGAAGGACTGTGAACTGCATTTTGAGTTAGCACCTGGTACTTTAACTCTAATGTCTGCAAATTACACGGCTGCATGTAAGAGCAGGCAGTACATCCCTCCTTAATTTCAAGAACAGAGACCATAATAGATACCCTATATTTATTTGTATCCCATGTTTTCCATGATGTCACCCACCAGTTTGGTTGGAGATCTCTCCCTCTGCACACGGAATACAGTCATAGCAGCAGATGAGTTTTCCTTCCTTGGTTAATTTCCTGTAACCAGGATGGCAACTTGGACTGCATCTGAACTGCGGAGGTTTCTGAAGATTGAGAAAGCATGTTAGAAACATAGAAACATAGAAAGATGACGGCAGAAAAGGGCTACAGCCCACCAAGTCTGCCCACTCTACTGACCCACCTCATTAAGTCTGAGTGCTAATGACCTAGTTCCTTAACTCGACCCTCGTAGGGATCCCACGTGAATGTCCCATTTATTCATTTGATATTGAATGGTTGTTTCTAAACTGGAATGTTTCTTTTATTTATTTTTAAATTGTCATCGTGTGTAACAGCATATTTCATGCTTAGGAAGGTACTTGTAAAAATACCCAAAAAGTGTTGATTCTTGTCAGTGCATAGCCAGATTAGACCAGCCTCAGATCAGATGTGATCACTTTAATGGAAATAGATTTATAAAGACTAATTAAGTTATATAATAATATTTAGAGCTTACTAACCTAAGGATAGGTTATAGTAATCAATAATTGAACATTCATAATACTTCACATTAAAAATAAAAACTGAAATGAAAAAAAATCTATTAAAAAAATGCAGAACAGCCAACAAATTTCAAAATAGAAAAAAACGTGCCTCCTCACATCCCATTTGCTTCCTGAAAAAGAACACCTTCTCCTTTCTAAGTGGGGAAATGGCCAAATGGTTCATGCAGCTGCCTCAGCACCCTGAGGTTGTGAGTTCAATTCCCACAGCAGCTCCTTGTGACTCTGGGAAAGTTGTTTAATACTTTTTCTTTTGGAACTTTGCCTGTTCTAGCAATTTTTAAAGACTCGTTATTAAACTTTAATACAAACTGTAAATAAAGGATTTGTGACTACAGGATGGACTTGACATCTCCAGTGCTTCTCTTTGTTGCCTCAAGGCTTGGTACCTTCTTTCCCTTTCCTTATAATACTTTATTTTACCAGGTCCAAATTAAGTACCTGTCTAAAACATGTAAAACACTTTGTATTCACTGAAAAAAGCAAAATATCAAGCCCCATCCCCTTTCCTTTCCATTTCAAATGAGTCAGGGGTAAGTAGGCAGAAGTGCCTGTAACAGTTAATTAGTGTCAATTAACCCCAATTGACTAATTACTATGGGCTAGATTCACTAACCTTCCAATCCGTGTCTGATCCATGGGCGATTGGAGGCAGGCTGACCGATTCACCAACCATCTTCATACATAGTAACATAGTAGATGACGGGAGATAAAGACCCCAATGGTCCATCCAGTCTGCCCAACCTGATTCAATTTAAATTTTTTTAAATTTTTGCTTCTTAGCTATTTCTGGGCAAGAATCCAAAACTCTATCTGGTACTGTGCTTGGGTTCCAACTGCCGAAATCTCCGTTAAAACCTACTCTTGCCCATCTAAACCCTCCCAGCCATTGAAGCCCTCTCCAGCCCATCCTCCCCCAAAACGGCCATATACAGACACAGACCGTGCAAGTCTACCCAGTACTGGCCTTAGTTCAATATTTAATATTATTTTCTGGTTCTAGATCTGTGTTCATCCCGCACTTTTTTGAACTCAGTCACCGTTTTGCTCTCCACCACGTCTCTCGGGAGCGCATTCCAGGCATCTACCACCCTCTCCGTAAAGTAGAATTTCCTAACATTGCTCTTGAATCTACCACCCCTCATCCTCAAATTATGTTCTCTGGTTTTACAATTTTACTTTCTCTGGAAAAGATTTTGTTCTATGTTAATACCCTTCAAGTATTTGAACGTCTGAATCATATCTCCCCTGTCCTTCCTTTCCTCTAGGGCACGGATCTCAAAGTCCCTCCTTGAGGACCGCAATCCATTCAGGTTTTCAGGATTTAACAATATATATGTATTGAAAGCAGTGCATGCACATAGATCTCATGCATATTCATTGGGGAAATCCTGAAAACCCGACTGGATTGCGGCCCTCCAGGAGGGACTTTGAGACCCCTGCTCTAGGGTATACATATTCACGGCATCCAGTCTCTCCTCATACGTCTTCTGGCGCAAGCCTCCTATCATTTTCGTCGCCGTCCTCTGGACCGCTTCAAGTCTTCTTATGTCCTTTGCCAGATAGGGTGTCCAAAACTGAACACAATACTCCAAGTGGGGCCTTACCAATGACCTGTACAGGGGCATCAACACCTTTTTCCTTCTACTGGCTATGCCTCTCTTTGTACAGCCCAGCATCCTTCTGGTTGCAGCCACCGCCTTGTCACTCTGTTTTTTCGCCTTTAGATCTTCGGACACTATCACCCCAAGGTCCCTCTCCCCGTCCCTGCATATCAGCTTCTCAGCTTTTCACTCATATACCGCGCACCCGTGTAAAACGTGCACACGGGTATACCGCGCGGGGAACACAAATTTATGTAATAAAATGTTAATATAGCGTGCACACGCGTATACCGCGCATGCTAAAACCTCCTCCTGCCTACTCCGAACCGGCATCCTCCCCCCCGCTCGCATCACCCCCCCTCCCCCTCTGATCTGAGATAATCTGATCCGGCATTCCCCCTGCGAACCGGCATCCTCCCCCCCCCCCCGCTCGTCACCCCCACTCCCCCGCGATCCTACATCCACCCCCAGCATCGCTAATACAACTCTTACCCGATTGGGCACCGGCACCAGCACCAGCACTAACGCACAGCATGTGCCAGTGCCCGAAGATCCTCCCTCGTTGGTTTGGGCTGGGCTGGGCTAGGCTGGGCGGTGCGAGAGAGATCCTCCTTCTTCCTCTGCCGCAAATGCTCAAAGCCTAGTCCAGCCCAGCAGAAGAAGAAGGAGGATCTCTCTCGCACCGCCCGGCCCAGCCCAGCCCAGCCCAAACCAAGGAGGGAGGATCTTCGGGCACTGGCACTGGCACATGCTGTGCATTGGTGCTGGTGCCGGTGCCCAATCGGGTAAGAGTTGTATTTGCGGTGCTGGGGGGGATGTAGGATAGCGGGGGAGGGGGGTGACGCGAGCGGGGGGGAGGATGCCGGTTCGCAGGGGGAATGCCGGATCAGAATGTAAAAAAAAATTGTAAAACGCGCTCACACGTATAACGCGCATGGTTATGCACGGTTTGTAAAATCGTGTATAATGCGCGCGTTATATGTGTGAAAATACGGTGAAAAGGATAAGGCCCGATTATGGCCGTACACACTCTGTCATTTAACAAGCAGATGCATCCGGGGACAATATCTAAGAGAAAACAGACGCCTATTATCTCCTAAACATGTCCGCTTTATTGAATATTCTGTACCTCTTTTTATATCATTTTACATGGGTAAGGGTCGTCAGCATATGACGTAAATGCAAACCATATATGGACACAGATCACATGCAACTTTAAAAGAAATAACAAACCCTTTACTACCTAAGACCAAGGTCTAGAAGTGCTTTGGTCAGAGCCTCTTATCTAAATTTTCTTACAAATACAGCTAAGAAAACAATTGAATTCGCTTCACAACAGAATAAGAAAACACATCTCTCAAACATACAATGGCCTTGTAATATATCAGCAAGAGAAGGCAAACAGTCTGGGTTTACAACTTCAAACATAACTTAAGGAAAACTACATAATAAAATAGCCTTGCAGGATTTCAGCAAGAGAAGGCAAACAATGTCTGGATTAAACATAGCATAAGAACACACATCTTTTCAAACATAAAATAGCCTTGTAATATTTCAGCAAGAGAAGGTAAACAATGTCTGGATTTACAACTTCAAACAAAGTTGGAAGAAAACTGCAAGACACATGAAAAGTATCCCTTCATACGGTACTCCATTTTATCGTGTAACTTTGCCAGAAAATCTCGGTCCTTCTCCAGGATTTTCTTCTGTGAACACAGAACAGAAGTATTTGTTTAGCACATTTGCTTTTTCCTCATCACACACCACATATCGGTTCCTAGCATCTTTTAGTTTAGAAATTCCATTTTTCATTTCCTCCTTTCACTAATATATCAGAAAAAATTTTTGTTTCCCTTATTTACATCTTTAGCCATTTGTCCTTCCGCCTCTGCTTTTGCCACAGAAGGCATGCCACCAACCGACTACACGGATCGCTAGAGCCCTGACAGTAGTAACAGGAGAACCAGCCTCTTGTCACTGCTGTCAGGGCTTCTGCCCGCTTTTAATTTTTCTTTTTTATTGGGCAAATATTTTGCGTGTTTTCCACACACAAAATATTAGTTTATTAAAAAAAAAAATGATCCCCCTCCCTCTCTTGAGAAGTGCCCCATCCCCCCTTCCCCGAATCCTCCCTAAAATGTGCCCAGCCACTGCCGCCCTTTAAAATTACGGCAGGAGGGTTCTCACTCCCTCCTGCCATTGGTCCCACCCCTGACTTCACCCCCACAAAAAAACATATGGCAGGAGGGAGGCTGACTCCCTCCTGCCACCCACCGGATGCCCCCTTCCCATTCCCAGTCCCCTCCCCGTACCTTTAACAGATAAGGAGGGATGCTCAATCCCTCCTGCTCTAATGCCTCTCTTGATGAGTTTGATGTAGAGAATGACCCGCGGCTACTGTGTTTAGCCGCGGTTAACCCGCCAAAACGGGGAATGAAAAATATCAGCCTATGCGGGGACGGGGACAAGACCATTCACCGCCCCGTGGAGCGGTGAATGGTCTTGTCACCGCAATGAGGCATCAAGGATCGCGCGGTCCCCGTATCACCCACCTGCACACCAGCTCGATCGTTTAACCAGCTTCCTCTCTCTACCTCACCTTAGTTTGCTGGCTTTCTTTTTCGGTGACCGGCACGCTTTCAAAGAGCCGTGCATGCGCGGCTGCTCAGTATTCAATCTTCTGCTCTGACCCAACTGGAAACAGGAAGTTGCAGCAGAGCAGAAGATTGAACTTTGAGCAGCCACGCATGCGCAGCTCTTTGAAAGTGTGCCGGTCGCCGAAAAAGAAAGCCGGCAAACTAAGGTGAGGTGGAGAGAGGAAGCTGGTTAAATGATCGAGCTGGCGTGCGGGTGGGCCGGTGGGGGCTGCGGGGACCGCGTGTTCCCGGCTCACACAATGAAGGAGGGAGTGAAAGGGAAAAAGTTTCTCTTCCTTGGAAATAGATTCTGAAGTGACCTCATCAAAGAAGACCAGCACCAAATGTGCAAGAAATCCCTTAAACAATGTCTAAAGAGCCCAAAAGAGAAAACTGCTACTGCCGTGAGACTCCATTATTGAAGGAATCAACTTGAAATCACAGTTCAAGAGACAGGAAAAGGTTAAATGCCTCAAGGAATCCTCAGCCACAACACAAACCAAATTGTGAATGAAATCAGAGCAGACAGTAAGAATTACAAAATCGATGTCATTATCCATCTGGAAAAAAAGGCGTACTAGAAATAATGCCTCAGCAATACAATTTTCAGAAGTTCTATTTGCTCATGGTAAGGGAGAAGAGAGACTGCTAGTGATGGTGGGGGGACTGATAGAAGATATGAAAGAAGGGTGGTAGAAAGGAACAGATAGTAAAGGAGGGAGGGAAGGGTGGTGGAAAGGAATAGAACAGACATTGAAAGAGGGTAGAGAGGAACAGACCCTGAAGGGAAATGTGGAAGGCAGAGTGGGGAGAAGACGCTGGAAGGGAAGAAGACAGATGCCAGACTATGGGGGAGCGGAGGGAAGAAGATGGGTGCTAGACCAATTGTGGGAGAGGGTGAAGGGAGAGGCACAGTAACAGCAAATGGAAGACGCAGAGAGAAGACACACAGTGGATGGAAGGAATTGAATGAGAAGTTGTGGAAAGCAGAAACCAGACAACAAATGTAGAAAAAAAAAATTCTATTTATTTATTTATTTTTTGCTTTAGGATAAAGTAGTATATTAGTTGTGTTGATAAAAAGTTATAAACAAAGCCCTGCCAGCTGAACATCTCTTTCTCTAGTTCAGCAGCCAGAACTTTGATTTATAAGAAAGGAATAAGCTAAATATTGCAGTAATAAGGCTTATATGGATGCTGCGGGGA